>NC_064236.1:7357485-7957485 GCF_023101765.2 Spodoptera frugiperda
CTTTATCTATGTTTAAAAGTAGATATTTAACCAAAGTTAAAAAACGTATTTACAATGTTGAATTTAAAATATGGTAGTGGTAATTTTATGGTATAGACCGGAAAACGAGCGGATGGATGACTTGATGAGATGATAAGCTATTGCTGCTGCTCATGGACATCCGAAACACCAGTGGCGTAACAAATCGTGTTCGGCCTTTTGGGGGTTAGGAATTTAAGGGTAATTGGGGAATCGGGGATCAAGAAGGGGGATATTTGGGCCTCAGGTAACCTCACTCACACAACGAAACACAATGCAAGCGTTGTTTCACGTCGATTTTCTGTAAGGCCGTGGTATCACTCCTTACAGAAAATCACTCCGGTAAACGAGCGGATGGATCACTTGATGGTAATGTATTGCCGCTGCTTATGGACATCCGAAACACCAGTGGCGTAACAAATCGTGTCCGGCCTTTTGGGGGTTAGGAATTTAAGGGTAATTGGGGAATCGGGAAATTGAGAAAGGGGTTATTTGGGCCTCAGGTAACCTTACTCACACAACGAAACACAATGCAAGCGTTGTTTCACGTCGATTTTCTGTAAGGCCGTGGTATCACTCCTGTTGAGCCGGCCCATTTGTGCTGAAGCATGGCTCTCCCACACTTATTGTTTATCTATTTAACTTGAAGTTTGAGTGCAAATACCGAGCGAAAGGTGTTTTATTTATTTGCGTGATATTAAAATTTGCTCTTCAGAATTCCTTTTCCTGAAAATATCTTCTTTTGAAGTTTTATTTTGTGACACCAGAATTTAAATAAAAATCTACGTCAGTAATATTTGAATATCTCACTCGGAGCAGTGACAAATCTAGTTCAAAATTGACGTTCATTCATCGTCAAATACGATATCATAAATGTATTGGAATTCACTACAGACGGAGTATATTCAATGAAGCTGCAGCCTTTAACATATGCTCGGCGCGATGTCGCAGAGATGCATTTTGTCACGAATATCTCATAGTATGCCTTGTGAAAGTACTGTCAGTCTGTCTGGTATACCAATAGGTATACATATATATTATACAAATAAGACCATTATACGAAACCTTTAATTGTTAAAAAAATGTTTTTTTCGTTCTTCTCTTTCCTGCCTTGAGTGAAGCAAGAGGTATTGACCGGTTCTTACTACCTAAAAACCACCCCGTTCCTAATCCTTCTTCGAGCTGGAGCTCTGATAACCCGCTAGGTTATCCGCAGTTCCAGAAATCAAGATTGACATAGACATGGTTGGTTACCGAGATGAGCAATAGTTACAAAAGATATGACTTCGTAATAGCTATTATCTCTCTACTGAATCAGTTTAGTTTATTTAACCGACTCATCAAGTAACTTGGTTCAATGTTAGAATGTGGATTCCTTTACAAAATAATCTTACAAGGGAACTCTGTGTATATTGTGTTCATCAGTTCACAATCACGACGGGTCAGCGTTTGTGTAAAAAGTTTGGGAACACATCCCTCGTCGATAAACAAACACACTCAACTGTTTCGTTATCTACAAAAACAAAGCAAAATGTTTTTGCTCTTCCTGAATGCCGGGTCTAAAAGGTTTATTGGTTTAAATGTACAGTTGTTGAACTCATGTTTCCGTAAATAAAATGTTTTGTTTGAAAAAGTCTCGTTCGGATTTGTTTGACTGATACTGCCGGCTAAATGTTTTCATAGAACGATTACTCCCAATGCTTTCCAATTAACTCCGGCCGGCTCGATGGCAGTTTTTGCTCCTATTTTACTTTGAAACAATTAAATTAATAGAAGTAAAAGTTTATACCTTTTATTGAGTTGAGGTAAGTACATTTTACTTTAAATGTTTTAGTAAAAGTGTACCAAGGAGTAAGATGGTTGTTCAATGTTGAATTTTCTATTACATTAATTTTATGCGAACTTATTTTAATTAGTGTGATTTGTTATGTGTGCTTGACGACGAGACACAATTAATATAATCGTAACAAGATCATATGGCGCTAAAGAAGGCACCAGTTAAGCATTCAGTATGTGCAAGACATGGTGTTGAGTATCAGTGCATGGTGTTGCATTGGTACAGAACCCTTGTTTTACGTGTCATGCGAAAGGTAAGTAACCAAAAAAAAAAACGCCTATACAGAGAGCATGAGCTGCGGACTACCTACCGGCTTTACTGGGGCTCCGGCTCGAGAAGCAGGAGTAGGAACGGGGTGGTTTTTAGTCAGTAAGAGTCTGACAGTCCTCCATGGTGAGAGAAGTCATTGGACGATGTGATGTTTTAAATAGTGGTAGGTCCTTTTAAATACTCCTGAGACTAATCAAAACCACTAGATTTGAACGTTGAAATAATTTAAGATACAATATAATTAACACAAAGAACTCTTAATAATTAAAATATTTCCCAAATATTATAAAAGAACAAAAGTAATTATAGGGATTATTATTTTATCCTTGTTTTTTTAATTTATGATTGTTTGTAAGCCAGGGCTTTGGGTTACTTAGGTTGCTTGTCTTAAAATCAATTATAACTTTTTTCTTGTTAACTGTAGAACGACGAAACAACTTAGGAAAACATTAAACTGTATTCTAATTGTTTCGTAATTAAGTTACTTATGAAATATTGAGAAAATAAGCTGGAATGATGCTGCTTCGATGGATAAGCAGTTTAATAGAAACAAGAATCCCTGGCTTCGATTTTTGTCCAGAATTCTTAGTTAATGTTGTAATTTGGCGCGTACATGTGTTTTAAGCAAAGAAAAAATAATTATGTAATACTGTCTCCTTTTGGTCATGTGATTGCTGAACAATCTCAGATTCGATTTCAAGGTCGGGTAAAGTAATATTGGGGTTTAAAAGGACTTTATAAATGCAGTTTTGAATAAAGAAAAGTGTTGTATGTTAGCTATGTGGGGTAAAGGAAAAATCGGTTTAAAGATAGTTGTAACAATATATTATTTGTTCCTCATATTGATTACTGTCTTTAATAAGACAATATATATTTATATTAATACTTATGTATGACTAGAGCTGATCACAGTTTCTTCCATGTACAATGTACATTGTTAATAGCTCGCACAGAAGAAGCTTATAGAAATAATCCTCGATCGTAGGCGGATAGCTATTCCAGGAATAAAACAATATTCACTAATGACATCCTCTTTCTAATGATATCTAACAATAATTTCCAGCAATTATTTAAGACTAGTTGATAGTTAGCTTGTGTCTATTTTTAAGTGGACATTAGATTTTCTCTAGGGTCATGAGTTTCGTCCTCATAACAATATTAGTGACTATTTGGTTATTGCAATCAGTTGATTCTCTCAGTTGTGCCATACATAGTATTTAAGCTTTAATTGTGGTATTTTTATCTTGTATCTTTCGTATTTTGCGGACCATATTTTGTCTATTGGGGACCATTTGTAGTTCGCGGAGCACCGGTTAAACCATTGGTTTAGCCTGTCTAATGGTATATTACTTAAATGTATGGATCTGCGAGTTACCTAGCGGGTTACCAGGGTTCCAGCTCGAAAAGCAGGAGTAGGAACGAAGTGGTTTCTAGTCAATAAGAGTCTGACACTTCCTCTTGTCTCGCCCAAGGAATCAATTGGATAACGTCCCCGTTAAAAAAAATGTTATATGGATCGCTCCTATACTCTTATTACATAGTATTCGTACTCATAACAGTAATGTAAATGTGGTTTGAAAGTGGTTTTCGCTATAATGACTTAGGCAAAGAGCTTCGTAAGTCCGGCTTCGTATTATTAGGAATAGAAATTCAGGTTTTTTGTTTCGTTGCTACGCTACAAATAGGCTGACCGACTTTTGTATTGTCCGTTTCCAATTAGGTTCCAAAGTCTACATCAAATAGGTCAAGCAAATATAGATTAGTCACCTAATTTTTGTTAAACTAACGATATAGAAAACTCTATCAATAAGTGTGGGAAAGCCATGCTTTGGCACGAATGGGCCGGGTCGACCGGAGTGATACCACGGCCTCAAAGAAAACCGACATGAAACAACGCTTACGTTGTGTGTTCATCGTGTGAGTGATCAGAGGCCCAATTACCCCTCTTTCCAATCTTCCGTAATAACCCATAAATTTCTAACCCCCAAAAGTCGGCAACGTACTTCTATCGCCTCTGGTGTTTTGAATGTCCATAGGCGGAGGCGATGGCTTACCATCAGGTGATCCGTCTGCTCATGTACCGGCTTATACCATAAAAAGTAGCTACTTTTAACTTAAAACCTTTATAAACCTACGTATATAAAAACAACTGTAAATTAATAATAAGGCCTGCAAAAAGAGGTGCATAAATAAAATATGCCAATATTTATATTAATAAATTTTATATCATATTGCAACAAAAACAAAATACTATAAAAAAGGATTACTCTTTCATGTTGTATTCCGATATTCCGTCCAGAATTACAAAATTAAATTCAATCGAACGAAACATTTAAAATATATTTGATTGTAAACTTTAAACAGAATACGTTAAGGTTACATTTGAATTGCCTCGGTAATGTAAATTCAAATAGTTGCCACTAATATCCTCGTATAGGGAAAGCTCAGAAATATTAGTGAGGAACATCAATCATTGATATTCTCTTTTTACAGTCTATTGCAAAAAACCTTTGAAAAGGATGTGCACGGCAGTGTGATGATTGATAGGCATTCTTACTCCCGGCTATTGCTCGTGATGAATGAGCCAAATATGGCTCTTTAGAATTATAAGAAACATTTCACTGTCATCAATTACCTGTAGGAAACACATAGTGCAGGGCTCCGATGTAATGGGACCTACTTAACACATTATTGTGATAAATGTCGTACTATTATGCTATTAGTAGTACTAGTACTAGAAATATTGTACCATATTAAAAAAATCAGACATACCCAGTGATAAATATTGTACTCTTGCACCATAACAAATAAAATCGTAACGGAGAAAAAAATGCTTTCAGGCATACCCAGAGCATAGAATATGCTTTATTCTAATGTAACTAGATATCTTAATATACCGGAATAAATTCGGCAAAAACTCCAACAAAATAGTTCCTAGTTAATTAAAGTTTTGAAATGAACAAAATATCTTTTTACAAATAATTTATTTTTGTGGATGTTTCAGTTTTCAATTTCACGAGAACACAGTTTCAACGTATGTTTTTTGCTGCTTTACGTATATACTTACTGAATTAATCTGAAAGGGGTTATTGCAGTGATTTATTTTTATAGTATACGCTCTGATTCCATGTACGTGGTATTTATCATAAGTCTTCTTTGGCTGCAGAACAATTAAAAAAATAGTGAAAAAGAATCTCAAAATAATCGTTTCATTCGTTTCAATATAGTTTTTTATCAGTTCAGTTCAGACATATAATGTTACTTGAGATTATTATCTACCCTATCTTTCCATTCTTGTACTTACTTAGCTTTCTTAACAAAGTGCATATAACAAAGAACCGCGGTTTTAGATTACCCGTTCTTAATTCTGTGGATCATTAAAAGTTTCCACCTTAATAATAAGCTCGCGATAGTTTATGAAACGTATTACCTTTCATATTGCTGCTAAGGCATCTACACCTACAGCATAACCGATCATACGTCGCTCTACGCAAACTGTACTGACATTTATTCAAGTTCATTCATTCATTCATAACTTCACACCTTTAATCTCCTAAGGGGTAGGCAGAGGTGCACGTCATGGCACATAATGCCAATGTACACCCACATTTCACAATTTAGGTTGTAAGTCCCATGTAATAGGTGGTGAGCCTATTGCCGCATATCCACCGTATACCACTGAGAAATTTTCGAAAAACTGAAAGAGCTCAGTAATACTTCGCCCGACCCGGGAATCGAACCCGAGACCCCTTGCCCGGCAGTCGCACTTGTAACCACTCGGTCAACGAGGCAGTCTATTTATTCAAGTCTTGGTAACTTTCAATACCGACCCCAAAAAACTAATTAGGAAAAGGCCAGTAGCTGATCATACCTGATGCCATGCTCTATTTAGGACTGAAATCCATTCATTATAACTTTGTTCTTGTTTATCGTAGTAGTAGATACCGAAACTGAAACTTACTTTGCATCAAGCCCCACAAAATTTTCCGAAAGTTAAAAGTTACTAAGTCTGTTTGTTGAAGTTGATTCGTCAAAATTTTCGGCTTATATGGTCTAGTTACGTACCTATCTGCAGGCTTTGCTTAGTGACAACAAGCTGCTCCTGCAAAATGGGATTGTAAAAATAGTGTAGGTAGGAAAAATGGTAATAAATAGATAACTGTTTATTTGACCAGTTCCTTGAATTGGCATTGTTCATTCCAAAGGCATTGTTGATTCAGAATTTGATCGAAGAACTTCCCAGTTAACTTTTCAGTGATTAACGATTTTTTTTTATAAATGTTTTATTTAAATGTGTGGGTATTGATGTTGTTATAATAATATTATTGTTTGAAGAAAATGTTCGTTCGCAAGGAGGGTGCAACTGCACCCACTTACCTCCCACTCTCCCTATTCCTTTCTACTTTTATTCTCGGAAAATAAACGTAAAAACTTCCAATGTTTTCCTCAGTAAATCGAGACGGCCATTATTGAATAGTCAGTCAGTTCATTCAACATAAACCTCTTAAGCATTCTGTCCTAAGGCAGCAAAAAACGAAATACCTTACAGTTCTTTATTACTCGTATATTGAATTTTATAATAAATATTTCATAGAATTTTTTAATAATTCAGATTCTAAGGAAAGTATTTCTTTAACTAAGAAAATATGTCTCAGTGAATTTTTGCAGGGAATTGGTAGTAGCAACCTTTAAATGTTTTTAGTTTTCTGAGTAAGTAAATAAGTTAGTACAATGAATGAAATATGAATGGCCACACCCAATCAATCCTTCTGAGATAATTATATTGACGTAATGTCACTTTTCTGGTATTTTGTGACATTGTATTTTTTATTTCTACAGTCAAGTTGGGCCATTTTAGTTGCGTATAGCAGCTAAACTCCACCTCAATAAATTGTTATTTTGTTTATTCTAAAAGCATTCAAATGAAATAAGAAAGGTATGGCGGAATTTTATAGTAAAAGCTCGTTACAAGAAAAACATTCATTAGCTAATCAACTTAGTATTATTTATTTACAGGTTTACAGAAAAGATTTGCAGAAACGTGTAAACAAAAACTATAATGAAAATACTATTGTTAATTAACATCGACATATTGTTTATTTTATTTTATGTTCAATGCTTCGCGACAGTCTTAGAGTTGTAAATATAAATAAAGAAATCGTCTTTAACGTAGTTATTTTCAAAATATCCTTAATTGAAACACGACTACTGATATTTCTTTTTCTCCGTATTGTTCGGCTATGTTTATTCTTTAATTAAAGGATATTTTTCTTAGAAGTTCTTATTTCTGTCTCCGCCGAAGAATAATCTTTGAGTTTATTAGTAGGTACTAGTTTATTCAAAGACCATTTTATGTTATTTTTGTGTTAACTTTGTTCGAATGCCTAGTTCCTTCGTTGAGTTTGAGTAAACTAAACTAAAACTAGACTGTTAGGTGTTTCTAAAATTAGTTGAAATTGCCTGGAAATTTATAATATAGGTAGTCCTTGTTTCTATAGAGACGTATTTGAAACAACTGTAGCTAATACATTATGTAGATACTGATAATTGTTTATCTATAGGAACGTATGTATAATTTGTCGATTTACAAAGTCTTATTACATCTCTATTACTTTTCCAGTACGCGATTTGCAAGCGTTTCAAATACAACTCCGAATTGGATGGGATGCCCAGGGAACATTGGTTGGACTATGCTGTCGAGAAATATGGTGAAAAACTCGTCGCTGATATGAAAGTCGTGTTTTCCATATTATATCTCTACTTGCCTGTGCCCATATTCTGGTCACTCTTCGATCAACAGGTTTGTTATTTTGCTGTATTTTTATGTACCTTTTTCTATTTAATTTTAGAGATTTGTTTACCTATTTGCACCCACTATGGCGACAAATTCATTCATATTATATGATATTGTAATACCGTAACTGGTGAGAAACTAGATGGGGCCCAGTAGCGCTGACGGATACGGAGCTGCGGACTACCTAACGGGTTTACTGGGGCTTCGGCTCAAAAACCAGGAGTAGGAACGGGGTGGTTTTTAGTCAGAAACAGTCTGACACTCCCTCTCGCATCGCCCAAGACAGGATAAGTCATTGGATCATATTCCCCCCAAAAAAACGGGTGCGAATCAGGTGTTACATTATAATAGGGACTTTTGTCTTGACACAATTAAAATATATAAAACTGGAAAAGTAGAACAACTGAAGTAGAACAGTTTAGAATAGTCTGTGTCTAGGTCGCAGCCGTTGGTAACAGACCAACTGTTGTATTTATACACCTCTGTCTTACACTAAACAGAAAAGAAATAAGATTAATGTTATGTTATATTATTTTGACATTTGCAAAAAAACTTTGAATGTTGTAAATCAGTGAAATTGTTGATCACTAAATTAAAGGGTGTAGGCACTACAAGTTGAAAGGTTAAGTCATCAAGGTCTATTCAAGTCTCATTCTTGACCTTTGATGGTTTTAGTCAAGTTGTGCTATTTTTGTATCGAGGTGTAGCTTGGGGTTCGGTCTCCAGTCGTCAAGACAATTTGAGAACTCTTATCAATGCGATCACCTGAAGATTGTTTTTTTTGTTGGAGTTACTTAATTTTTTTATGATTTGCGTTTGCGATTGACTGGACAAAATTTTATCACGTGTTTCTTGAATTCATTCGAAAATCATACATAGGCTGAGCCAGGGTTTAGGGTTTATTAAACAGTGTAAAATATACCTGATGAAAAATTGTATATCATTGTATTTATAACACAAAGCTATGTTATATTATCTTAGTATCTTTTTCTACTGGTGCTTGCTTCTTCGCGACTGGTCTTTAGTTTATTCAAAACCCTGGACTTAGTTTAGCACAGGTCGTAGTTACTTTGTAAGATGTACTGAAGAAAGATAAGACGGATGTGCAAAGTTGCAGCATCCCCACTATTTCCAATGCTTTGAAAGTCTCTTGTATCACATTCTAATACCCAGTCGTTGGACATGTTAGTTGTATTGATTTTTCTGTGACTTATGTACCGACGGAACGTGTTTTTTCCTCGAAAGTTGTTATAATTTTTTTTGAACGAAAACTTAATCTGGTGGTATTTAAACTGAATCAACTATTAATCAATATTTTTATTAGTTGTTATTGCAAAATGTATTTTTGTAAAAACTCTGACACTGTAACACTTACAGGGTTCCCGTTGGACTTTCCAAGCTTCAAGGTTACGAAGCGAGGTCTTCGGCGTCACCTTAATGCCGGACCAGCTGCAAGTGATGAACCCTGCGATGGTTCTCCTCATGATCCCGGTCTGTCCAGGAGGCGCGTGGCCTCTACTCCCAGACATGCCACCACTCCAGAAAATGTTCATCGGCGGAATGCTAGCTGCAATGGCATTTGTTTCTGCGGGAATTCTACAAATTGGCATAGAGGTACGAACTTAAAACTGTCAGAGTAAATGTTTCGCAACTATCTTCATTTCCTCGTGGAATATCTATTTCACAATGAACAATGCTAATGCACATGCTCTGAATCTGTCTAAAAGTAGTATGCAAGGCTCATTGTCTTATTCGTGGTAACTGGCATATGTGTGACTATGTGACTAAGTTTTGAACGTATGGAACAAAGTGAGATAGTCGTAACTTTATGCTTTTAGTTTTTAACACAGTTCTGTATTCAGTCCGCCAGTTTGACATAAACAATGCGTTTTGATGGTGTTATGTAAAAGTTGTTGTGTAACTGAAATAATACCTTTTTCTATTGGGTTTATGTTTGTTTGTAGCGATCCACATTGCAAGTTCCTGGTCACCGTCAGACAGGGTTGGTGATAATGAACACGTTGGGTTGTGCTGTGGACATGGCGATCCGGGGTGAAGGTTTAGCGACGGTGGAGCAGCACGGCACGGCCCTCATGACTCCCCTGCCTCACAAAGGTCTCACCGTCACTGCCACCAGCCCTGTCATCTGCGCTGGAAGAGTCATGAAGAAGCATATCACGAAAGAAGAATTGAAAACTGTAGCTGGAATGGTTTGTTTTCATTTATCATACTTTCTATGGATATAATAGCAAAAATTTGTGAGTATATGGATTATTCTTTTGTGTAAAAACTACCGAACGGACTTAGATATTATTATATCTTTACATTAAAGTACGAGTAAACATACCCACATCGTAATATCACATAAGCTACAATTTATAAAAATTGTAAACCTATGTTTAATCAACATAATTATAATGTGGGTGAAGTCGTGACCATCAAAACTTCTGACTTTTTCTGACAAAACAAGACTTATTTCCCTACTTTTGCGATAAATTTCCAATGCAATTCATAACTAAAACAAAAGAGGTAAAAACAAAAAGTGTATGTTGGCAAACGCAACCTGCCTACGACACATCACATACGTTGGTACTCTAATTAGCGTGTTCGTTGAGCTAGAACAGATTCATGACATTACAAAATATGTATAAGTTTTGTTCCACCTCGGTGCTCGAACCTATCCATGTTTAACGCGATGCAGTCAGATAGCAAACCAATTTACAGCTCACTTTCTTGTTTTAATCCTTTTCTGGTTTCCTAATAATGTAATGGATAAAAAACACTTCTAAGCTATGCATGCAGGTGTTAAAAATAAGTAGTTTTGTTCTCTCGACATTCCACTAATGGATGTACAATTTGTTCCTACCATGAAGCAAATACAAAGGTAAGTTTGTGTTCTATTTGTGGTTTCAGCGGACGGCTGCTGTTGTTGCAAAGTTTATTTTGTAACACTTTTTGTTCTGATAGCTTCACAGCTAATTTCTAGGGAGCTAATGCACAGGCATGAGCCTAATTATTGAAATCACGTACAATTATTATTTGTGTCCAATCAGTGCATTAGCTCTAAACAAAAAACACAAAAAGTTACTATGTAGAATAAGTTATGATTGATAAATTAGTCCTGATTAATTTGGACCTGACATTTTAAAAGATTCGTTCCAGCACTAATATCGTCGCTGATATTCATATTAGCTGCCCGTTAGTATTCGGTTATTGGATATTGCAAATACGCGCCACACAGGATTAAAGGGTTCCCCTTTACAAATCAGAGCAATAATGAAACCGCAAAATTGTGTGCAATAAAATGAATAATCCATTGCAATTACAACCTTATGGTCATTGTTAGGAACTGTTTAATGAGTAAAAAAGTATATGAAAGTTTTACAAGATGAAGTATGAGAATTAAATACTGATTTAACAATGTTTTTATGCTTTCAGCAACTTTTCTCGTAGGAACGTAAGTAAATACTTACTGGTAGAAGGTATTTTCAACGGCTGGCTGTTTTAGTTCGTGCTCATAATTAGTCTGACTAGGCAATGATAGTAATCGCTCATTCTCTTCAGTTATGAAAGCCAAATAAAACTTATATTTTTCGCCAAAGTTTTGCAGATTCCTAATTAGAGAGGAGTTAACATTTACCTCTCATTATGCTGACAGTTATTTTATGGATTAGTAAGACGCAAATTAGGTATCGATACTAAATACGGATATCAATTTATTTGCGGAGAAATGAACAGAAAACGGAACGCTTTCGAGTGAGGCGTCGATGGAAGGTTTCTGGTGAAACGCCAGTGACAAGCTCGCGTGCTGCTGTTATGAAAAAAAAAAGCAAATGACAAAATGGTCGCCCAGATTTTGGTTTCAACTGAATTTTCACCGATCTCATCGTGTACAGGAAAATAAACAAAAACGTAGCTGTGAAACCTGATTCGAACACGTTGATATACATGTTTTGCAACGCAACACATTTGTAGGTAGCTAAGTGAATTAATTTACACGTGCATGCAAAGTTTTTAAAGTTTCCGGGACCCTTTCTCGCTATGTATGTTAAGAAAAATCTAAACTTGTTTGTTTGTTAAAGTGTCTGACAGCCACAATTATCAAAGTAGACACAAGGACAGATCGAGCCAGCCGTCTCACATAAATTGAAACAATGTAATCATGAATTATTGCATTACGAATCTGATTGAGTGATTCTTGCTCGTTCTTCTCCATAGGAATTTACACTTTGGAACGAGCAAATAGTTTCACTAAAGAACTGACCGGCAGACAGTTTTTTTTTTTAAATATGATAATATTTACTTTGGCATTCAAAAATTCCTTCCTTGTCTATGTAGTTTATGATGTATTATGTAGTTTATGATATTGACTTTTACTTTGACTACGTGCTTTTACCTACCTGGGTTTCGGTCTCGTACATACCGCCTGAATCCTATAATTTCATAGAAGTTTTTCTACCATCCAGTGGAGGGAGCGCGCTATCACACGAGGATTATGTCTACATGCGGGCGACAATCCGCTTGACAGGGACTCATTTTCATTTATTTTAATTTAATTTATTTCTACGGTAGTGAGACAGGAAAATGTTTAAGTAGAGGTATCATGAAAATGTTAGGCGTACACTACACAGCTGCGTTTCACAAAATTCATAAGGAGTTTAGACATCTGTATTATGTAGTTTATGAGTGTGTATATTGCTAGCTGTATTATATGTAAGGATATAATCATCACATCATATACATATTATCATACTACATATATATGTATGGTTGTTGTTATTTCCATTGCGTAGGCGAGTGATCAACCAAACCGTTTGGCATTTAATTACATTTAGCACTTATCAGCACTGCACTTGACAGGATCGCCAATGACATTTTACGTAAATTCGCTTTTCTGAGGTTTTTTTGTGTGAAGTTACACGCGCTCGTGTTGCAGGATGTGTCGGCTCCAACAAAATATAGTATCGTGTGATAATAATTCAACGTCTGTGGCTTATTTTCAACCTACGTTATTTATTAAAATAATATTTTGCCAATCAAGTTTTCGTATAATCAAACTCAATCTCACAAATTGGTAATAATCTTTTAAGAGTAAAATATAAAAAAAAAAACTGCAATTGAAATTAAATATTTAGTGAGGCGATTTTTTTTACAAATGGTCGTAGCAGTCTGTTTATTTGTCATGATTTTTACCATGGGTTTCCAGCGTAATCAGGCTACCTATAAACAGTATATATGTTACCTTTTGATTCAATGTATTAGCACGTGCACCTATACATGTATATTAGCATTTACAATATAAAGTCAAAGTCAAAGCATTTATTTCAATTAATCCTAAATTAGGTAGTTTTGAAACGTCAAATTGAATTATCCGTCAGTCTGTCTTACAGTGAAGCTAGATACAATACAACGCATCAACTTTCAAAATTCAATCGATTAAAAATCGCGTTAGAAATCGGTACAAATCTACTCGGTTCTAATTTCCCTGAGTAAACTGTTTCCGCAATCTCATCTTGTACAGTAAAGCTTAAACTAGTTAGCGCATAGTCGTGGGTGGTCTGGATGAGCTTGTAATTGGCTGTAATTATTGCATCGCGCATCGCTCGAGATGCGATTCCGTTTGTTGTTACGTGCGTTTAGTGTGCAACTTTATATTGGATTGGATAGGATTATTTATCAATTAATACATGTGGGTGAATAGGGATGATGACTCGGTCAAAAATAAATGATTACAACTTTTCAATACAATAAAATATTCGAAAATAATCACGCTCTCATTCATAAATTTGATGAACTACTTAATTTTTTCGAGCTAAATTTCTAGAAATAAGTCTGATGACGTCATAATAGAGTATTTCATACAAAGTTCATAGAAAATATAGTTTTTGACGTTTCGAAAAAAGTATTGAATTCGACTAGTAGGAAACATGCCTATTTTCAAAAAACTTTAACTTTTATTTAACAAATCATTATTCTGCCGCGTTATTAAGCATCGTGACATCGGGGTAGCTAGTTATTGTCATCCTTATTTTTATTGGATTGGTTGAGAGCAGTGTCACAGCTTAATTTATTGAAATCAAATTTTGTGTTTCAGTCGACAGAATTGTTAACTGTTGGTTGAGGATAATTACGCCGTTAACATTTTGTGTCTTTTTTTTGGAAAATCGCCCACCTATAGATTGGTCTTCTTTGTTATACGTTGTGAACATTTTTATCACTTCCCTACACGATCAATGGATTAATGAATTTATATAATTTACGTTATGATTATATTTTATAAGGGTAAATACGAAGATAATTATTTATACGCAGAATCGGCGCTGTCGGTAGTTTTAACGACCTTAATTTGTTCTGAAATAATTCCATTATAATTACACATAGGTACTGTTTGTTTTTAACGTTAACTTCAAATTTTATACGAATATTGTGTAAATCAGATTTACTTTAGCCGTGTTTTGTTCATTAATGAAAGATAATTAATTAATTAATACATACATTGGGTATGTTTATGTTTCTCTTGTTAATTTTCAGTTCATGCCGGTTGTAATTGGACAGAATTCTGATGATCAGATCAGCTTGTACTTTATGGATCCGAATCCTTTTGTGAAGTCTCTAACTGGGAAACCGAAGTTAAAGTAAGTATTGAGTAGATAGTAATTACGTTTTATGATTGTATAGTTTGTGTTCTTCATCATATGCTTATCAGTGATTGATACATAAGATAATTATAGTACATGTTGATAGTAAAGATATTTACAGTACAGGTATGGGTTGAGTACATTTGGACTAGCAAATAGTGAGACTGTTTCGTTGACACGTGTGAAGTACGTTCTCTGTGTGTGCGGGTGTGCTCATACCCGCATTTCACAAGTGTAAACGAAGTTTTCGGAAATGAAGACCCGAATATCGAGGTCGATAGCAAGCTATTAGCAGGCACCTATGTGTCTGGTATTGCACACACTACTGTTGATTACTAACGCGACATGAGCCTATTACGAGAAATTGGGCGTGCACCCAAAACCTCTTTGCTCCGGAGTAATTTGTAGGCAAAGTCCCAATCAATGGCAAAACAATATTACCGTTCGAGCTTCTGACTACAATCGTAGCAGCGTATTTTTTAAATTCGATCACGTTTTATCGAAATGAGAACGTACTGAGCGAATATTGAGGGCGAAGTTTATATGCCACTGTATTGTAGATTGATGAAGTGTAGGTTTAATTTCCACCTCTGCCAATCATTTTACGTTATTTAGGCGTATTATATTACGTAATAAAAATAAAATTCAATTTCTTTTTGAATAGAGAATATTCAGTAAATGTAGACACGCTCGCAAGAATATCAAATGTTGAAATCCAAAGTTTTGATGTACGAAAGGTGCACAGAACGTAGCCTTATTCCAGAAGTGTAAAAGCCCGCCAGTCAGTGTCAAATAGTTCTATAGAAGTGCGCCAGTCTCCACATACATTCGACGTTCTTCAGCGAACTACGAAATCAAAATTTTTGAATATATTTTTGAACTATATTCGACTGCTGTTGTAAAGCACGAGTTAAAAATTCAGCGTTTTTCGGATTTTCACACCTAGAAAGAAAGAGCAAGAATGTGAAATATTTATTACACACGCTTAAAAATAAGTGACAAGAATAGAGTAATTGACTAAAGTGGTGCATTAAACACATTAAGAATTGACTTTATATTGTAAGGGTGGCATTTCCTGGTTATTTCACCGAGTTTTCCAAAAGCGTCTTTCATGTAAACCTTTTGTGGACAGTAACGAATACAACAAGTATTATCCAATTTGATGCGGTTTTTCGCGAGTTACGCGTATACCTGAGGTATATGCGCTTTAGCGATTTCTTTTTAAACCACCTTTAAAAAAAGCAAAGGAGTTTTGAATTTCGAGTGCCATTTTGTTCTTTCTGTAATCTAAGAGGTGTCCATTTTGTTTTTAGATAAATTTATTTGTTTAATATAAGTTATTTGTAGACAACCGCCTTTACATAAGTCAGCTCCATTACTACCGGTGCGGTGCCTACCTAAATGAACCAAGGTAAATTTCTTTTATCATTATCATAGTGAGTCACAAGAAAGAGGTCTAAATATGACAGTAGGTACCTACGGATAGATTGGATGAAATATGACTTGCCTTGGACATTATCAATCATTCATTTACCATTTACTTCCCGTAAATGTTGAAATGACAGCTGATAGATGTACCTATAAAGAAAAAAAAGTGGGTCAATGGAAATGAAATGGAGAAAAAGACAAGACGTTCCCTTCTTTCATATTATCAATTGTTACAAAAAATATTTGTGAATTTGGTTTACGAATTTAATTAGCTTTTATAGAATTGTTGGCTGGAGGTTCTAGTGATATCTACTTCCGATTTAAAGATGTGGACAGAAAGGAATATCACTTGGAACATGTAGTCTATGTACTTCTATCATATTATATGTTGTTCTTTGTTATATGTGTGTGTACATAAAATGATAAATAAATAATTGTGTGTGATTAAAAATAATCTCGCTATTTTTATACAAAGTAAAAAGAATTCAATAGGTCGGCATAAAATCATGACAGATGTATTTCTAATGCAACCGCTTTAATTAATTAATCAGAATGAACCCCATCATAATAGGGTTGCGAACCAATTCGCAAACTAAGAGTAACTCTGACGCCGACTTACTCATAGTTTTGATATCGTCAGCCACTAAATGCTTTGTCCGTCTAAAATATCAAATCCTCTCAAATATCAAAACCACGGCCAATTTGGACAATATAAACTTATAGTTAAATCTAAACCCACCTTTCTATTGTGAATTGTTAGAGTTCTGGAGAGTTTACCAGTCACAACTATAGTAATAGGTATAGATATTATTTCAACGGTGAAAATGCTTTCAAAGTTTTGTTCCTATTCATTTTGGAATTCAGGAGAGTTCTGTGGATCCGTTGCAGTGCGGTTGCCATCGGTCGGAATTCCGATGCTGCTGGTATTGTCAATGCTCTCAACTTAATTTCATAGAAGGATTCTTGGACAAAGGTTAAAAGGAAAGCAAGGTCCGAAAGACATTCTTCAGTGTCTTGGCCGCTTCGTTGTTTGAGCGGTTATGTCGGTTACAAGCATGAACAAAGATTGCTTTTAATGGTACATTCTGTATGTGCAGTTTGCTCCACGGATCCTCGCGTGCAGTTATTGCCTACATATTGGTCGCATCCAAAATAAAAGTTACAAGTTACAAGGGCAGAGATTTGCACATGTCTTAAAATATACTTCAATGGATTTGCAGTTTGTTGTGAGATTCGTTCATCGCTCATGTAGATCCTATCAGATTAGAGTTGCAGTGCAAGGAAAGGTGAAGATGGCTTATGAGATTATAACCAAAACGATTTTCTGGATTTGGAATTAACTCCATAACAGAATTTAGATCTCCAAAATTATTGTCGAGATTCGTTCATCGCTCATGTAGATCCTATCAGATTAGAGTTGCAGTTTTATTAGATCCAAAATTAGCGTTTGTATTGCATTTTCTTAATAAATGTTTGGATTAAAGCAAGATAATTATTACTAGCCTAAGTGTACTTGAGAAGCAAGTCTCGCCTTACAAACAATTACCTGGAACAGTGCAGTATAGTTTACCGAACAATAATTACAGTTCGATTGTTCTCAACTTATAATACCCGGGTGTTCTTAGCCGGATATTCAAGCTACAGACTATCAAAGTAACTTGATATCATAGTCGTGTAGTTGCACTTCTTTTTTTGAGTTGATCCTAGAAGATAACGATCAGATATTTAGGTTAAAATTGTCACATATAGCTATATGTATACACCTATACAGATTCGTGTTATACAGTCATAACTCGCTAGTTCATAAGCGTCCAATAAAGATTTAAACAATCCACACGTCTATTATTCAAAACTCGCAACAAGCAAACATCAACCTTATTGCATTAACAATAATTTATAGTTTCGTTCGTTACTAGTATCTGTCTGACTGAGCTATTTGAGAACGTCCAACACTGACTTTCTTATTACTTTGGAAAGGTTCCTGTAACAAGTATAACGCCCACATTGTTTTACTTCGAGGAAATATCTTTCGTTATTTTTAACTTACTTGATTCCTAAGATTATTTTATATTTATATATAGCCACTTCTATCCCCGAAGGGGTAGGCAGAGGTGCACATTATGGCACTGTACATTGTACGCCCACTTTTCACAATTTATGTTGTAGGTGTGTAGGTCCCGTGTAATAGGTGCTGAGCTTATTGCCATATACCGGTCACACTTCCAGACTCCTGAGAATTTTTCGAAAAACCGACAATAGTCCAGCAATACTTTGCCCAATCCGGGAATCGAACCTGATACCACTTGCCCGGTAGTCGCACTTACGACCACTTGGCCAACGAGGCAGTCTTAAGAATTCCTAAGAATACTTCTGTATTATAACATTACCTATAAACCACATCAAATTATATTCAGCACTTTTTAATAATATATCGTTCTGTGAACTCACGATATCGTGTCGTGTAAGATTTTGCTCTTAGCTCCGACTCCCGACTTAGAACTACTTAGTAAACCAACATGAATTAAATGATAAACACACAGTTATAGCAGATCCACTATCTAGTCTAGTTAGATGATGAGGCAGTTTGTCTTTATGCCGACACGACAGTTAACGTATTACTCGTAGCTTCCTATCATCCGGCTTGCCGTGCATACAACTTGTATGTTCAACGAAATCTTGTACCTAAGTTCCAAGTTTCAGTTATTAGCTGTTAGACTGAAGTAAAAGCTTGATTTAGCTTCTTGACTAAACTAGTACTACTTGTATATTGACTATCAGTACCTGTCTTTAGCTATAATTAGTTAGTCTTAATTGGATTGAATGTAATGTTCGTATTTTTTTATGGTGTAAGTCGATGAACGAGCTTGTCACCTGATGGTAAGTATTCGCCCATGGAGACCCGATACACCAGAGGCGTTACAATTGCGTTGTCGGCTTTTGGGGATTAGGAATTTAAGGGTTGTTGGGGAATCGGGGAGCCTCTCTCACACAACAAAACATAACGCAAGCATTGTTTCACGTCGGGTCTCACTTCGGTCGAGCCGGAACGCTCGTGCCGAAGTATGGCTCTCCCACGCTTGAAATAGCGTAATGTTCAGCATTTCTCATTTCCATGAAAAAGGACTACGATGTGTGATATCTCGGTCACTTACGATGCAAACAAATGCGATTTCGAATTGTTCTTAACTTAAACTTACTGTACTGTAGTAAAGTTTTAAAGTTGACGGTGTTTTATCTCACTTGCCGACTTGGCGAAGCGTGAGAAACAGTCTTTCTCGGTTGTCATAATAAAAGTTTAGTCTGCCAACGCGATCCACCCAGGATGTTGTAAGAGTTTGAAAGTGTCGAAGACAATATTTTAAATCAATATAGAAATATGTAGAAGGAAAGGAAAGGAAAGTAGTTGTTCTGTGGTGACAGCAAAGTTTTTTTTTTATTTCTGGCGAGGGTCATAAGATCCAAATAAGGGCCTGCACTTTTAATATAGACTGGTTAGCATCGCTCTTTAATTAACCCAAACTTTTTAAACTGCATTCCTATACCTGCTTACCATTTTGACAAACTTTAATACAGAGGACCCCATCCTATAGCAGTGAACTATCAAAAGCAGTTGAAAATATTTTAGCCCAAGTTATTCATCAATACTTTTCTTACAGAGTGGTTTACGTCGGTGATACAGGACCGAATAAAAATGTGTCGATAGCCGTGGAGACGGAGAAGAGACTGAGTGACATTTACTATGTGTCGGATGCTCCAGTTGACCACATCGGCGAGTCGGCTTACATGTGTCTACAACCTGGCAAGTGAGTAACGTAAATGTGAAGGTAGTTACACAGCAAACACAATATAACATCTGGTTCTTTGATGACCCAAGTTTTACGTAAAGGTACACACACACACACATAATTTATCAATACTTTATACCAGTATCCGTAACAATATCTGGGTCTAATGTATTAGTAGATGATCCTATTTCCATACACAGGTTACACTTCCAGATACCGTGCTACAATAATTATTTTTTCTATCGGTGCTTTTTGTTGTCAAAAGTATTAAAATAACAAATGTTTTGATAGAAATTTAAATGTCAATAGCTGAAACATGACCTGAACATGTTTCCTGATAAACTACTTATACAACATATAAATAATGTATTATCTTTATATATATAATTCTTCTGTACGTGTGTATGTCACTGAACTTCTCTTAAACGACTGGACCGATTTTGATGAATTTTTTTGTGTGTGTTCAAGGGGATCTGAGAATGGTTTAGATTCACAATTTTGTCCGCTGGACAATGTTTTTTTAATTCATTTTTAATTAATTAGTAGTTGTTGATTTTGGAATGTTTTACATTGGATACGACAGACGGCGCTACCATCGCAGTGTCAAATATTAATGACGTTAGATATTGTCATAACATTTGAATAATAATTTTCATCAAAATGGTCCAGAATGTTTTAGCTTATTAATAAAATTTAAAATTTTCAAATTAAAGACGTGTAGACAGGACAACGTCTGTCGGGTCCGCTAGTCTATCCATATAATAAATCTGTAGGTCAATTCAATTCTGTACATTGAAAATATTGAAAAAATAAATAGCATAACTGGCATAGCAAAATAAATAAACAGCAGTGTTACTGGACCGATACCAAACCCAAATATGTGATAAAAAAAAAAATTGTCTGTCTGTCTGTCTGTATGTTCAGGCATCACGTGAAAACTAATAGTTCGATTTCGATGAAACTTGGTATAATTACACCTTATTATCCTGGGCATAAAATAGGATACTTTTCATCACGCTACGATCAATAGGAGCAGAGCAGTGAAGGGAAATGTTGGGAAAACAGGAGAACTTCCTCCACTTTTTAAGCTTCCGTCGCGAATGCAGCCTTAATGGTTAAAGCTACACAGAAATAATGTATGACAGAAATGTTCTCCTCAAAATTGTTTAAAAAATATTCCACGACAGCAAATGTCTATCTCTTATGGTTGACTTACAATAACACGTATAACTCCCGATAGCTTAGCAGTTCGGAGCTTTCTGATTATATTTGTCTACTCTTACGTTTATAACACTCTCATTCATTCATTCATATTATAATAAATCTGTAGAAGGGTCAATTCTGTTCATTGAAAATATTGAAAAAATAAATAGCAGGGGGTGTTACTGGATCGATACCAAGCCCAAATATGTGATTAATTTTTTTTTGTCTGTCTGTCTATATATGTTCAGGCATCACGTGAAAACTAACGGTTCGATTTCGAAGAAACTTAGTATTATTATATCTTATTATCCTGGGCATAAAATAGGTTACTTTTTATCCTAGAAAATACGTAGAAAAAAATTTTTATTTTTCAGATTTATTCTGCTCAACAGCAGTAGCTCAATAGAGGGATCTCCTTAATTATTATGGGCCTTGCCGTATTTGGGTCTAATAGCTATTTATAAGATGTCATTGTCAGAGTTACTCAAATAAATGGAGAAATAAAACTTCCACGCGAAGGCCGACATCCGTGCGGACGGAGTTGCGGGCGGAAGCTTGTCGACAATAAAATTGAACACTTATCTACGTATAAAATTGAATAAGTGAAACAAAATTGAAGTAGGTATTTAAAAATAAGTGCCTATATTTAGCTGTATAACTTTAGTTCTGCTGGGTATAATCATTCGATATTTTTCGGTATTCACATTAGTTTAAAAACGTAATAATAAATGTCCGCAAGGCAGCTTGTGGCGAGCTGTTGGGCAGTGGCGACCCCACGGACCTGACTCCCGGGAGAGGCCCTACTTTTTAACTCCGGTTGGTACTCGTGACTATCCGGAGTGGCCTCTCCTACCTCACTCTTGCCTTAATCGGCTGGTTTGAGTGGAGATTCGCAAGAGTGGAGTTGCCTTCAGCTCCACTTGGGGGAAGGACGTATCCCAGTAAGATGCTGGTTGGGGTCTTGACCGTACTTCCGGGATTGCTCTGATAGCCGTGGGATGCCCCCCCTTCCTCAAGTAGCTCAACGGATGTTGCTTCCCTTGTCGCTACAGCGGCCGTTTCCGTCGGGGCCCACTATTGAGTTTGCGAGTACCCCCTGTGTTTATCCGTATTTTTCAATATTGGTCCTGACCAATATTGAAAAATACGGATAAACAGTATGGGGACTATGGGGAACTATGGGGACTATGGCCCCTGCCCCTGGGCAGGGGCCATAGTCCCCATAGTTAACCGGTTAACTATTCCACAGCCATCCACACCCATATCCCTATCATTTCCTTTTACCTATCATACCTCACAATAGTCCTGCATCAACCGGGGATTGTCCTTTGGTGTACTTCCATAGTGCATACAGGGATAATCGCCGGCTGATGTCCCATTACATTTAGATTAAAATTGTTCAACGGGCCTCTGCGAGTTGGCTTCGGCCCCTCGTACGCCTTCCAAGGTCCGGGACCCTGTGGTCCCTTGATTATGTAAGGAACAACATATAAATCATCATTACCATCATCAGCCGAAGGACATTCTTCTGCTCTTAACAAAGGCCTCTTCTTTAGTCCTCCACGTAGAACGACAAGCTACCATTATGCATTACGAGATTGTCGGTCCATCTACACACGTTCCTTATACACAAATAAATTAGCAAAATTTCTTGGATTTTTTACTTAGCAACACATATTAACAACTCGTTTTTAGTAAAACCTAGAAATCGGCCTTAGGTACTTGGGTTGATTATTTGCTTAGTATCACACATATATATGTATAGACAGATTTTTAGACATAAAATTCTAATGCTAATACCATAAGCTAAAATAATCGGGTTAAAGGTTAAGTCGACCTAAATCCTTTAAGACGTGATAGTTTACATCATTCCTGACTGATTTGACCATGGGACCCCATATCCCAAACTTAACCGTTTTCAAATTATCGGCATTTTAACTTTTTTGATAAAATTTCCCATTTTTTTGGGTATTTCTCCCTTGTTTTGTCTTTGGTGGCTAAATTTTGTTTTGTTTTTGCTTTTTTGTGTAGTAGATTAGTTGCTTTATTATTTTAAACACTAAAACTGTAAATAACTGTACCAACTGAGTCGTAGCAGACGATCGAATGTTAAAAAAAGAAATAAATTTGTGATAAGTTGTTTTTCTTTGTAAGATATTAAAAAAAAATCTATGACAACTGTGCTGCAAATGTGCGTTAAAATATCTACAATTCTTCAGCTTTCTGATAAGGTATAACATGATAGGGAATAATTTGAATTCTTTGCCAAAACATTGATGAAGTACTACAAGGTAGTAATAAGAATATCGATATTTAAGCTTCAAATTTAACAAGGTGGACAAGTTGTAGTTACGTAATAACATAATTGAACAAAAGGAGACATAAAATCCAAATTGCAAGCAAGCAAGGTCTCAGTGCTGACTTCCGGCCGCCGTGCTAAACGTAGAGTGACATGATTATTTCGATTTATTTATCGTTCGTACGTAAGCAGCGATCTAATGTGTGTGATATAATCCGCATTTAATTAATTCACGTATTGTTTAAGGTTTTGGATAAAACTTTTTTATTTTTTATTTTTTACTGAGTTCAGTTATATTATTAGAATTTTTCAATTCGCTTCAGGCAAAAGTATTATAAATAGGGATTTTTCCGTATATTCTTAACAAGGGCATTATTCTTAGCAATAATCGTACCCTGTTTATGATAAGACAGACCCATGATACATGGGATGAAATGAAATGAAATTAATTAATGAAAATTGTTCCTTCACATTTCTATAGAATCGTGGTGATGTCAATCAAAACTTGTCAAAATATTGTATTAAAGCTCAGTAAGATAATTTTAACTCGTTTAATACAACATGAGGGCCAAAACATAGCATGGCATTACATATTTTTAAAGTATTTATTAGAACTGACCTGCAGCAATGCAGACAGTCCTATTCAAAAATATGGATACACGCTACTGCATGAGCCCTTCTTCTTAGAGAGATCACCTCTCCCTATATTTCCACGCGTCGCCCGCCGGTATATGTAGTCGGCTTGGAACGAAACCATAGCGCGATTCAGCAAACGTTCGGTTTTGTACAACGCCATCTATCGAGCAAGGGGTCAATGAAAATTCTAGGGGATGATAAATTATTTACGTGTAAATATGTGGATAATTGGATAGTATTGGACTGTAAAAGGTATATGTTTTCGAACCTTGAATTTTGGTATAGCATTTCTTTAAAATTACACGCTTTTTGACGAGGAAACTTAATTCGAAACAAGTACCATATAGGCAGTCATCCTTTTAAGTTTTTTTTCTTAATTGGAGGCCTAAAGCTTTGGTAATTGATGGCTACTGAAGTAACTGATTAGAATATTATTTAATGCCAATGTCGTGCAGGTACCAGTACTTTTGCAACACTGTCTTTGCCAAGCATTAATGACTTACTGAAGTATTTACCTTTCGTTATGCTTGTAGAATTAATACAGTCAAGTATTGGGAATTCCTGTTTGTGAAAATAAGCTAGTCATAAATAAATTCAATATATTCCATAGTTAATATATCATTTCATAAGTCCAGGATTAAAGTTGTTTTATAGGAAATTCGAATATCATTGGCGTGGAGGCAATTAGGCATAATCGTTCAGTTTCAGTATACATAATAAAAGACATACTCGTATTTCACTTTTTTATTCACAAAAATCGCTGAATAAAGTTACACTAAAATATATCAGTTGACATTTGTTCCTTCATATGATTTTTTAAAATATAAAATGACATTTATGTCAAAATAACGGCACTTTCATTCATCATTCTGTTGAAATATAAAGCTTTTGTTATGAAAAAACATTTGATGGGCTCGTTTTTGTGAATTGTGTGATACCAGTGATTGTTTGACAATGGTGCATGGTGACATGACAATTTAATATAATGTAACAACTTCATAAAAGAAATCTATAGCTGGCAGGCAAAACAAGCCTTATGGGTCATGAACATGGAATACCTTTCACATACAAATTCAAGACATTACATTCCACAATGTTTGAGTTAGGTGTTAACATTCCCGCGACGATATCTGGCCACCGTAAGTGCGGGTCTGCGGACAGCGAGCAAGGGTAGCTCGCCGCCCGACCAGAATTAGACCTGTGCGTGCGGCGCGTTGCGTTCCGCGCGCGCCTCAAAGAGACATCAGACCACCACAGATCAGATCACCCAGTATGGCTGATGCCTGATCCGGAGCTTAGGACTACCTACTAGTGGGTTTACCGGGGCTCCGGCTCGAACTGCACGCGTTCCTACTCGTGGGTGTGGGGTAGTATTTAGTTAGTAAGAGTCTCTCTCGCCTCGCCCAAGGTGAATGAAGTCATTTAATGATTTTCCCCCCTTAAAAAAAGGTGTTTTCATTGGTTAGCATACAAACCATTGTGGGCTCTGTCTGGTACAGCAAGGAAAATATGTTTTTTAATAAAAAAAAGAATGTCATAACCTTTTAAAGTCCTTTCAATATTCTTCAGTGTGTTGCCATCGCAGTCAATGTTCCACAATCACATCAAAGCGTCGCTTGTTTCGCTGCCAAGCGAGGTTCCGTCATGTCATATTAAATATCTTTCTCGTGTTAAAGGATTATAAATGTCAATCCATTTTATTGGAAATTGAACTTTATAGCCACTAAAGGTTGTTGTGAAGGGCATAATAATAAATGCATAAAGGGTAAGGTATTGAACAGTCACTCCGGACAGGATTGAAATGCAATTATGGTTGAAAATAGGTAGTAGTCGATTTATAGAATGAGTCAATCTATTACCGATTAATATCAAAGTTTCGTGTTTGTCTCCTTTGGTCTGATACAACATTTGAATTCAAGTATTAGTTATAAGTTATTATTGTTTAAGGAAACAGAGCATGTTACAAAAATATAATAATAATATCTACAAAGTTCCTTTGTGAAGTCGTATCTTTATAATATTCAAAGACTTTGAAAAAGTATTTAATTAATCGTAAACTATTGTTCAGTTTTCTATTTAAATAAAATAAAACTGATTCAAAGGAAATGTTACATTTATGGAAAGATCGTTTTCATTGCGAAGGTATTTTCCTAAAGGAACGTAAGAGTCTAAGAATTAATCTAGCTTGAAGTTACAGAATTGTTATTTCATGGTAGAAGTAATTTTCATACGATCTGTTTGTATTTTCTTTGTTTGATTTTTTTATCTTAATTTCAACGTTGTTCACTAGAATTTCCTCCTGTGTCATGAGTGCGTTTACAAACATACACGTGATACCCAGACTCGAAACAATATTTTTTGGTTCACACAATGAGTTGGTCCGTGCGGGAATCGAACCTGCTACGAAGGAAGTATATTCTGAGACACATTTGCGTGTGCTGCATACATAGTCCTGATAATACATACTTAGATAGAAAGATATGAAAATGTATCTTAATAAGAGCGATACAAAATACTAAAGTCTTGGAAATCTAGGTACAAATCTGTCTTCGTCCAGGTTTCGATGGCGAGCGCTGAGCGCAGACGGTGAAATGTCAGGCTCTGGTGAGGGGTACCTTCGAGCTGGTGGAGTGTACGTGCTGTGCTTGAGAGAGCGGCTCGGCAGGCTGGATGCAGCGGTACTGCATGCACCCAATCCTCCAAACGAGCTGCATCTGGCCTGGATAGTGCCGCAATATCTGCTGGTCTCCGTTGCTGAGATCATGTTTGCTGTGTCTGGACTTGAATTTTCATTTACACAGGTAAGAAGGATACATAAGATTGAGATTTGTATACAAAAATAATTTTCATCAGTTTTTTGAGTACGGAAATCTTATGCAATATAATGACTATGTTTTTGCAACAATCAATTTACAATTATTGTTCAACGTTTCAATTGTTAGGGTTGATACTAACAATGTTCCAATAAAAATCACGGTTTACACACGTAAATAAATTGAGAAAAGCTCAACTAGTTTCGAGTCACAGAGGGATTCTTCATCATGAGCAGCGTGCGCAGCATACTGGTAAGACCGTGCGTTGGCGCTGGCAGTGTTGCTGAAGTTGATGAAGATTCCCTCTGTGACTTGAAACTAGTAGAGATTTTCTCCATTAATTTACATGAGTAAACCATGATTTTTATTTAAGTTCCAATACTAATAAAGGAAAACAGACACAAACAGATTTTAATTTTCATATTAACATTATGTCTATAGAGTAATTCCAAATTTTGTTACAGGCACCAAAAAGTATGAAGACTATAACTATAGCAGCTTGGTACGTCTCAGTAGCGTTCGGAAACTTGATCGTCATTCTCGTTGCCCAGACCAAGATATTTCAATCGAGGGTAAGTTGATTATGGATTATACCAGCCATTTTACTGGTAACGCTGTGTGCAACATTTATTGCAACTGTGACTTCTATTGAAAATCGTATATTTGGTATCGTTGATCATGGGAAATCATATCGAGTATTGATATCAATTAGCTTTTCACTCCAAATAGGCGCTAGCTTTTTGAAATCTGCGTTGCTTTGTGCATTTTGAACTGACATTTTAAAATCAATTTCATACTTTTAATTTATAGGTAACGATTTACTGGGTCGAATCACATCGTCAGCCTAAAAGTCACCACTGCTGACAAAAGGTCTCTTCTCACACGGGGAAGGTTTGAGCATTAATCACCACGCTTACTTAATGTGGCTTGGCGAAAATTTAAACATATGATAAGATTATAAGCACAGGTTTCCTTAGATTATCTTAAAAAATACATATAACTCGGAAAAAGTCCATTGGTACTCGCCAGTAGATTTGGAACTCGCACTCTGATGTATAGGCGCCTTAAACCACCGCGATATATATTGGCTCGAATAAATACATGTTGATAATTTCTCTATAATACCAGCTCGTCTAGACGGAGTACTATGCTTAATCCTTGAAACTAAGCCGCAGCACACTGTGCGCATAATACGGAATGTCTATCTATCGCTAATACACAAACACGAAGTGTTGACATTAGAAACGATTGGTACCCGATTCAGTTTGAGGTTTAATAGAAGCAAATGCTTAGAAGCGTGCTTCAATATATTATTATATGTATCACTTGGTAACAGTTCCGTTTGAAATATTGTGACACTCGTACGTACCACGGCGTGAAACAGATTATTAAATAAGTTTATCGTGAGCGTGTTGTTATCAAGGCGGTAGCTTGTCAGCAATGTCGACCACACCACGTCTGTAAAGAGATTGCTAATTATATTTCCCCGCTGTAATAGGAAAGAAATAAAAATATACACTTCTTGAACGGTTGCCCGGTACAAATTGTATTAGAGATCGGGGGAATCTCGGGTCAAATTGCGGTCGGTGAGGCCGACAAGTAATTTCTTCAAGGATTTCTACGTTTATTTTTTATTGCTGTGAAAAATGTTACGTGGAACGAGGATATAAACATGTACGGTCTATAAACGTATTTTTATACCACTTAATGAATTGATTTTAATGGAAACAGGAATATTCAAATTGAATAACATAATATTATACATGTATGTGTTTGATATAGCACTGTAAGTACTAGAATAGCCAATAAGCTCATGTAATGCGACGTGGGATTCCAGATAAATTAAACATGATATGTGTGTTTAATACATTTGGCATGTGGCAACACATTAGCTAATAATTATTATGGCAACAAATCAGGCTGTTGGAGCATTCACGTCATAACGATGATTTATGAGTCTATGATCCTTCAGATAAGCTCGTCAATTTACTCAGAAGCCACGCATTACGGTGTTAATCAGATCAAGTAAGGGACAAAAGTTTATTTAGGTACTCGTCTCGTTGACCTGGAGATAGTGTCAAAGTATGACTAGATTGTCCAACAAAAGTTTTGAAAAATTGTCTTATGTATTTTGTACTCGTAATCCCGACTTATAAATCGATTTAAGTCCTTTGATTTCTCGATACCTATCACAAAATATTAGGCCAAATACGACAACTAATACTTAACTTTAATAAGTCATTAGTGAAACTTCCTAACTATTCTCTTATCACATCCTAAAAGAAATAAATACATTATAGAACTCCTATTATGACGTGACATATAGAAACAGCTCATAAGTAACGTTAATGTGAGCAAAGATAGAGTACATTAATAATTTATTAGCCGCTTTTAGCATATTTGATAGCAAGTACTATTGATATTATAATCTTAAAACAAAGGGTAGGGATAGACGTTCGCTTGAATTGAAGCTTATTAATATGGGTGCTAGAAAAACAGTGTTTAAATATTCTTTACAACGCTTTTTACACTTCCCGGATCCACGATAGGTAAGAGGATTATAAGTTTTATACGAATTTCCAGGAACATTAATGTACTGATTTTACATAATATAAGTATATTTTATGTAATGAACGGCTCAACGGATTTTGTATTAAAAATTGACGTTGAAATGATTTCCCACCGCTAATTGCCACGTTGCAGTATCGAATGAATTATTACGGCATAATGCCACTCTCTCCTCTCTCGTTTCTCTCCACATTTTTCACATGACATATAACACGCTATTTGTTAATTATACAATGTGATAGGTGTGAGACTTCTAACCCGTTAAGGCTGAGTTCTACACCTAATTTTATGAACAAAAGTCGGGGGTCGAATGGGTCGAATCCCCTCCCCCTAAAAATTATGGCTATTTTAATATTTTTTTAACTTTTTTTGATATCAAAGGTTGTATGCGTCATAGAAACAAAAAAACGACAAACGGTAGCTAATAACCTTGGCTAACTAATTCATTACTTTTTTCATATGTTTGATAATGTTTTGGTGAGAAAAAAAATCATTTGTGAATTATTTTTACCGAAAAATCACTATTTTTCAATATTTTCAATTAGGGGTTCAACCCCCCATATTATTTTTTTTGGCGATAAAATTAGATGTAGTACTCAGCCTTAACGGGTTAGAAGTCCCAACCCTATCACATTGTATATGATACTAGCGGACCCGACAGACGTTGTCCTGTCTACACGTCTTTAATTTGAATTTTTTTTAATAAGCTAAAACATTCTGGACCTTTTTGATGAAAATTATTATTCAAATGTTATGACAATATCTAACGTCATTAATATTTGACACTGCGATGGTAGCGCCGTCTGTCGGATCCAATGTAAAACATTCCAAAATCAACAACTACTAATAAATTAAAAATTAAATAAAAAAATCATTGTCCAGCGGACAAAATTGTGAATCTAAACCATTCTCAGATCCCCTTGAACACACAGAAAAAAAAAACCTTCAAAATCGGTCCAGTCGTTTAAGAGAAGTTCAGTGACATACAGACTTACAGAAGAATTATGTATATAAAGATATTTACAAAGAAGGTTATTAAAGGACTGCTGTATCGGATTCTATAGGTACTAGTTACTGTCATCGATTGATAGATAGTCTGACAATTACTTAAGACTCAAGCTCGAAGCTATGCTACCAGGTGTTAACAATAATCTTCCGAATGCTGCTGCCTGAATGGAAGGTACATAGTAAATGTAGTTAGTCAGCCTAGTGCAGGGATGGCGAACCATTTGCACGTATGTCATTGATGGCACGCAGCACAATATTTTGGGCACGTTATTGATTACAAAATCTGTCCTATGCCTGTCGTTATTTTCAGATATGAATAACATTAAAGATTTAGAGTTACACAAATTACTCCAATCCGACTGATTTCAAAATGAGTTTTTCTTAAATAAATAAGTACTACTATAGCCAAAAAAAACTGTTTTTATAATACCTATAGGCACGTCAAACAAAAAAAGTGCATGTTGTTACATAAAGGTTTGTCATCTCTATTGAGTCGAGAAAAACATCTAATGACTTCTTCCGCCTTGATCGAGGCAAGAGGGAGTCTCAGACTCTTACTGACTAAAAACCATTCCGTTCCTACTCCTGCTTTTCGAGCCGGAGCCCTAGTAAACCCGCTAGGTAGTCAGCAGTGCCTCTAATGGGATATATTCCAGGATACCTATTACATCACGACGTATCTCTATTGATTTCAGACATGTATTGTATCGAATTATCTCAAAGAGATTAGAGAGACAGATGCCATACTGTCCGGGCTTTACACCCAGCTCAAAGTACTTCACTGAATAGTAAATCTGGTTGGCAATCGGAGTGCCTGATTGGCATTAGATCGGAGTATTGCCTGCTCTGACCATCGCCCCATGAAGGAATTGAGTTACCTCTATCTAGTTAGACACAAAGCCTCAAGTTACGCCACACACCTATAGAATAGACCAAGAATAAGGCTTTTGACTTAATGATTTACCTTTACAGCAGGCATTAACGCCTTTGCACGTTAATGCTTTTTATAATCAAAGAGTAACATTATATTCAATTAATGATCAAAATTCTGCTGTTAAAATTCAAAATTAATTTCTACATTTGTACGATGCTTTACTTTGCAAAATTAGTATCTTATCGCATAATAAAGTACCTACATTTCGTAAACCTGTGCTTAAAGTCATTAAAGACTACTTACCTATGCGTTCAAGCGAAGTTCTTATGCTGAAGTATGGCTGAATACGTACCCGAACGCTCCTACTTCCATTTCTCAAACTACTAAGGATCTTCGTAGTTATTAGTTTACAAGCTTTGAGTATTGGTACTTCATTTTAAATCAACTGGCTCACAGAAAAATATGATATCATTCTGTATGTCTTTGCCAGCGACCGACGGCGGAGTTTGCAGCGGGAATAAAATCGAATTTGAATTTCATCGTGTCAAATTTTGCAGGCGACGGAATTTTTCGTGTACGCCGGAATGCTTGCTGTCGCTATGTTGGTGTTCCTGCGGATGGCACAGGACTACCACTCGAGAAATATCGATGCGGACGCCTCATCCTCAGAAAGTCGACCGTTGTTACACCATCGATCCAAGGTAAGTTGAATGCATTTGTGATTTTGATACGTGGATAGATGAAATGTTACCCATAAATTTGGATAATACTATATTGCCATTTCTGAACAAAGCCAATATCGAATGCGCACTTAAACATGATCAAACACACGATTATATTGTATGTAATTGCTATGAAATTGATATTGTTTTAACCCTGAAACAGTGCGTATTTGTTTGACAAATGTTCAGTTTACACAGAACACTCGAATTTCATTTAATTTCGAAACAACGGAGACAATAGCTATTGTGAATTTGTCCAATACAAAATTAGCATAATTATATCAGCTGAATTGTGAAAATTATGTGAAATGTGTTTGGCCCGTGTGTTAACGATTCCATATACTTTTTAAGTACAAAATAAAATAACGGTTTTATTATAAGGCGGGCACACAATGGGTCTGTATTCAGAATGCAGTATCGTGGAACTTAACAATATTTTTCAAATCGAACACAATAGGGAAGTTGTTTGATAAGTAACTTTACCAGACTTAACTTGAAAGTGTTGTCATACACAACAACAATATTTTTAACCAACTTCGAAAAAAGAGGTTCTCAGTTTGACCTCTGTATGTATGTAGGTATGTATGTTTGTGCGCGATTGGCGAAACCGATTTTGATGCGGTTTTCAGCATAGTATTTTTCAGACTTAGGAGAAGGATTTTGGTACCCATGTTAAAAAAGTGTAAAGTCGCACAATAAAATTCTGAAGTTCTCTATTAAAAAAAAACTTTAGACTTTTCATATTTGTTTGTCACGAAGCTACTTCGTACATGAACATGATTGTAAAACAGTACATAAAGAAACAAATATTTCTTTTTACCCTACTAATATAATAAAAGCGAAATTTTGAATGTTGTTGTTAGTTTTTTTGTTTCTTCTTCACGCAAAACGACTAAAGGGATCAGAATGAAATTTGGAACAGGGATAGATTATGATCTCCAATAACATATACACAATATAGGCTACTTTTTATAACACGGAAAAGCGGGTGAAGTCGCGTGCAGCAGCAAGTAAAGAAAAATTAAAAAAACTGTTACGTAATGAAGTGAGAAACCTTTAAAGGTGAAATAAAAGTATTATACACGGATCCCTATTCAGAATTGCATAGGGACCCCTTTTTAGCTGTACTTTAAGAGGCTTAGTGCTTGTCTCAGAATTTTTCCGCAAAATTGAAACTTTTATGGTTGTACCAGCGGAGATTTTTATGCATAGAAGCCAAAGTATTAAGTCTATTGTGTTAAATTTCTATTTATAGGAGAGTCTCCTCTATTTACATTCTAATATTGTTCGTGATGCCCCAAGTAGATGATTAAGATAAAGTAGGTAGTAAGTATATTGTCCTTATATGTCTCAGTTTAGGTTTTTAGGTAATAAAAAATCACAAGGACTGTAATGCTAGTGTTATAAATGAGAAGATTTTAATTTACTTGTCTTTTTCTTATATCGTAACGTAGCTATTTTTTAATTCAGTTTTTAACTAAGCAGGCGAATCTGCGGTTAACATCAAATTTCCTAAATTAATCGTATATTCAAATTATGAAATGGTCAGCTGTCTAGCCTTATTTGTTTAGCTGTCGTGCAACCCTGCATCTTACACTTCACTAAGGAACAACTTAAACTAATTGATTTAATTAAATAGACCCATCCTGAAGATGTCTAGTCGACCGTAAAATTTTCCCATCACAAGGTTCAATTTCGTCTGCACGCCATAATAATATAATATGCATTGCTTTCAAATTGAGATTCGTTAGCTTACAAAATATGTGTAGAATCTACATTGTAGATGTTTTATATTTTTAAAGTACAGGCTGATCTTTTGAAATATTAATATTTTATAAACATTTATAGCAATATTATATATCCTCATTTACATATTTTATGCCTTCTTCTTTAATCAGTCCTTTTTCTTATAGATTATTTTTAATTAAATTAAACAAGTTTATATTGTTGCAGGTGATCTCAGTGCATTCGTTGTCAACGTCAAGTACTCGTGCGTTCGGCGGCACGGGCAGCAGTGCAGCTTCGTGCTTGGGCGTGATGGAGCGCTCGCGACCAGCGGCCTGGCCCCAGCGTGCATACGTGCATATAGCCACGCCAAGCACGGCAGAACCCAAAGCTACTACACTAGCACAGGAATAATTTCTTATTTAATAACACATGTATTTTAAACAGCTTTATCGTAATGCAAAACCTCATAGGAAAGGGAAGAATAATAATACAATTGACGAGGAACTAAAATATATAAACAGAATTTAATATAAACATGTTTTGCAATTTGAATACAAACAAAAAAGAATAATTAGCTGGAAAAAGAAAACATTAACATCTAATTAGAAATAAACTGTCTCCTTCAACATTAAAAATAGACGCGACAAAAAGACATCGTGACGTGCGCTATCTAAAAATGCTACGGTAAAGGTGCTACGGCGCTACGCCTCGTAGCGATTGCTCGTAGCTGATTACGTAGCCTTTTAATTTAACAGACACTTCGTTCATGTCCCGTTTTAATAATTTATTGTAATTATAATCATCATCAACAGGGTAAGTGCCTGTTGCTGAGCAAATGCCTCTTTTCACACTGAGAAGGTTTGAACATTAATCATCACGTTTGCTTTAGGAGGATTAGCGATTTTAAATTTATAATTAGGAATTATAGGACCTGGTTTCCTCACTATGTTATGGTGACGAAATAATTTAAGAAACTACATAAATATAACTCGGGAAATATCTCATTGTTGCTTGTCGGGTTTCGAACCCACCACGCCCTCATACATATGAGCGGCGGGCGTCTTAAACCTATGAGCTACTCCGACATTTACTGTAAAGAGGCTTATAATAATTAGAAATAAAAAGTTCTATAATAGATCCGATGGTAATGATGAACACTTATTATCATAGGACTCATAGTAAAGTACATCGATAGCCACAGTCGGATGCCCGAATGCATAGAAATGTGAATAATCTAGTTAGTCGAATAACAGGTGTATCATTATCAATTCGTTTGCTAACTCACTGAAAATTTAGTAAACCATGTATTCAGGCACTAGTGGTGTCCATAAATATTCATGATATCGATGATTTATAGAAAGGGACGGCAGATTAAAATTATTTACGTAAGTATGCAAAAGGTTTTTTTTAAACTAGTTTTGAGGTTTTATATAGAACATAATTTATTTTTAATTTAGTTTAATGAGACGTTAGCGTTGTAATTTGTAGTTTTCGTAGTTTGATTATTTATAAGTTTTACTAATAAAATGTTAGTAGCCTTTCTCTGAGTTTGATTTAATGAATGATCCTTATTATACATCCCTACTATTAGCAGAACCTAATAGATTATGAGTGTCAGATTGATAATACCTATCAACGAAACTGAGATCATGAAATTGGATATTTTAAGCTGTTGTAAGTACACTTTATAAATATCTTTTAATGTTTGTGGCAAATCAAATTACGAGGTCATCCTTGCAAAAGTGGTTGCCGTTTATCCTCATCTAGTTTACCGTTTCCAATTTATCCATCAGCGAATCCATTTGCATATATTATAGTCTGTTGATTGGCATGCTGATCTATAATATTTATGCGTCTAATTGTAAATATTGGTGGCATGGTAGCGGCGCGAAGGCTGCCAATGCAACGTCTGAAATCTCTCCTGGATTATCCTTTAATGGATTTTCGCAGACGATCAGTGGCAGTCTGAGTCTGAGTGCCGACATGTTAGTTGTTACTATAGTTACATGCATTGTGTCACTCAGTAACAGCTGACATGTCATCGAAAATAGACCTTAAAATATATCTTAGAATAGATACTCAAAGACTGTTATTCAAAAATACATTCCACAAAATATCTAGTCATAACAAAAGGAATGATGTCTACTTTTATAAAAACATGAAGTAAAATTTCAGTTATTTATTCAAGTCTCGTTACAGTATTTGTGAAATAATACTACGTATAAGTTTTCAGATCCTAAGCTTTAATTTGACAGAGGATATCTTTGACAAAATCAGTCGCGTGAGCTTATGATATAAGTATTATTTTCTTCTAGAAAAACATTAATTTGTATCAACTAAACTAATAGAATATGAAAACACAAAGTTTGAAGATTCAGTAGTTACATAAATGTAATTAGCTATCTGTGTAGTCGGTGGAGTTGAGACGCATCGAGACGTTGCCGACGTTACGTCACTGCCTTCAAACAATATGGCAGTATCAGGTTATCGAATTCGTGGCCTGAGCTATCACGGTTCCAATCACATCTGTATCTAAGCTCCGTGCACAATCAATTATTGCAAGACTGGACGCAATATGATCGGCGTACATAGTACGGGACCTCACTCCGACCAACCGCTCCTATATGACGGTGACGTAAACATATTAGTGACCACATCTCCGCCCTAATTGAGCTCACGAATGACTCTTGGGAGCTTATATTGATCTTATTCTTTACACATGGACTAAACCTCACCCCGTATTATCCCCGATAATGCTTTTCTCCGACAACGCTTAAATATTTGAAATCCAATATACCCGACTCTAACAATAGATCATTTTATTTACAGATAAATGTGAAATGCTGTGCTTTTTACTTATTTTTATGTTTGGGGTTGGCATTTGTTTCCAGTCTCATTCATATTATGATCACGGTAAGAACACCAAACTGAAATCAGCTAGTGTACAGTCGGAAGAAAGTAATTTTTGGAATGCGGGAGATATACCAACACTCAACAGAAAGGTTTGCTGAATCTAGATTGTATAAAGTTTCATTAAAATATAATTGGTTGTAAGTCTATATTACAATAACAATTAATATAAGATGTTTTACTTTTATTCATATTGAAAAAGAATGCAATAACGCTTTGATCTGGCTCGGGTAGAAAATAATGAGATCGTATATCTAATAAAAGCTGTACCGTACGCAGTTAAAAGTGCGCTGCAAATGGGGAAACAATTGATGGTATTTTCCGATAGCCATTGTTGTATAGAAACCCTCATACATTCTTGGTATGGCATCGTTTTAATAGGACATGTATGGCCCGCTATAACTGCGGTATTAAAACATCTTATCTACTTTTATATTCGAAGTAAATATTTGTTAATATGAAAATTGTAAGATTACAAGAATACTTCTACATGTGTCCTGATTAATTGCAGGTTTTCAAGGGCATGCGTGTGACAATCCGGGAACATCCGTACATAGCGAGTGTAAGGCGATGCATAATGCACTATACGGTGGCGACTGTGCTTACTAAAAACTTGTTCGTCACTGTGGCACATCCTTTGATCGAGTGAGTTAATGAATATGGTTACTGCGCGCCTAATACATCCAGCTAACAGCTAATATTATCCGAGATTGAATTACGTTCCTCTTCTCCATTAACTAATTACCTGGGACAAGAAATATGCTGCTACCGCTACATTCTAGCTTCCGCTACAGTCTGCACCACTGGGCGCTAAGTAAGCTTAAGAAATGTCACGGCTCTGCAACATTTTATATTTTTTCTCCAATAAAAATGAAGTTAAGGATTTACCGGACCAGACCAATTAGTCGAGAAAAATCTAGTTAATCTTTTAAATCAATTTTCTTATAATTGCTAAGATTGGTAGTAGCGCGTGGATTGAAAATCTGTAGTGAATAAATATAATTTGAGCGAGGTTTTCACGGTGAATGTTTACAAATAATAACTTAAGATGCCAAGAAGGAATACAAGATTGACTTCTTGTGTATTTCTTGTTGAACATTTTGATTGAAATATTTCTTAGTAAGAATTTTTCTAGTATCGTAAAACGCTGTGAATAAATACAGAAAAGGTGTGAATAAATGTTGGGAAAATGTTCTCTAAATGCATCTAACTAGTTCTGAAATCTATTCACCCCGTTTTACCGTTATGTTGTTATTTCTGGAAAAGATTTTAAACCTATCGCCGTTTATTAAGACCTATCATCATGGCGATAGCAGACGGGTTCAACGACCTGAGTCATGGGTTGTAGTTCCCGCCTCACAAGCGCCCATAGAATGCAACATTGGGTTTGTAATGAATTTCTGACAAAGTTTGTATTTTTCGTTCAAGAGTTTATTGAATCATAATTCGTTTGCGAATACGGAATTATAGAAAGTTGCTGCAGTAAATGTAGGTTTACGGTATCGTGTAACAAAATCTAAATAAACGGGTGTACTGATTCAGATATAAAAGAGGTATCTTTTAGTCTAAAGCCAGCTATAAAACTGCAAACGTTGAAGATATATTTTCTTAATACGTTGGGCATTCGGATATAAGAGTTAGATGCAATCAGTAATCTCACCAGACCTTCTTAAAAATCGGAACGGAGCAACAGCTGCAAAGCTGTTTTCCTGGTTTTATTGGAGAAATAAAAATGAAATGATGCTCCTCAATGGATGAGTCTATTTCCGTGTTTTAAGATTTTCTCGGGACTTTGAGGCATTTTTGATATTTACACCTCTTGTTCTTTAGAAAAAAGATTTAGTAAGATAAAATTTTGTAGTTTGAGTGCAACTACATCAGGCAGAGTTATTATAGGAATCTTTTCTTTGTTTACGCATTTAAGGATGTTATATTATTCTGTTATACATGCTATGTTATAAAATTACAGTGTCCCACTGGATCAGTTGGGAATAGTGGTGGGTGAAAACTACGCGGACCGAGGCGCCACGATGCTGACGGTAGTGCTAATGATCGTTCACGAGGCCTTCGACAGGTACACCTTGGCAGCCGATATCGCCCTGCTAAGGGTCTTCCAAGATTTGACTTTCAGGTATGTATCTATTTCGATACTGCGGACTGCCTAGCGGGTTAGCGGGGCTCTGACTCGAAAAGCAGGAGTACAAACGGGGTTGTTTATACGTATGTAATATTTTTATATCTAAATCTTTTCTAAGTAGACAAAATCCTTTTAACAATTAGCGTAATAATCAGAGTTAGGATAGAAGATTAACAAACCTATTTTTAACAATGTAAACTAATATTTTTGTTACCTTAAAGTTTCCTACAACTAACCGCAATATATTTATGCTTCAGTTGCAGTTTACCGATGCCATAAATGGTTTAGACCGCACGAAGATCTAATCTCGCCAGCTAATTTTTAAAAGATAATTTCACACTTTAGTTTAGATTCTCATCTATTTTCTAAATGATTGAGCTAGTACAGGAAAAATGTGATCAATATTTGTGTTGGTTTAATGTTTTTACTGTTAGTGTTGTTTGAGGAATCGGTTAAAATATTTTTATCTTATAATATTTGATGGGTCGACGTTTGACCACTAACTATTGGTGGTAAGCGATGATGGAGCACGTCTGGTGATAAGCAACCTATTCACTCGGACCTTGAAGACACTAGGTTATACCCATCAGGAAACAGTTAACATGTTCTGGTAAATAAGCAGACACTAGGTTATACTCATCAGGAAACCTTATTATTTAACTTTAGTGGCTAACTATGTATAAGGTATTTTACAACAAGTTATTCATTTATAGGTATCGGTAACGACAGGTAAATTCACTGCTCACACCAGATATCATTTCAAAACATTTGTCACTATTAATTTAGAAAATTTTAATGATAAATGGTACTTAGTGATGATGATGATGATCTTTTGTTCCACAAGATACTTATATTCATCAATAGTGGTGGTTCGATGGCCTTATATGACAAGTGGCTATCCATATTATGTTTTAATATTCTATTTTATAGATATAAAATGTTAACATGTTCTGTTACATAATTGTCCAGAACCTTATTTTGTAGTTTAACAAACATAGGTCAGAGTTACATTGGAGATAATAAAATTACACACACACACACACACACACAACCATGGTGGCGAGCCGGTGGATTATCTCATTAGTGTAGCGGGTTCCATTATTCATAATATTAATTTATTACTATCATCCAATTAACTACATTCTGTATAATACATAATAAAGAGTTCGTTCAAAAACTAAATTACATTACTATAACTCGAATACTAATGAAATGTGAAATCTGAACACTGTTTCCAAATAAACTTAAAATCTTTTTGTATGTATGTAGTAATGTTTTACTTGTAGTAGATTACAATAGTTTTAATTGATTATTAAGTGTTCATTGTTTTACGTTGTTTAGGAACAGCATTCCGCGACACATGGCTATTGTCGCGCTGCTTCTGAAACAGTTAAGTGATTAAGCCGATAACATAATAATTAATTAAGTATTAGTATGTCTCACGAAATTTCAAAATAATAGTTTTAATGTTACTTTGATTACTTATATGAAATTAATTGCTTTTCTTTTCTTTAGTTTTTAGACATTAAAGTACATATTTCTTATCTACTACCGTGAGAAGGAAGGAATTCCCCCGTATAGTTTGACAGTTTCGGTTTCGGTCTATACCATTGACTTACCTGTCCTCCAGTCAGTACTCTGCGGACGGTGAGCAAGGATAGTTCGCCGCCAGATCGGTCTATCACCAGATCAGAGCGTACAAGCGTGACTCAAAGAAGCATCAGACTACCACAGATGGGGCCGAGTAGGGTTGATGTCCGACCCGGAGCTGCTGACGGCTCAAAGGAACGGGGTGGTTTCTAGTCAGTAAGAGTCTGACACTCCCTTTCGCCTCACCCAAGGAAGTGGTATTATTTTTCATGAAAAAATAATCCAGCTAATACTGATGATACTGATACTGATGGCTCAAATTAATATTGTGTTGTTTTGTAAACAGGCAGCAGTAAGTGAATACACGCTCTGAAACATGTAGGAAGTAGCGTGTTTGTCTAAAAAGAGAAATAATATCTTAGTACTAGATTTTTATAACATTTTTGTTTACAAAATAACATGCTTTCATTTATTACACGAAACGTTCTGCTCTGTAAAGAATATACATACTTTGACTTGAAAAGATGACTCTTTAAGTACATATTGTATTTGCTCAACGTCCTGAGCTGCACCATTCTGAGACGTTTATGGAAATTGCTATATTTATTTTTCCCTTTCATATTCATACAAAATAATGTTTTTTTTTGCTTGTAATGTGCATTTTCTTAACGTAATGTAGGTTAATAATGTACATGTATTTTATTTGCCATAGAAAAATATACTTTATACTGAATACATTTCGTTATTCTAATGATTCATGCTGCTTTTAGGTTGTGGTAAATATCTGCGCTAATCTCGTAACATAGTCTTTGGGAGGGGTGGGGGGTCATCCAATGACTTCTCCCGGCTTGGGTGAAGCGAGAGGGAGTGTCAGACTCTTACTGACTAAAAACCATCACGCTTCTACACCTGCTTTTCGAGACGGAGCCCCGGTAAACTCGCTAGGTAGTCCGCAGCTCCGGATGTAACATAGTCTCCCGACGTAACATAGTCTTTCGTATTGTGTGAATGTAAGATATGCATACATATGTATATGCACATAAATGAGCTTGATCTTCAGCTCTTTGCATATGCATAGCTGGTGGGCATAGTGTTTGCCTATGCAAACTAATTCTGAAGAGAGATCATTCTGCATAGCCAGAAGAATCCGTGTATAAACACGGTCTCCTCTTCAAAATCGGTTGTATGTAAAACACTTGTGATTTATTTAGTAGAAGCTTTTTTGTAACATAGATTGACTCACCCAAAAATCAAAACAAACCGAAACCTGTCACAACATAGCGCTTGGTTGTGCAAACCCTAGTCCATGCTCACCATGAAATAGTTACAGGCACGTTAAAAAATAAAATAATAAAAACATCTATGGGTGAAGAATGGATTTTTTTATATTTCATATATTTTTCAGGTGTTCAGTGAAGTTTATTCAGCTGGTACATCCGATGACTCAACTGAATAAAAAACGAGCGTTCGTCACGGGTTGGGGGCGCTGCGATCGCACGGTTGTACAACTTTCTTTTGTAATTTGTAACACACCATAGCTAGTAATAAAAGGTACATCTATTGGTGAACATTATAATTAACAGTTGGTAGTTCTTGATTACCAGGGATTTCATAATCTTATTCATTTTCTAAATACTTTTTAACAAGAACTATTCAGTCTCCAGTAGATAGAGTCCGTATTCAAATGATTCCCACTTCCCACCCCAAAAATGAAATATAAATAAAGCCAAAAGAGCAGTCTCTAACGACATTACAATAAAAAAATGACAACGATTGATGGGGGCGTGCGTCTGTGCCTCTCAGCACTTGTCAATATGGAGGCACACAATAACATAAAGTGTTCCTGATGGATAGAGCACTCGCAGACGTGTATCGTTTGAGTTCGAACCTATTCTGTTATAATTGGATCAGTCAGCGATGCGCAACAAACTGCGCAGCTCGCATCGCAACACGTTACAACAAGACCATCAGGTGCCATGATCCGAGCACTGGATTTTCAATTCTCTTCTTGATACATATGCATCTAACTGTTCAATTCGATATGTCATGTGTTTCGAATTCCCTTAACAAGGCTCGCAATCCTGCAAATATTGGGCAGAAATGTAATTACTGAATTCCAGCTGTGTGTTGATTTTGTTTGTTATGGGTTAATTTAGACACTACAGCTATGCTATGTGTTGCGGCGCTCCAAAAAGCTATTGAAATCGTGTGCCTCGGATAAGTACCCTCCAGTATTCGAATTGTATCCGCCGTTACAAGTGCTTTCTAGTACTTTCCGTCTGCTGTGAAATAGTGAAAGGAGTGACTATGTATTTTTAGATTCTGTGTATCTACATATATATAGATATCTTACAATACATTATGTTCAAAGTAATATTTCTCCACAAAATGAAACAACGTGCCCTTTCCACGAGATACTTGATTAAAGAAATTACAAGAACTTGGATGGAATAAGAAACGCAACGAAAATCAGAGTTGAAATGTGAACTGTAAGTAATGCTACTAGAAGCAACAACGAGGTTGTAAAGGAAACATACTGAATAGCTTGAGTCTTTTCGCCAAACCACTCGAGCGGGTGATAGAAAAATGTCCAAAACCCCTTTTTCCATACAGTGTAACGCGGCGCGGCAGACAGTGTGTGAATGGAGACTACACGTGGAGTCTGGATGAATAGCCAGCTATTTTGCTGCCTCACCTCTAAAAGGAAAAAGGAGTCCTCTTCGATTGCGAATATACCAACACAAAGTCAGGCTCGACGCATAGTTAGTGAACTATGGATCTGCCATCTAACTAATTCTATTTTGTGGATAATGTAACGATAATGGAACAGTCCGTTCCGTCTCACTTACATTGCATATGTGATATGTTCTGTATCATATTAATTAACATCTTTCATATAAGATTTGTAATGCTGTTTCCCTATATGGTACACAAACTAGACATTTTAAAAGTGTAGTTAGTATATTAGAGACACAATAAGTGGTAGGAAAAATATAAAAAGAAAAAAGTATAATTAAAACATGTAAGGGAACTGTAGGTACTTGTCACAAATACAATAATTGCCTAATTAGAACCCGCAAAAAATCATTACGATGTCGAATTTCATCAAAATTTACAGTTTAGGATCGAAGATTATGTTTTAAAAGTAAACAGTATATCGATATGAACAAGTACATCAATAAAACTACCAATATTTGTATAGGTACATAAAATAAGCACCTATGTAAAAGGAAAACGTAACTTCGACAAGTCAATGTTTTATACGTTTATTTCTAAACCAACTTTTCTTTACCTTTCCTATCGAGCAGAAGCAACAACAAAGAATATTCATTCCTTTGTATTCATACTGAAAGAAGTCGGTCTCACGCCGCCTTGTGAGCGATACTTGCATTTTTTCTATTCCTTGTAAATTTTTATTGATGTCTTTCATATTATCTATCTAAGTAATATCAAAAAAGTATTTGAAATGTACTTATTAAAATATGTTAGATACTGTTGTGTTAATTATAGTCCTTTAACCTGGTTTATATTCACTTGAACTGAAATAGCATACGCGTGGATTTGAAAGTCTTACCTTTTGTCTGCCGACAGAAAACTGTAGAAGGCAAATCCTCAGCTGGCTCACTTTTGTTTCGCATGACTTTTAACATGTTACTATTTTTGTTGTTTGGAGGAAATAAAACCATTGTACTAGAATACTAGAATAGAAAGAAGTACGAATTTTAAATACTGATGACTGTTGATGAAGCGAAAGAAGTGTATAAGAACCGTAGCAATTGGCGTTCCATTGTCTCTGCCTACCCCCATGGGAGACAGGCGTGAGTTTATGTATGTATAATTTTAAACCTTATTAGGTTAAAACGGTTGGTTTGGTGGATGGGCAACCGGCTGCCGCTAAGCGTGTAGCTGGTTCGATAGTCGCACGGATCAACTCTTTGTGTGATCCACAAATTGTTGTTTCGGTCTGGGTGTCATGCGTATGTGAACTTGTATGATTGTATTGACGATCCACAAGATAGAAGAAAATCCTAGTGCGGGGCAACGACTTAAAAAAACAACATTTTAAGCCGCTGTTAATGTTAATGATGATTCTGTCACATGTATATTTCAGTTTCACACATCACCGAGGAAAATCAATGATCAGAGTGTGGGATTATACCACCTGCAAATAATGACGGTGAATCCAATATTTTGATTCACATCCAATATTGTTTGTGACTTTTATCCTCAATCAAATGAAGTAAATAAAATAAAACAACAATGTATTTTAGTTTTTAGCCTTTCCAATTTCCAATTAAATAAACAAAACGTACCTAGCTAGGTAGGTTTTTTTTTACACATGTAGTGTTTGCGTAATTTGAAAGGTTCAGAGAATTTTATATAATGGTTTCTGTTTAAAATCAACGTTATGTAACCTAAAGAATGATACGATAATTGATGGTGGTTTTCAGAGTAAGTAAACAATTGTAATCGACTTTAAAAAATAATTCGTACTCAGTAAAATACACTACTTAAGATAAAAAGCGAGAAGAGCACTTGATTTCTAAAATTACAATCCTTTTTATAGAACAAACCCACTTCAAGTATAACTTCTTTGTAAAAATAGATTCTTTTTTATTTTCGACGCCCACCCTGTACTGACTTATCGTGCATGACGATTCGAGATTGATTTTTGTATATAACATTTTAGTCAAGTGATTTAATTTCACATAAGTACCTATAGTTTTTAAGTGTTTATAAATCACACATCAATAGCATATCGCAGCAAAAGGCCTCTTCTGACATGGAGAAGGTTTGAGCATTCATCACTACGCTTGCTCAATGCGGGTTGGCAATTTCAATCCTATAATTAGAAATTATAAGCCCAGATTTCCTCACGGTATTTTCCTTCACCATTAGTCACTGGTGTCTAGATAATTTTAAAACTACGTATAACTCAGAAAAAGTCACATTGGTACTTGCCGATGGTAGGTTACGAACCCTAACGTTAGGTTAGACCTCTGGGCCACCACGATCAGTGTTTATAAATACTTTTGAGTATTTACAGTACAGTAGGTATAACATATAGTACAGTAGGTATTATACAGCATTAATCAGCCACTGAATGACTCCACCAACCGTGCAGTCAAGTCAGTTAATTATGTAATCAATGTGGTTTATCGAGTAAAGCGTTTTAATTAACCCACGTTTGATATTAATGGAATATTCATATACGTACATAACTTAATTATTGACTCATAAAGCTAATGGTTTGGTTCTGTGGATTTTCTATATTTTCGCTCGATTTGCCTCTTTTTTGGAAAATGCTTTGACTCTACATGCTTTAGTATTTACTGTGAAAGTGACACTGGATATATCAAAATAATTAAAAAAACAAAATGGCGGATTTTTGGCGCCAAATTCGAATATTTCTCACTCTCTAGCCTAAACGGCTTGATGGATTTTGACTTTAGAGGTGTTGTTGGATTCGTATTTACTGTGAGAGTGACATTGGAATAGCATAAGAGCTAAATTCCTTTAACAACAATAAAGACAACCCAGAATAGCATGGTTTGCAGACGTTTCTTTATAATATTAAAATGAACATCGGTTATTCCATTAACTATCTGTAACTTTGGTTCAGTCATGAAAAATGCACTGAAACGAAGGAAGGACTATTGGGAGTATATCAGACGTTGTCCTATCTACACGTCTTTAATTTGAAAATTTTAAACTTTTTTTAATAAGCTAAAACATTCTGGACCTTTTTGATGATGACAATATCTAACGTCATTAATATTTGACACTGCGATGGTAGCGCCGTCTGTCGGATACAATGTAAAACATTCCAAAATCAACAACTACTAATAAATTAAAAACTAATTAAAAAAACATTGTCCAGCGGACAAAATTGTGAATCTAAACCATTCTCAGATCCTCTTGAACACACACAAAAAAGTTCATCAAAATCGGTCCACTCGTTTAAGAGAAGTTCAGTGACATACACACTTACAGAAGAATTATATATATAAAGATATTCTGTAATTGATTTTGATTTAAATAGTATTTGTAATCATAATGACATAAGGGCTAAATTCCTTTAACAACAATAAAGACAACCCAGAATAGCATGGTCTGCAGACGGAACATCTGTTATTCCATTAACTATCTGTAACTTTGGTTCAGTCATGAAAAATGCACTGACACGGAGGAAGGACTATTGGGAGTATATCGCTCCTTAATCATATTTAATGTGACTGAATGGAATTGAGTTCATGACTTCATGAAGTATATATATGCATTAAAAAAGTATATGTAGTGACAAATTATGATAGAAACACTACCAGATTATCCTTAAGGGGAACATGGAAGCGTTACATGAAAGGTTCATTGACCCGAACATGAAACTTTTAGTGTAATGTAATATGAAATACTGACGTGTCAATACAGAGACCCACACTGAATTAAAATATAATTAGGCATTTAATGCTTACAATTTTAGTGAAGTCTTTAAAGATTCTTAAGTTAAGTATAAAAAGGGAAGTAGTGTAGTGTACAAAACTGTAATAGTGAACAATAGGAGTAATATTAGTGATAGATAGTATTTAATTAAATGTGGTCTCAGGAAATGGAACAAGAGAACCGTTAATACATACGTAACGTATGTAAATAGGACGAAGTAAGGTGCATTGGCCTCACCGCGTCCTCATTGCAATGCTTTTAATCCTTTTAAGCACTATCGTTGTCCTGTGAGAGTCTCACAGGACATGAGACACCGAGGTTTTGTAATTCCAATTTCCAACTCTTCGCTAAAAGAACTCACGCCTAATTTTCTTAAGAAAACAAAGAATTTTCTTTCTAGAAAAGAATCAAACAAACTCATGAAGATATTAGACGACAGTTTTAGATGCAAATATGTAACAAACTCATGACAGTTTTAGATGCAAATATGTAAGTCTGAAAGACAAAAATTAAATGATGACTAGACCAGTTGATACATTTATTATTTTACGATGTCTAACTTCTACAATAAACTTGATGACAAATCTAAATGTGCCGTATTCATAGAAATCTATTCAAGTATTGATACGTCTGTCCATGGCATATGTCAGTGACATATGTGGATACTGTGACGTTTACTCACATTTCACCACAAATAAGTCGACGGCTTGTCTGGAGCAAACAATTTGCAGTTGCACGAGGATGTGAAATGTATTAAATTAGAATATATTTCGTTGCAGACGAGGTATCGCGCGCAACTTAATGAACGCGCAACGTTTGAATCCGATACGTGTTTGCAACTTTGGAGGGTGCTGTCTAACATCTTTCACACAAACAACTGTGTTGGTCTGGCGTTGAAGTTCTTCCGTGGATTAATTATTTATGTAATGACCACGCCTCGCCTTTGTATTTCCGAGCTTGTTTTGTCTGCATTAGTGTCTAGTGATCATTCGTTAGGATTGTTTAATCGTTTGTTGTTTACTTCGATTTACTGCATTGTTTATCTTGTCCAAACATGGAAGTACTTGCGTCAGCAATATTTGTTTCAGATAGTTAAAGCCTGCACCGTGTGCAAATAAGGGTCTTTTGAATATTATATTTTGTATATTGAAGTATGAAACGTAAATGCAAACATTGACTTTATAAGCACTGCGTCCAAAAATGTAATCGTTTTCATTTCGTTCGGAATAAGTTTCGTATTATTGACTCGACAAATATAAATATTGTCGATTGCATCCGAGCTATCATGGTGGCATTTCTGATGACTTGTATTTACAGTGAATATTGACGAGGAAATCAGCCTGCTTTGGCCGTAATAGCAATTTTACAGCCATAATTATACTGTAGATATTCAGTATATTTAATAGTCTCGTTTTTCTATGTAGTGAAAAAGAGAATAATGTGGTCTGTGGCTGTCTAGAATGTTATTTTGTGCAAATTTTAATTTTATTATTCAATTGTATACATGCCGTATCGGTTTATGTTCAATGTTTCTCCAGTAAGATGGTACATCATGTGTGGAATGGTCGAGTAGTTTGTATAGCCCGTCTATTATGTATGAACCACTAACGAAACAACGTGACACTCGCAAATGCCATAATTGTGTTACTCGCGGCTACTACCGTCGCGCGCGGTCTAAGAGTTTACTTATCACAAGTAGCAGGCGGGACGGGGAGGCTCAACCGTAGAGCGCTGGTGGTCGTAGCTGAAATTCAACGTGAAGCCGTGCTGTGCCCATAACTGTGGTCACATTGTATAATGTGTAGCTTTATTTTACAAATTTGATATACTTCAAATATTTAGCGTTCAATTTTTAATCCCAATGTTTGAAAATCCCGATTGTGGTAGTATTGGGACCACAAAGATAGCATCAGGATTATCAAACATTGGGATTCTGAAAAATGGACTTTATTATCTAAATCGTAAAAAATGGAATGTTTACACAAACGTGATTTTAAAACATTACATTTACAAATCATCACAACGGAAGCAGGAAAATATCAACAAACCATTTCCTATGTTCATTTAGTTACCATCTGAAAACTACTTCACGTGCATTGTGTGTTTCTAAATTGAATCAGAGCGCTACGCTTCACGTAGCCTACGCGCTACGCCGTAGCCGCTACAATGCGTAGCCCTTCAAGTTCTATTTGAATGCGCATACAATTGAATATGATCGCATTGTGTTGATCATGTTGCATGTGTATCATGGTACTCAGATAACTGATCATATATGACATATGAGTGATAGTAGTGCTATACAATATACATCCTTTACACTGCAACTGGGAATTTCGATATTAAATTCTAATAACTAAACTGCGAATATTTCCTAATAAATTCCTTTATGTTTTAGGGTAGAGAGTTGTGCTTACCCCGGTCAGGCAAGTATACGCCGGGCGAGAAGTTTGATCCCATGCTGAGAACCGTGTCGTTTATATTAAACCAGCCAAACCAAAACTGTGAAAGATACAAACAAGTAAGTTGCAGTAAAGTCACGTACATATGTGCTATAGCTCTATTTAAATATCTATGTATAATATCATGTACATAATACATTACGTTGTTTCTAAAGGATTGACAAATCACAATGTCTTGTCTTAAAAAGTCTTGATTTAGGTATTTATTGCCATCGTTATAAATTAATCAATGTAATTGAAATATTGAATTCAATTATTTAGTTTGGCTAAAATGCAACAGGACGCTGATATAATCAATGATCGAAATGACACGCAGATTTTACGAACAAATATTTTGTTAACAAGTCAATTGGCACCCAGTTGACAGTTTAGCCATTTTCAATCAGAATAATTAAACACAATCGTTATTCGGGAGTGCTACAAATACAAAACAAGCTTTGTGACGCGTTACTGTGAAAACGTGCACCTATATTAAAAAAAGAAAAAAAAACATGCTGCATTTACTTTATTACTTGTTTGATATTTTTGTCAATATTGTTGTAATGTTAAAGTAACGATAAGTACACATTACCTAATTATCAAATACGGGATTTTAGAATAATAGAAAATGTGTTGAGTGTGTATAAAAAAAACTTATTTTTTTATCGAATATTAAATATTAACAATCCTATTTCAATGATAAAGAACTGAAAGAAGACCGATAAAAAAATGAAAAGTATAAAACAAAGTCGCCTTTCCTGTCAGTCTCTAGGTAGGTATCTTTAATACTATGCATCAGATTTTTATGAGTTTTTTAAGGGTGAAATGGTTCAAGAAGAACGTTTAGATAAATGTATACATTTAGGTATACCTAATACATGCATAATATAATAAAGAAACACTAATAACCGTACGAAGCCAGGGCAGATTGCTAGTTTATTTACACAATATTTGTTAGTTTTAAAACAGCACTGTATACAAATATTCAGTTCGATACAATCCTTTTGTCACTATTGTTATATTTCGGTACATGACGTGTGAAAGTTTTTAGCGCACATTTCATGCCGGCTCCGAGGCCCAACAAAGGAAACTGCATAAAATTGAAATTTTCGATTCGCCTGGATTTGTTTGTTTCTTTACACTTTTGTTTGAAATGCAAAATGAAGGCCCACTGCCGCCGTACTACGTAAAGGATTATTGGGAAATGGGAATAAAATGTAAACTGGCTGGAATACGACGGCAGTTAATTATTAATAGGGTTTTATATTCACATTTGGTACTGTTAAAATAAAACTCTTTATTTCTAGTTGAAATCAATATTTTTATTGTAGGTGTTACACATACATTATTACGAAGTAGAACAGTGGTTTAAATTATTTTAAATATATTATTCGCGAAATTATATTTCAAATATTGCGCCGTCTAATGTTCAAAACGGCATTAAGTACAAGTAATAGGGTAAATAGTTAATAGGGTGTTTTCTGTCATTTAGTTCCGAACTTAGAAGTGAGCTATTATGTATACAGTAGAAAATGATAGTAAATAATTTAATTTTAACTGGTCCAAGACTCGACAAACGTAGAACAAAGATTATATTATTATAATGAAGATATCGAACTATTGATTCCCTCAGAGTCACAAACACTAAACTTCATTTCAAAAACCTATTAATAAAATGACCGTAGACAACATAGATATGACAAAAATCAATACATTATTTAAATCTAAGTTATTTTAAACCTGTTTTACTTATAACGTCTATTTCAAAGATCGATACGTGCCAATCCATTCTTTAATTATGGCAATTTACCCCTTTCATCTTATGTTGTGTCCTGATTGAAAGGGATTGTGTGGGGCGGAGTGACGGCTGACATCAACAACTAGCTACTGTTACACCCCTTTATTATGTCGCCATGAAACTTAATATAAACTTAAACTTAACATAAAATCACACACAAAACCACATAATAGGGATGATGATAGTGTATGAAAATTCAAAATCTATTTCGTAGATAGGTAGTTAGGTAATACAAATAAATGTAGTAAGATAACAACACTTAGATAATACTAATACACTTAGAATTAAAGTTTAGGAGTGGACAAATACGTCATTCTATGTGTAAAACGCACCTAAAAGTGACGCTACGCGATAGTTCAAATCAATATAGATATCTTTGAAAGTATTTGTTTTCGTAAGAAAATAAAAATACGTGTCTAATATTTTACTTTTACAAAACTTTACAAGACGGATATTCAATAAAAAATTAGTCATTTACCTTTTTCTTGTGTCGCCGGGATTTATAAAAGAACAATGTGCAATTCCCTGAAAAAGTTGCATGAAAAATAATTGAAAGCGCACAAATAAAAAAGGTATGCAAAACTGAGGAGTTTGTAAAGGCACCAGACAATATATACATATACCTGTATACCCTTGTACATAGTAGGTATATACTCGTTTCGTTTGATGTCCATCCAAACATTTGTCGGATTGCAAGTTTTTTCTGGCTCTTCGTCCACAGTGATCGTTACAGCTTGTTTCTATAAAATTCTCCACTTCTTGGAAAAGAGATTTATTAGATCAAAATTTGCATCGGAGAGACCCCTCTGACTATTTTACAGGTAACACATGTTACACTGTAAGGGTTCTGGAGTTGACCTATTCAGAAGATCCAATGTCACTAACAGACCGATCGGCTACCTTGGAGTTGTTTTTATGAGATAAGAATCCTATATAACCTAGGCTTCCTCCCAAAAAGTTAGGTGGCATTTGAAATTTTCCCCTAAAAAAGGCTAGGGTCTAGGTACTAGTTTTTTTTAGACCAGTTATTATTTTTCTACTGAAACTACTGGTGTCTATATAATCTGTAATTTTTGTCTGCTTTTGTTTCTTCATTTTATTGTAAAAACAGACTCTCACACTATTGTGTATAGAAGACATAGCTATGGTCAAATTATCATTTTCAATATTGCTGTGGACAAATCGTGATAATAATTCTGCAGCTTTTAATGCCTCTTCAAAACAAAAACTAGGCACGTGCCGAACGTCGTCGGGAATTAACGAACATTATTGAAGGTAAAGAATCGTGCCGGTCATTATAACCGGACATAATTTATTAAAAATGGGTCATATAAAGCGGCATGTCACTGTAAGGGAATTCATTATATCCGACTTTTTTATAAAGAATTTTATATGAAAACCAAACTTCGTCATGCAATTACGTTATAATAACCGGTTGGTCAATATAGGCGGAGTCATAATAAACGGATTCTTCTGTAGTTGAGTTATTCAGTTTTTTTAGACCAGTTATTATTTTTCTACTGAAACTACTGGTGTCTTCATACCAGTGTGCTGTCGCATTCAAATGTCCTGCCCAACAGTTCCAAGTGTGTGCCGGTTCCATAATTTTTCTACTGAATCTACTGGTACCTTCATACCAGTGCGCTGTCCACATGGTCCGAGTGGCCGACGGCTGCTTAATTTCCTGCTGTCACACCGCTTCATTCCCGTCGGATAGAAACCGATACCACACTACGATATTTCATAATTAAATGAAGGAATATGTCTTGATATTGTTATGGTAAACTGGAAGTTAGAAAATACTGTTTTATCTTGACTTTTCGTCAAATGTTTTATTTTTAGATAAAAGTTTATGAAGTTTCGCAAGGACTTAATTTACCACTATACCAGATATAATTCTAATCAAATACTCACAACATACATATATAAATTTTTATTTATGTCATAAAATACTTTATGTACTTCTTCAACAAAATAGTTTCATTCTGCTATTTCTAGTCTTTATTTTTGGTTTTATAGTTGCGGAGTTCAACTCTAAAGCGCGGCCAAAATGTTTTTGATTTGTATATTCTCAGTTATACCAAAAACTAGAGCTACCATGTTGCTTTATTACATACAAACTCACAAAAAATGAATATGATGCACGTAGACGTTAAAAATACACGGAATATTACAAGCGCAGTTTTTTGTATTATTTTCATTTTAATAAACCCTATATCTGTTTACGTTTCTTTTCATTAGCAACGAATGCGATACGTGTTTAAACAGTCTTATTTCCCATGTATTTCCTTTGCAAAAACAGTGTATACGTTTATTCGAAATTGTAAACTCAACTAAACACAAATGAGTGGAATCGCGGTCCCTCTTTGGCTTATCCTGCTTAATTAAAATCAAACATTGGTAGCAAAGTAAAAAAAACTGGATGCACCATTAGGTATTTTACTTTATTCATGTTCCATTTCGCTCATATTTCGCGGAACAGGATTTAAAAAAAAATATCAATAAAAAAAATGCATCAGCAAGCCATGCAGAACCTGTGTCAAAAATATATCGTATCTATTCGATGAATTTTCGGAACCGAATTCATCAACGGGTTAAAAATACCCGCGGCGTTATTAAAATCCTGCTGTGGGTGTAGGTAAATAGATAGATAGAAAAAAGTTATTACTAGAAAGTAAATAGCGTACTATTTTTGAACCATGTTGCAATATATTGCGTCCGTGTGTAAATGTTATTAGTTTATCGTTTTCACTCTGAAGCGAACCGAGTAAGCACAAATATTATCTTTACATAGTAACTGATTGTATGCACGAAAACAACGGTTCAACTGCTCATAGTTACACACTGCACTCAGTTTGCTTTCTGAATGACTTCAAGCTAACTTTCCCGGCAAGTTTATACTAAAACCTTTAATATTATGAAGCTCAAAGCGCTCTGAATTTCACAAACTTTCACAAGATTTAATAAGTCGATGGAAGAATATTTTTAAAGGTGTTAATGAAATAGTTCTAGACATAGTGTCAGGGTGCGTTTGGAGCCGATAAAAGTGCATTAATAACGGGATATGACGGGACTGCTTATTAATTATGAATCAGGTTTAGACAAGACCAAATACCAAATTTGTCTGTGCCTAGACGTGGTAATTGAAAAATGTGAGGCAAAACTTTTAATTAAACGATTTGTACGTTACTAGCGGCTCGCCCCGGCTTTGCACGCAGGTTATTTCCCAGCTGTCCCGGTGAATTGTCAAATTTTTGCTCTCATACCAACTTTAGCACGGAAATAACGAACAGGACAAAAATAGAATTATTCAATTTAATGCAACGTTCGGAAGTTGTGCGCGTACTACCATTGTGCTCATTTATTTTTATTTACGCGCTAGCCACCATTCCTGGCTTACCTCGGGTGTTAAGCCCTAACTTCCCCGGTTTCCCGGTGAATTAATATTTTTTTTTATTTTACACAAATCTGGTCCCGACTATAACGAACATAACAAAATGTTTTTTTTTTGGGTTTTAATCCGGTGCAGGTTATTTGGTGTGTTTTACAACGATTGTATTGTGGTCTTTGATATTTATAACTAAAAAATAAAAACATTTATATAAAACAAAATATATTTTGTTAGTCTGTTTGCGATTTTGACAACAACAGACCCGGCAACGTTATCTATTTTAGGAAATAATTACAATACCTACTTAGTCTCAGGAAAGACACAAATATTAATAAACCAATTGAAATATTAACCCTATACCGGAATATGAACGAAAATGATACAGTAAATAATGAATTTAAGTTACCATAGCCTGACAAAGCTGAACTGAAAATCAAATCATTTATGTTAATAACGTACTTGACATTTAATTAAAACAATGTCAAAACAGCCATCATGTCTGGGCCAATCGTAACATTTCGAAAATGTTGTCGATAATAATTAACAAAATGTTAAACGCTTTAGGAATAAAACGTATGTCTGTTACCCTTCACATTTCATTCTCGTGACAGGAACATACAGTGATTGTTAGTTAAACGAAAACATTATTCAACGCTGAAAATAGTGGAATAATACTATTCTGAACTCAAGCCAATTTGAGTTTTAATGCGAAGGTGACATAATAGAATGTTGGATTACCTGACATTCTATATTTGCCGATGAAACGACGTCAACAGCCGTGCTCATAGCTCGGGTTTCTGTTAACGCTCTTACCGTGATTGGATGTCCGATTTCTCGCGATTAGATTGGGGAGGCGGGTGGACCCATAGAGCCTACAGTCCTACACAGATCATCTTGTCCACAGGCATCCTGAGATGTCGTCTGATTCAGTCTTAAGGTTTAAACTACAACAGACAAAGAATAAAGAGGTATTCCACATTGGGCTCCCGTTTAAATGACACCGATGATGTTCCACATTGGGCACCCATAGGTATTTTTCGTGGGTGCCATTTGTGGAATGTTTTTAATTTTATATTTTATTCCACATATGGCACCTGCGCATAAGTAAATACTAGTGTTGGGAAGATTACGTTTTAGCACCTACCTATAGCATAGAGCAGTTGCGTGTTTTTAAGTACCAGGGTATCATAAACCCGCATTTTAGGGCAATCCTAATGGAAAGTAATTACTTATCACCTTTTTTTCTGTTTCAAATATTACTACTCATTGAAAGTTAATCTTTTAAATGTTGAGTTCTGTTTACTACATCTTACCGGTACGGATGTGCATTCAAAAATATCTTTACAAAGTAGTTCTTATTAAAAGTAACTTGGAAAGTTAAGTAAGATCTATGTTCTTCTTTGCATTAACAGCTCTACAGAGAAAGTTTGTAAATATTTTATGCATATTAATTTCTACTAATTAAGTTGTAAGTTTCATAAAATGGACAAGGTATTACACCTGTCTCTTGCGTGCCAGTTACAGCTGCGACAAATCAATCAACGAGGTTGTTAAAATTTTTCCTCTTTTAAGGTTTTAGACAGTCTTCCCACAAAGTCAAATAGAAACTGAAATGTTTTTATAAATTAAACGAATTCGGTCAGAGTTTAATTATCTGAAACCATACTAAGAAAGCTAAATGTAACGTATAAAAGAAATATACCAACTAATTTAATATTACGTAAAGAAACAAGGTGAATGTAACAAATAGAAAAATTGCTTTACATTTGTGTTGGAATAAGACACACAGTTCATTATTATGAGAAAAATAACATCCGAAGAAAATATATGCATGAACGAGTCTGAAGAAAGAAGAAATTAAAGTTATTAGATACATGCATAGTGCATTCAAGTTTCCTTTAGTTTGCTCGAAGAGAAATTTTCCAATATCAGTTTTACATGGAAAAGTACATGTTCAAGCTGTCCTACTTACCTGATCTAAGCAGACGTATTAGCGACAAACTTTGAATTTAAATTCAAATGTTCCGTTTGTTAGCAACTCTTGCTGGAAACTTGGATCGGCAAACTTATGGGTCCAGCGATAACCAGAAAAGGAGATTTAAGCGATCAAAATCACTGTGAGTTTGCTAGGAATATTCGTATTACGTTGTAAGTGAGTAAATAAATCCAAACTAACCGAAAGAACTCAAAATTGAAAATGTTTAAATATATTCCAAACATGTCATGTAATTTTGTGTAGGTACCTAACATATATATTTACCCACACACACATACTTTCTAAGAAATACTGCCACGACATTATTTCTTTGAAAAATATGTTCCTCTCATATTTTCAAACAGCCAGTGTGCTCACGTCTTGAATTTCTTGTTTAGCTAACGACTTTTTCGCATAAAAGTTACAGTGTAAACCAGAGCTCAGATGTTAGTTACATAAAGTGCATTCGCGGTTGCGCTTATGACATAGAAACTCATTGCACGCGAATGGTGGCGCGTGCAACAGCCTGTACCTCGATATTATCTGTGTAAACCAGAAATAAAAAAGCAACGTCACGCCTTTTATCCCCGAAGGGGTAGGCAGAGGTGCTCATTACGACACGTAATGCCGCTATACAATGTACCCCTCTTTTCGCCATTTGTGTTATAAGTAATGTAATAGGGGTGAGTCTATTGCCATATACTGGACACAATTTCAGACTCCGTGCTACTACTGAGAAATTTTCGAAAAACTGAAAACCCCAGTAATACTTTGCCCGACCCGGGAATCGAACCCGAGACCCCTTGTCGCACTCGCACTTGCAACCACTCGACCAACGAGGCAGTCTCTAAACCAGAAATGTGACAGGATTTTTACTATTATGTTAGTCAACCACAGCCCACAACGCGTATATCTTCACAATCACATTCAACTGTAATTTTTCCCGCATTTTTTGTGATGACGCAGCGACAAAGAAAATGGCGTCGATTGACACGTATTCTTGACGTTAACAGATGACAGTTATTATGGCATTATCGCCAGTCCTGCGGTATTAATGACCGATCATTCTCATGCCCTTACCATTGCCTTGTTATGTAAATGGCTACGCATTCAAAAAAGATTGATGCTTCGATTCAGATATTATATACGCATCAAATAAAAAAAGGCTTATTACAAGGTGTAAAGTTTTATATTTGGTTGTGTGGTCAGTGAACTATTGACACGTGTTATTTAATCAAAGTGAAACATAGAAAATCAAAGTTATGTACTTATTGTACATTATTATGAACTGAAACTCTGTAGAACCAAGTAGTTGTTTTATACAGTTGAGGCTTAAATAAGGTCATAGGGTTGTAACTTTTTGTAGAGAGTAGGTAATTGTATTCGATGTCTTCCATTGCTTTGTGCGCTTTAAAATCCTTTTCCTATTTTGTTATGCGAAATGAAACAATAACATGAAAGTTAAAAATGATTAAAACTCTCTTGCTTTTTACAGAAGAATGAACATTTCGTTCTTCATGTTAGAAACTTGATTTATAAGCGAACTGTATGCATTGTTTGTCTCTACACATTGTTTGAATATTTTAATTACACAAAGTTTAGTTTCTGTATTTTCACAGTAATATTGACAAAGCGCGACTGATTTGTTACAAACCCTTTGTGTTCATTTTCAGATTTCGGATCCTATATTAGTTCTATGTTACATTTCTGTGTATAAAAAAGAACGATTCTAAAACTTTGAATTTTTCGCTGGTAGTACATCAGCGAAAAGTTCTGTAAGAAAACCAGCCAACGTTTAATTTGTTTTAAACTTGATAAAATCTTTATTTAATATCAAAGTTCATCTTTGTCATTATAACACATTATCCCGAGACTTCTTGTTATTATAATGAAATTATTATTCTATACGATGAAAAGTCCAAGTTGGTGGCACCAAGGAAAATCAGATTAAAGCTGTCTTCATACTCCTGGGTCCCAGGAGCATGAAGTTTTAACCTTATCTGTTACAATAATGTTATATAACTTTACTGAGACGGATAGTCTTATATGGTAATGTCTTCTATGGAGTTTGCTTACCTTACAAAAGGTGTCTTAAACCACCGTCTAAACTAATTGTCTTGTTTGAGTTTCTTCAATGTTTAGTAATAACTTTATAAGGTAATCATTTATCTTTTACTGGAATGTTGAAACGAATAGAATATTGACAAATAGTATGGTAATTGTTTTATATACATCATCATCTGTGTATGTTCCCAATTACAATAGGCACTGATACAAGCTGTTTGTATAATTGTTTATTTTTATAAAAAGTTTAAAAAATATTATTCCACGTTTAAAAAATATCAAACGAAAATTTTGTTGTCATTTCATAAGCCACACTGTCCATTAAGTTACTACTTTAATATCAAAAAATATTGAAACGAAATCAGCCCATACGGCAGACTACCAACATGAAAATGTCAGTAAGTCGGGCTTTTAGCGGCTGACAAACGGTCCGATGCAGCTGACATTGGACGGTGCGGCTCAGAAACCGGTGTTCTGCCATTGACAGCCCACAACCGACATATCTACAGGCCATCAGGCTGATATCGGAACAGCGCCGAAAACTGGCAGCCTTTTAAGGAACATACTAACGGGACTTGTCTTTTAGACTGCACTTAAGATTTTGGAAAATGTGCAGAGTGCAGATTTTATATGTGTGTGTAAAGTTTGTGTCGAGTTGACGTTTGAGGTGAGGTAATGAAAAATATTACGTGAATATTGTTCGCTCCAAGGAAGTTGCTATTAATGCTCAAGGCTTAGGAACAAAATGTATTGAGTATTACATTTACTCGGAATGTAAACGAGTTGTAAACAAAGTCGTTTCAAATTCTCGGCCATATTGGTCCGACATAGATATTTTGCTGCCTTGGGCTATGTTTATTTGTAAAATATTATTTATTATAATGCATTTTTCTAATTTCTTCAAACAAAGTAGGTGCCTATAGGATCCTACACACTGTATTTGTGCGTAAACAATTGTATTAATAATTATTCTGAAGTCACTTTGTAATATTTGTCTTTAAAACATAATGCATTTATGTATGAAGGTACATTTTCAGTTGTTTTGCAGAAATGCTACCACATATTTTTTGAGGGGGGGAAATCATTCAATGACTTCTCCCGCCTTGGGCGAGGCGAGAGGGGGTGTTAGTCTCTTACTTACTAAAAACCACCCCGTTCCTACACCTGCTTTGCGAGCCGGAGCCCCGGTAAACCCACTAGTCCGTAGCTCCGGATCAATCCTAACATATTTTTGTTTTATATATCGAACAAATTTGAACATGAGAGGTATTTTATAAATACTAAACGTTATAATCGTACAACCCTTCAAACAAGATTTAATTTTCAATCATGTAACACCCATAGTTATAGCTCAGCACTCAAACAGCTTAAAGGCTGTTTCGATAGAAATTTACTTTATTGATATACATTATAAGTTTTACTATTAATATATGCTCAGCTGAACGGAATTTCGGAGCAACAACAGCTAGGTACTAAAGGAACACAGGTTAACGCACGCGCATTATGCAAGTTGTGATAGTCAACAAGCACTAAAGTGGGGGATTATTTCGGCAACCCTTGCCATGCTCGTGGAGTCTACGATGATATACAGACTGGCTTGTATGTATATAGGTATGTTCGATATTGTTTATGCATCTATGGCTGGGTATATTTGCGTGGACGAATGAATTTAGTGGTGTGCGTTAACCATGAGTAAAGACGTCAACAGAAGTACATCGTGTAATTGTATTACGTTTTAGATTATTTAGGATGTAAAAGTTTAGTTGCAAATCATGAGCTAATAATCAGGTTCTAGGGAAGGTATACCTACTTAAATAAAAACCTACTTAAATAGAAATATAAAATAATACCAAAAGATATGTCATTGTATCTATTGAACAATTACTTAAAGAAAGTCGGTATGAAAGTGTTGTTACACGGCCGCCTTGTTAATAGGTACTTAATGCAATTCTACTGCGACACTGACCATCCGAAACATCATTTTTTTTTTTTTTGGTAAATCTGAAATCGTTGTAAATAGTAGACAATATAGGGACACCTCTCCATTTCTATGTTAGAACTCGCACTGTAATCATATTAATGTCCAAATGTACTTAATTAACAATAAATTAATTTGATCTACGAATTCTACGCTCAGGATTAGGATTATGTGGATGTCTGTACAGGATTTGACGTTAATTATTACGTTTGGGTCATACCATTGGAAACCGCACGTTATTGGATATGGTATGACAATGCTCAGGTTACGTAGATGCAGTGAAATTAACAGTAGTCTTTGTACTAACGTAGATATATATGTAGACAGGTAGGAGTTTATGTAATACACTACTGATATTGACTTTGTCTTTATCGATTTGATTAGTTAAAACCGTTGTCATCACTAGATGATCTATATATTAATACGTGATGCAAAAACTTTGTACCCTTTTTTACGAAAATTGCGCGGACGTAGGATCATAAAATTTGGTATACTTATAATTTATGTGTAGGAGAAGTGCAGAACGCTAATATTTTTCAAAAATAATGCTTATAAAGTACATTAAATCAATAAATAAAACATTACACACACTACCATGCATAGTATCGTATTTGACAAAACGTCAAAATTGACAGAAATTGCGATGATATTCTCACGTCTCATATGAAAAGAGTTTCTCATTGAAGGAGGTTTGGTTATTCATGATGCGTCGAAATATATTAATTTGAATTTTACAAAACTAATAGCAATTCGTTAAATAAAAATTATCCTTAAACGTATGTTAAGTGGTATTGTAAATTAAATCGTATATGGTCGAATTTCGACCACTAGGCGATCACTAGTCTAAATAAATAGTAGTATTCTTGAATCTCATGGCTTTGTTACTGAGTTGGAGTATTTAATATATTTTAGAAATACTCTTTTATATACAGAAGACTGTAAAATCATGAGCGTACTCGGAACAATGCATCTGTAACATAGCCTATCTCAATTTTGTGGTATATTAGATTACATCTACCATAACGCACATGTCATGTCAGATACACAAAGCTACGTAAAATAACTAGCTGAAGTTACAGGAATTCAACTATATTCTGGCACATGTTCTCGTATCAAATAATATTCTGGCTATTGCAGGCTCTGTATCATCGCTCTGTGATTTCAAAAGCGCATCGCCGTCATACGTTTTGAATGTCATTCTGTGTGACAAATTTTATTGGATCTTTCAGCGACTTTTCTTATATCTGAAAGGGAAATCTTTTCCCCGTCGTTTCGTTGTTGAAGCATTTTCTACGCATAAACTACTATGAATTTATTTTCCAACGTAATGGTCTGCTTGCTCGTTGTGTTACTGGACATTTTCTGTCGACGCCATACTCGGGCGCCCCTGCATGGCCGGCCTTTGAGAGCAGACACTCTTAGCTGTTAGTACCTATACGTCGAAATTTCTAACGGAAAAAATTCTAACAGGAAAAAATGACACGATCAAACCTCAGGAATCTCGGGGCGATTGGTGATCCTGCGGAATTTCAAATGAATTTTCAAATTCAGTTATTTTTAAATCTGCATGTTTTCAAGGGGTCTCGGGTTCGATTCCCGAGTTTGGCGAAATATTACTGGGCTTATTCGGCTTTTCGAAAAATTTTCAATAGTAGCACGGAGTCTGGGAATATGCCCGGCATATGGCGTAGGACTTACAACATACATTGTGAAAAGTGCGTGTACATTGTACAGTGGCATTAGGTACGTGCTACAATCTGCACCTCTGCCTCCCCTTCGGGCAAAAAAGGCGTGTCGATATACATATAATATAAAAAGCGACACTCAGATTTTCATCGTCTCTTTTACAAGATCTTATTATTCACAGATTTCTAGACTCAATATTAGTATCTGTTGATTTAAAATTATCATAGACTACGATCGGAATAAATTCGTTGAACTTCAAGCATTTCGTTCCTTTATTTTATCTGAAAAGAAAATGTTCTGAGCATTAATAGGTTTCGATCGTAGCATTTTACTTATGCTCTAATAAATTTAAACGCGTATTTCAGTGGTTTCAGAGTACAGAAAGACACGACTATTGCACGACACGTGAACATCACGCATGAATTAGAATTAAGTATACACCTACCTGTATAGAGGTAGGTACACACCTACATTTCCAAGTTCTAGAGATTTTCCTCTAAAATGGAGCACAGTGCTGTTTTATGGCGTTCACAAAGAATGTCTTACAAAAATATAAACAGAAGAAAAATATTTCCGAAAAACAAAATAAATCTTGATATCGCAATTCAGTCGCAAAACGGTGAAGCACAGACAAATGAAAACGTTTCAATCAATCAAATTAATCTCAATCAAGAAAATATATCTCTGTAAACAGTTGTTATTTCGCCTTAAATATTGCCAAAGAAGTACCGTACAGAACAAGATAAATTAAACACTTGTTTAATTTTGCATGCAAGCTCATATACTTCTCTGAGCAAATGTATGAAGTTTGTCACAGTTGCATGTCAACTAATATACACAGGTAAGTACATTTCATATTGTTGGGTTATATACACAGTCAAGTAGTCGGTCAGGTAGGTTAGGTAAACTTGTATGCACTAAAACAAAATCCTATGACTTAACGTCATGATATTTCAAATAAAGACAGTTTCAGGAAATTGAATTAGTTCGCAAACTGGATTATATTTGACTAAAGCCGGTACACGTTGCTTAACTTCGTACGTAGGTAGTAGGTACTCAGTTTTATTTAACTTCTGAATAGCGAAACAGTACAATATATTAAAACAAGTCAGTAGGAGAAGTTCTTTCACGGATTCGACGTTGGATTTGAATTCGATTGCTTATTTACTGTAGTTCTATATTTATTTAAAGGGATAAACTTCATATTTTTAACAAAACAAATAAAACTTCTTATGAAGATAAATTATGATTCCTAATTATTGACATATTGTTACTAATCATACTTTTTTATAAGTGTAAAAAAGCACACCTGATGATAAGTGGTTACCGTGGCCTATGAAAACGCAAAAGGAGGCAAAATCTCTCCTTAGACTTAAGTGCTCGATACTACGTTTATGTATAGGAATAAAAAGAGATAACAAAACTTTTATTCGTGTCACACGTCATGTGAAGCGCCATTGCATTAGCTCTAGTTTGCGTTTTGTCGTCGTCACGTCCAAAGGAGAGAAAATTCAGTTGAGAATAACTACCACATCTGCATGTGGTTTCACCGTATGGCTTCTCCTTAATTTAGTGCATTCTACTGCACAACCCACCAAAATAATTCTAGTTTGTTGTAAAAAAGGAAAATAGTTTTTGCCTCGCTTTACTGGTGGTCGACAGATAATTTACATCAACAGCCTATAAGTGCCCACTGCGCTCAATGCGGGTTGGCGAACTTATAATTAAAAATTATCCCAGGTTTCCCTTATGATGTTTTCCTTCACTGTTTACCAGAGTCAGTGATGTTTAAAATCTTAGAAAGTATGTATAACTCGAAAAAAGTCCCATTGGTACCTACTTGCCGTTGCTAGGTTTCGAACCCGCACTCGCATGCGTGAGAAGCGGGCGTCCAGCCCACTATGGCATTACATCAATAATTAAACAAAAAATAAAACTATAAGAAGTAAACTATCATTCAGTTAACTGAATGATTTCTATCAAACATTACACGAAGACTGGAATTGTACTACTACAATTCCAAAATTTCGTTGTAAAACAATAAGATGTTACAAGATCAGTACGTTTGTTGTTTCGTAGAGGAAGTCAATACATGTTACATGTTTGTGCCCCGGACTCGCATCGACTGGGATTGACAGAGTCTACATTTAGAGAGCCGCTTCCGGACAAATCGTCGAGAAAGCAATATTATTTAAAATGAACATTTACCTTAGCATACCGTGTTTACTTTAACGTTTCTATTATGTATACGAAGTCTGGAGATCATCTTTCGAGATTTACAATTGAAAAGTCTTAAAGCCGAGACGGCAAGAATTGTGATATGTTAGTGTACCTAAATATAGAAGTATATGGTGGGTCATACAAAAGCCAGTCTGAGCTTAAAGATCAGAAGTTTGAAGTATGGATCTATTTGAAGTACACCCCGGACTCGCGTCGAATGAAATGTTTTTTTTTATCATATATAAAGTCTAGTGAATATATGGAAATCTGCAAAATAAGAGCAAAATGTTCACTAATACTATACAAATACTTAATGTAATTCGAATGGCATAGCTTCATAATTCTTCAGTATCTTAATAAAACGTTAGTTATCCTGAGTAATTTAATCCATTTACTTATCGGATTACATTTAAACAAATAATCTCTTGAAATACTTCATCATAAATCTATTCAGTTATTCAAATTCATATTTTTAACGGTTCCTTCTTTTTTGAACTGGAATGTAAACTGACACTTTTTGTGCAATTCGCCCCTATTCAATGGTCGTACCAAGCACTTAAGGGGATTTCGGGATCATAAAAACTGTAGTAGTATGGCGTCGCATAAACCACGTTTTAAATGTCTTCGTTTATATCAGTTCAAAGAGAGAAAGAATAAATTATTTTTCGCGTACTCTAGTGGGTTTTCCGAATCCTAAAATCTTTGGTAAGAGGATTTCATTTTAACTCTGATTAAAATATTTTAACGTAAGCCTCGTAAGGATTACTTTTGTTTTACTCGATTTTAATGGAGAATAAATGCTATTTTTGTACAAATTACGTATTACTGTCATAATTATGTTCACTTTTGCTTCTTCCACGTTGATGCGTCTTTTCACCCACATTTACGGCCTTTGTGGGTTTGTGACGTATAGAGCTCTCACCTTCGTACACATTTAACTCTTAACATAGTTATAAAATTTAACCTTGTGCAGAAATGAGGACTACATACTTCCATATTGTACTTGTAGTTTTATTGCGTTGCCTACTTGAAGTGACAAGACGGAAAATCTTTAAAAATAACTTGGGTTTAAAAGATCCGCGTTTCGCACATTTTCCCCTGTTTATTCTAACTCTGTTTGTACTAGAAAAAGAATGTGAACAATATAGTAATTAATAGTCCTGCAAGACAGAGACGCAAGATGATTCTGTTGTACGGATATCCATTTTTGGTGAAAAATTCCTTCAATAGTTCAGTAACTTTAGTTGGCCTGTAAAAACACTTGCGGAGCCTTTTGCCAGTGGCGTTGGGTCCAATTTCCTCAGTTCGTAGCAGGATGCAATAAACGTCGCCAGTTCACCAGATTCTAAGACACAAATTGCGACATTAATGTCTGACATTAATTTCCGCCATTCGCTGTGCAGAGTGGTTCTCATGAAATCATCTGGTTGTAAACGACATTTGTGTGCAGACACTAGATACTGGCTTTACTTTACTTCTAAGTTACGACATGATGAGGAAAAGTAGTTTTAACTCGGTAACAAAGTTTCAAACGAAGGCGCTCATGATTAAGTTACATAGGATCAGACGTTCATCGGTGTTCATCGCAGCTGAGATTGATCGGATAGGAGCTTTGTTAGGTTCCAAAATTCCTTCAAGCCAGAGAACATGCAAATCAGTCAGTTCTACTGGTTGAACAAACATGCCAATCTTGTAACTAAACAAGAATGCCGTTTCAGCATGACTGTGTTGCTGAGCGTCTGCTCTCTGCTCTCAGTACCTACAAGACAGTAGCATTTGTTCCACATGGAAGACTATGATCAATATCAACATACTAAAAAATATTATATGATTGTTGACTTGGTTATTCCAGTGATTTTCATGAAATCTGATTTATAGTTATACTTAATGAAATATAAAACGTACGAAAAATAAACGTTTAAAACCCTACAGCTTTTTTAATTTCATTGAAATTTAATCAAACAAAACTGGTAAAATATCGGAATAATCTGATATGGCCGGCGCGATGCAGAAAATGGTGGATTACTACAACATATTTTTCAGAAAATAGGTAGGTTCAAGCGGTGTATTGTGTAGTCATATTTTTGGAAAATAGTTCGGCAGCACAATTATGTCGGTTGCACGACTATGGAAAATGCTGGTTATTTTAATTGACGATCATATTACGTTTGTATGAATTCGGAAGCCCGGAAAAGAAAATGGAGGATTTATTAAATATTGTAAATTCAGTAGTATAGCGGGTATGCATCCGTGACTTTATCCTCTCGAACCTTTTATTATTTATTGGATATCTCCTGGAATATTACTATTGAATATTGAGATCTTACCGTACTACGAACCGAAACAACCTTTGTTCGTCGTTCGTTGATTCCAATTTAAAACATTGCATGTGTTATGGTAATTCCCGACCTCGCTTCCAGAAGGTGGGTTTTGTGATGCACTGGATATATGCCATGCCTTGATGATGATGTTATATCATTAATATCCTTTTCAGACTTCGAATTTCTCTGTCATACTATGTTCCTTGAAATCCCTTGTTCTAGATTTTGGCAATAAAATTAATATTAAATGTAAACCATGTTATTCAGTGACTAAAACTAAACAAACAAGCTATAACACGTTCCTTCACTGGCCGTTCACACAAAATCTGTACGTAAACAACTACTATAGGTGTTCTACTTGCCCAAGTTTCGAACACAGGTGGTTGTTTAGCAAGCAAAGACGATCTCACACGAGAAGCACCTTGCTCGTTAAAGCACACAGCAGGAGATTGCAACATGAAATTAATAATTAATTTTCCATGTGAGCGACAGCTGACAAATTCCTATTTTGTTGACACCGTTGTTAGTAAGTGTGAAATATGGAATATAGTAGTCTTGAAGGTAGGTTACTCCTTTTATATAATCCATTTATTTTTATATATCAATGATCTGTACTGTAATAATAAATACAGGTTTACGACGTAGGTACAATTAGTGTGGTTTCGTTTGAACTAAAAATATTTGCTTCTGAATACACAGAATTAATGCCGTTTTGCAAACGAACTGCATTTTCCAACTAACCAAACAAAAATATATCTCTAAGCTCAAAGCACAAAACGGGTCTGCCAATTTGGCTAATTCCTGTGGTGAAAAATGCAGATCGCCGTCTATCACGCCAGTTAGTTCGAAATAGTCAGTTATCCTAACAGCGTCTGTATTTGATTGCATAGATTTCCATTTCCATTTCACTAGTGGTTTTAAATCCCTCTAAAGCAGCGGTCGGTAAAGCGCAGTGCGAATGTTTTGTAAATCTTACCACACAGGATTGGTAACACACACTTTTAATCCTGTAATCCTCATGAGAGCAAAGCTTTGGGCGCAGTTAATAAGTTATGTTTATCAAAATTTATTTTTTAATTGTGAATTAAAAAAAATGCTTCTCGTCTCACTGATTAGTGTGAGAGCCATTCTACGAATTGCAACTACAAATATGACTGCTAACATAGAAAAAATTGCCTCCGTAATGCTCCTCCGTAATCCTCCATAATTTTCTTTTTTTTTTTAAGTCAGTGACTTGTTAGTTTTTATTTCTATTATTCGGTGTTTTTAAAGCCGAATTAAATTCCGTATGTATTTTCAATTTGAAAGCATTTTCATTATTCTCTATAGGTTATGACCAATTGCATTTAGGTGTAGGGTTAACATTTCAAGTAAGGCCTAGTTTATTTTGACACCTTGTGGCCCTTCCCTGCCTAAAGGTTGACAACCGCTACTCTAAAGGCATACCTACCGTATGGAAATGAAATATTTCACAATTTTTGCACTTTGCGTTGCTGCTCTCAGATGGATTTACGTTTCATCGGGTTGTTTTTATACATCTGTGCTAGCTTCATGGCAAACAAACTTGCCAGCTTCGCTTGTCCCAGCTTAGACTCTCTATGTTTCCAACAGAACACCCATAATCCAGCAGTGACTGTCATTGGGTGTTAATGTTGTTTTGTAGTTTATTGATACTTATTTAATGAGTATCTATCTCGCTAAAACTCGAGAACAGCATGACCGATTTTGTATTTCGTTCTTGAATTATTTGTGGATGTCCCGGAAGGATAAAAGCCTAAAAGGTGAAAATAAAAAATGTTTGAGGCGAGTACGAAGTTTGACACATATAAAAGTTTCGCAAAGGCACAAAACAATGCTATATTCAAGTACTTAGTCTACAAAACGCGGGACTATTTAATTATGAACGGACAAAAAACAGATTTCTGTTTAAACGCTCTATTTTTCTAGTACCGAAACTGTAATTGCTTTTATGTTCCCGTTCGTAACTAAGTGCTTGTAACTCAATTAAAGTCCCCATCTAGAAATACATCAATAGTTGTTTAATTTATAAACGAAGTCAGACGCATTGATATACCTTAAACTTTAATTGCGCCGATATGAACTTAGAGTAGGTAGATTTTATCATATCACCGTGTTTATTATTTGTATCATTAAACGCTAACTTTTGCTAGCAGTTTCGACAGCGTTTTCGTGAGATTAAAAGTCTTATCACCTAAGTCAGCTCATACCCTGTCTGTATACCAAATTTCATCAAAATGTCATCAGTAGTTTCAACGTGATTAACAGACAAACATCCAAACATTCTAACTATATTAGGGTAAAATCTAGACTTCGTTATTCTATTATAATGTCATAAATATCCCATAATTCTTAATCTAATTTTATTGCTAAATATGCAACGCCACGCCTTCTTATCCCCGAAGGGGTAGGCAGAGGTGCTCATTACGACACGTAATGTTACTAAATATGAAATAGTTATTTTTTTAATTTATTTTACCCAATCATTACAAAGCTCCTACCCTGTTTTTTACTTATTTAAACTGTCACGTTTTATTAATAATTGATGCAAATAAATCCGCGTTGATTAGCGTGTTATCTAATTAGGGGCCCTGATTAAGGTATAGCCGCGATTTAGTGCCAGGTCATCACTTAGTTAGTAAGTTTAGTCCATCTATGATTTTAATAAGCGTTTTTTTTATTATTTCGAGAATTTAAGCGGTTTCTAGATTATAGATAGTGAGTTCTTGGTTCTATAGTGTATAGGGTATAATGTGTCTTTTTTTGTGTTTAAATTGAACCGCATAAAGTGCTCAAAAGTATGCTTGTCTTAAATAATGAAAAAGATCTGGTGACCGTAGGTATATTGCTGTTAAGACTGTAAAATTCTAGAAATTTTGTCAAACGTAGTTTTATATCTATAATATTAGTCTTAAAACTTAGTATCAACCGGTGGACATTTTAGTAAAACTAAAAATAAACAGTACTTCAGAACTAACATCATAACAACAAAAATTGTTTGAAAATAACACAGATAGTTTACAAGCAGAAATCGAGAACAGGCTAATACATAAAATCAGGTTAGTGACGTTGAATATTACGTACGCGTAACTAAAGTAAGTAGCGGAAGCTAATAATTAATGTAGCGAGCCGGCTGTAATACAGTTTGGTATCTAACTTCCTATTTTAACTTAATGTTAAAAGTGGTTTAATGCAGACCTTAACTGAGTAACGGACGTCCTTGTTATCTACTGGAAAACTAACGTTCAGCATAGGAACCCATCAAGCCTATTAATACAGAAAACCGACGTGAAACAACGCTTGCGTCGTGTGAGTGAGGTTACCGGAGGCCCAATTACCAATCTACAACACAGTAGTATAGTTTCACAGCTTAACTATTATATCTTCGTAGCATAGCTACAATGATACATAGCACATCTCTGGTGGAAAGGCACCCTAAACCGAGACTCAGGCAAACAAATTAAAATAAATTAAACAACCGAAATACAGAATGTTGGTGAAGTAATTAGCATTGAAAATACATTATTTTAATAATGTGCGCCTACAGCAGTGTACTGCGTAAATTGTATCAAAAGTATTGAATAATAATATTATTTCAATTAACAACAGCACTTTGAGCAACATCATTATTGGTATTATTAGTGTATAAATTGAATCGTGCGGTCACAGTTGCACTACTCTTATGCCGCAGTACTACATAATATAAAATATTTTAAACGAGTATTTAAAATGTATGACCGTAAGAGTTTCGGAATCACGTCACCGCATTGATATCATGTTTGCCAACCGATAATTGCCAAAGCTATTTTAAAACCAAAATTCTGTTTTGTGTTAACTTTGATCCTTGTTTATTTATTTCTGGTGAACCCACACATGGGCGCTACCCAGCGATTGCAATTATCGAAAAGCAAGTATAGGTATGTATGAGTAACGATCATTTCGTTTTTAACATGCTCACAACCGCTAACCGCTTCCCGTAATTTCCCTCTGACGTTTAATCGATAAATACCGTCAAAGGCCTTTTAACATTATTGCTTTGTTTTGTAATAACTTCCCAAAATAAGCTTAAAGGTCTCAGCACACATATGGGATCGGAAAGGGATCGTAACCGTAACGCCTTTCGCCTCGCTGTCAACCAGGCGTCAACCTACCGTATGCACGTAACGAAAGCGTATCAGCAGCGCCTGTACGTCAACTCGGCTACGGCTAGGCGACACCGACTAGACTAACACGATAGTTAGTCGGTACGGAGAGACGTAAGCGCGGGGACGGAGAAACGTAAGCGCGGGGACGATGAGCCGTAAGCGCGGGAATTCAAGTTCGGAGCCTGTTCCGAGGCGAGGCGATTACGTTATTATTCCGATTAGTGTGCGTTGCAGTAGGGAGTTTAATACAAACCATTCTGAACGGCTCGAGGCGATACGGTGACGATCCCTTTCCGATCCCATATGTGTGCTGAGACCCTTAATGGCGTCTTCGAATTGACATATCTACAGGAGAGGTTTAACAAAAACATTAACAATTTTACATTTTGGAAAAAATATACCGCTATATTTTTATGTGGCATCCATTCGTTAGTCATATTATTAAGTTTTTAAATAACACTTTAACATAATTAATAAACCAAAAACTGATCTAAAAAGTTTCATAATTAAATTTTGTTTCTATAAACAGTGATACGTAATTAAAATTCACCTGTCGTGCTAATCTGAAGCTGTTTCAGTTGCTGTCTAACTTTTTTGATACTATCACGTTGAGGCCTGCTCCACCTACCCTCGACTGTACTCTGAGTATTTTTAGGTATCTGCCTGGCAACCAGAATCATCGGGCTGCCTGGCTAACTTCGTTTTCAGTAGTAATTGAATGATTTATTTGGGATATATTTGGGATTTTCATACTGATCTTTTACTATGAATAATGTGATGACTGATATCAATTGTTATTTGATTTAAAAAAACCTAAATGAAATATGGAATGTGTAGGTGCTAACATTGCATGAAAAATTTATATGAAGCAAGTATTTTTTTGAGGGGGAAAATCATCCAATGACTTCTCTCGCCTTGGACGCGGCGAGAGGGAGTGTCAGACTCTTACTGACTAAAAACCACCCCGTTCCTACTCCTGCTTTTTGATCCGGAGCCCCGGTAAACACGCCAGGTAGTCCGGATCAATATGAAGCAAGCTGGATATTGTTTTATCCTTTCAGTGAATACGTGAAAATATTAAAATCAAATTATAATGAAGAGAATAAATGAGGCTTCACATTAAAGATTATTAATTACTACGGCTTTAAATTATTTACAGCTAAAGATGAAAACATTGAAGTTTAATTACATTTAAAAATTGCATGCTTTTACGATCTACTTGCGGTTTCAGGAAAATGAGTATACGTTGCAAAGAGGGGAAAATGGTTGAAAACCCAGAAAATATTTTCAAAATCTCAAGGAATTTTCTCATAGAGTCTCATAGTGCTAGTTGTTATTTCATTTGATGTAGTTTATGACACTTTATCACAATTATATTCGAATAAAAATTGTGGTACCCAATTATCAAATAATTTATTCAAGCTTACTATTAATGATTTAAAAATCAGACAACAAATATTTAAATATTTAGGCACTATGTCATTCCAAAAGGCGTACAACCATTTGATAATAACTACAATAGCTTTCCCAAACATACTATATGCTTTATTTAGTAATCAATATTTCTTTATACCGTGAGCTTGGTATAAAAATATCCGGAACAAAAGGACGTGACCGACAATTTTCCATTCGCTATCTGAATCTGACCTCAAGAATATATCTTAAACTTTACTATGAAAAAGAAAAACGCATATAAAACCGACAAAGTAAATAAATCAAAGGGAAATCGGCTTACTACACATATATGTATACGGGCGGTCCATTTAAGTATTGCACGGGACCTACCTTTAACTTTCACGGTTAGTATATGTATATTATATGTACGATACGTAGATTGTTGCCTTTTTCATATACGTCTATAATTCGAATAATGACGCACGTTCACAACAATAGAATTATACAATTTACAATGCATTTATTTGGAACTTACTGGTGATCCATTTTTATGTATTTTCATTAGATTATTATTTATTTTAAAAGCATAAAGGTATATTATTATCTATGAATAACTTTTTCTTTCCATAATTAATAATGTTTTCATCTCGTTGCGCCGAAGAAGCCCGTGGGGTAAAATTGTATTTATTTTTAACAACAAAAATGAGGAATTTTCGTGAAAGATATTTTTGTTGTAAGCGGTGAAATTATTTTGTGAAGTTAAGCCCATTGTTCGGTCGGATATCAGGGGTTACTGGGTTTTAATTACCCGAATTTATTATCTCCAGTTATTTAGAGATAGTCAGCAATTGTGTTGATGTACGTATTTAGGTATTAGAGGGATATTTTTATATGAAAAATTTCGTGTTTTTGTTCCTTGTCTTTTTTGAGGAGTTTATCATTAATGCTATGTAATAAAGAATTGCTAGTGTAACGGTTAATGAGAAGTTTGACTGAAGGCCTATTGCAATGACTGACTATAAGTGTTTTGTATATATTTTTCCTATTTGTATTATTCGTTAACAAGTTAAGTGATTTGAGTAACAGTAAATGTGACTTTGTATATAATACGTATGTATGTATTTGGTGACATTACAATTAAATCGGAAAATAAAAACACAGTTGTTCTTATTGATTACAATTGCAAAAAAATAGAATAAACATTTTTTCAATCTAGTGGAGATTAACATTGTATATCTATCGTATTCAAACTACGTTGCGCAATTGCTAGTTGCATTCTTTGAATACAAAGCTTTGTAAAAGGTGTGCAATTGCATTATATTTGCCCACCATGCTCGTCAGATATTGTAGTCCCTTTTGCGGTGCAGCGTAGAAATGTCCATACCTATACAGTTTACGGCTGATCGATGTTCGTGTGTCCAGCCAGTAGTATGTGTGTCCCTCTCACATGAAGTAACTCAATGTACCTCCCAACTCTTTGTAACACAAATACTGGAAATTCATTTTACTTGTTTCCTTTAATTCATTCGTTATATTGTTTGTTTACGCGATTTTTTTGTTTGTTACCAAAAGATATTTTAAATGGCGGTGTTGGTTGGCCATTTGGCCGCTACCTACAATGCGATTGTTTTTTAATTAAAATTGAAGACTAGAGCTCAACGCCATAGTTGGCGGTTACTGATATTTTAATTATTTTTGTTTGCCTTTCGATTACTATTGTAGGAATAGCATAGAAATAATAAAAGGAAATGTCTTACAATAACAGACTGTTCTAAAAAAATACAGATGTATTTTGTAAATTATGTTTGTATATTGGTAGAAAAACACCTAAAAGAAAGTATTTCTTTGACTAACTGTTATATAAATTAATAATATTTTAGGTAAAAGCTTGATGTTGGTTTAATAAGGTGGATCAATTTATCAGGAAGGAATCAGGAAAAATGTAATGATGGTTTATTGAGGAATCTTTGTTAAAATTTAATGCGCTTGTACATGAGTCGGAGTCGACATCAGGGAAGTTGTAAGGTAGCAAGGCGGACCAATTAAAGAGGATTAAAAGAATGGAAGAAACCTTACACGGTGAAACTAAAAAAGAGACAACATTTTAGGGCCGTTGTGCCATTTTTTTCGGAGTCGCAATGGTTAAATTTAGGTATGTCTCCATCTTGCAATCTCGTCTCGTCGCCAGTTACGTTTGTACAAAATATCCCTTTTAAATCTGTATATCTACACAATGTTACTTATAAAGATACTAGCCACTTCCGCGCGGTTTCACCCGTTCTGCTCGGCTCCTATTGATCATAGTGTGATGTTTTATAGCCTATAGCCTTCCTCGATAAATGGACTATCCAACACAAAAGAATTATTCAAATCGGACCAGTAGTTTCGGAGATTAGCGCGTTCAAACAAACAAACAAACAAACTCTTCAGCTTTATAATATTAGTATAGATAGTATAGATTTAAACTGCCATCCAAGCATAAGATAATGTAGGAAAAGTTTTTATTATTTTTACAGATTTTCTTGCAGATATTGTGTACATTGCCTTGCCATTTACAACCCTACATTTGAGGCGGCATAGTTTCAGTGATTTTTCAATTTTCGTAGTTTCCATTAGCAGCATGGAGTATGAAATCGTACATATGCGGCCTTTGGCACCAGTCTCATCTCGTGTAGCAGGGGATTAATAACATTCTGACAGAATAGAAACTACAATATTTCCGCACTAGCCCACACCTTTCGCGAATTGAATTTTTTCATTGGATTTTCTTTTCGTTTGACTGCAGAACGGTGTTATATTGAAGGCGGGAATGTTTTGCGCTGGTCCATCTCGTCAGAAACAAGAAGTGGTGCCGTGTATGGCTGTGCCGGGAGCTCCGATGGTGGTGAATGGGCATCTGGCTGGCATCCTCTCATGGGGCTACGGCTGCGGCTACAACTACGACCTGCCCTTAGTCTACACCAGCACTCGACACTTTCAACCGTGAGAAAACTGTTTTTAGTATTTTCCTGTCTGCTCTGATACATTACGTGTGAGGTTTAACAAATAAAAACTGAAGTCGACATTGTAATCAAATTGCCATTAATAGCATGAAATTTCTACTTGTTGAGTATTTAGCCGAAGAGAACTGCACATTATTACAATCATTAACCTATGAAGCTAAATATAGAGCAATTCCCCTGTATCACTTCTACATATAATGTTTTGTTAATTAAAATAGCTGCCTATTTCTATATAAATACATACAATTACCATAATGGGCCATTTATAATTTATAAACAAATAAATTGCATGCGACTATCGGCTCTATTGACTTCCGGACAGACAGGAACCTGAATTGAATTAACGGATTTACTAAAGTCGAAACTGCTAGTGACAGTTGATCTCGATATATGTCTACAGGACTGGATTTATTATCCACCTAGAATTGATCAATTGACGAGTCGTATCGATGCGTAGGTAAGTTGGAAAGCGAAAGAAACACATATTACATTACATAAGACACATATTACATTGTTACTAATAAATCATATCATATATAGGTAATCCTATCGTTATAGATGATCTATTATAATAGTTCATTAGCCTATGGCTAAATGCTGTATTAACTAAGAACTCCTGAATTATCTTTGTACATTACTTTGAGTTATTTAAATCGAAGCACGACTTCTTATAAGCAACTAAAATGTGTGGAAACGCACTGTTTAGGATACACAGAGCCAAGATGTTTTCTTACAATTATAACTTTTATTTCCAGATGGTTAATCCACAACATTCCGATACTACGCCGAATTTCTTCAAATAACCTGACGTTTCTATTTGAAGGTAAACGAGCGTATATATTGTCAAAATGGCTAATGTTGACCAGGGTTGTGTCTCCTACACCTTTTCAAATACCTAGGAAGCCTATGGAGGTCAAGCCACTGGACAAAGTGCTCGCCACGCTGAGAGGACGTGTGTACGACATTAGGGACTATATGTACGGTGGCATTCATCACAAATACAAGAAAAGACTATACGACAAGTTGAGATCAAACATGTATAGAAAAAAGACCACGCTTGCGAATTTCACGTATAATCCGCAAGGACCAATTCTTGACCCGGATTTTACAATGACCGAGAATACTAAAGTTACTGGGATTTTAAACGTAGGTGACAATGGTACTGACTCTGAATATGATGACTATATTCCGTAGTTTGTAATTAAAATGTAGTTGAGTCATGCTAACGAGTTTCACTTACTCTTGTATTAGATTTTTTTCTTAGCATATTAGAAACTTTATAATTTTAATACATATGGTTTTTTGGTGAGTTGGACATTCTTAGTAATAAACCTCAAGGATAGACGATGGGAGAGGTGGATTGGGCCTCCGGTTTACTCACTCGCACGGTGAAGCACAAGGCTAGCCAGCGCCAGCCAACGCAACTGGCGTGACACAGCTGTCACTGTGAAGTCGTATCTGGTTGAGCCGCCCCATTCGTAGCAGAGTACATGTGGCTCTCTAGATTTATTTTTTACATCTAGGTACTATACACGGTGTAACAAAAAGGGGTGTATAGATACATATCAAGTTCACAGTTTCTTGATAAAATGGGTTTTTTAAACTCATGTTTTCATGAAATGAAATTGAAAGTGACCCCCCGTAGTGTTGTAACACGTTTGTTGTTATTGATTTAAAATAAAAAACCATGCGACACCAAGTATTTGGTACCAATTTTTTTAACGTATTTTAAGCTGAAACTTTGTGTAGAGATTCTATTCAACCTGTATTCTTCAGTGCTTTTTGATGTATATGGGTATTTTGTTACACGCTGTATAAAGCAATATGATGTACATATTATTTAAATTAAACAACTACGGTAATGTTATCGTACAACCGCAACACGCCAGTCGAAAAACTAGGAAATCAAAAGAAAATATTTGGGAAACTATGAATATAGACATAGTGTAGGGTTCCGAATACTATTTAAAAACTATTTTCAATGAAAATAGTAAGGAAATTTTTCTTACATTATGCATGAAACTTATTTCGTAATGTAAATAAATTCAGCATTATCTAGACAAAAGATGTTTACTAGAAACTATTTTACTTAACAACAAAGAGAGAATTATTTACCGCCATTAGAACCGACCAAGTGAAGGATTAAATACCGCGGGATAATTTCAGTGCGGAAACGGTAAATTTGAGACCAGTTCAAAACTCGACCGTTGTTCGGAACAAAAGTCTACTGAACACAGAGGTGGTAAAAATGCATTTGTGATGCAAAAATATTGTTTCACCTCATTAGTATAGCTACGAATGCAAGTATGGGTACGAGGAGATTTGCAACCCTCCAACCCTCCATGTAATTCTTGAATCCATCACTAAGCTAAACTAAGGTCATCACCATCTTGGCAGAGTTTGGAATTACAGATAATAGCTAATAAATATTTGTGTTTGCAAATGCAAATCGACCATTTTTTACCATTATCGTTGTATTCGTATCAATGAAAACTTCAAGTTTTAAAAGAAAGAAAAAAAATCCCTAAGAATACAATACTTAATAAAAAAAGAAATATCACAAAAAATTATACTTTTTATTCTTTATCGGCAGATATGTTTAATGTAACACTCAATTTAAGCCATTTGTATTGAAAGTTACATTACCACTAAATATACCTATCAAACTAATGATTTTCCCTGTATCCTGGATCAACCCTTATTTTCTAAAGTGCATACCAAATAACTTAAATAGTTTTTTAAAGTTTTAAACAGCTGTATCTAGTCTTCAAAAGTATCTAAACTGTGATCCTATTAGATGAGGCTTAAGAACAACGCATATAGTGTAAAGTGGTGAACATGTAAATACACACTCAGCATACGTCTTTAGGGAATAAGTAAATACTAGAAAATTGATCATAAGCAATGGGAAACTAGGCTAAGCTTTACTTGTACATTGAACGTTAAATCTCTTGGAAATATTAGTTTTCAAGTCGTAGAATACGCATATTTCCAGAACTTCTTAGAAATAATGGTTTCTACAAGGATTTCATATTTTTCATATTTCAATTTAATATTTTACATAAACATCGCTGTTGGCGTTCTTGAAACGATAAGCAGCTTATGTTTATTTTTTTATTAGTTGCTTTGTAATGATAAGCGAGTCTTTTGTTTTCTGTTCGAGGTGAGCCGATTGCTGGAAACGATTCACTAATCTAAAAGAGGTCACAAAGGTATATGACACGGGTTGTTTCTGAGACCATACATCAGACCGAGTGTAAAGTTCTCTGCATAAAAAGGGTTTGCCATAGTCTTCATGCCTTACAGGCGGGATGAAGTTCCGACCACAGACCGGCAATGGATCCTTAATACTACAACTCCACTGTTCTTTTATAATATGACGATTATAATTAAAAAAAGTAATTAATAATCATAATTATATCTTATTATGTTAATGAGTATATAACTGCAATAAATTGTTTAGTTAAACTTTTCATCTTACATTAGTTCTTGCTTGCAGTAATAATACAGAAAATATAACGTTTCTGTCACATTAAACGTTTGAGTAAACAATGTAAATCCTACTATACTGTAAACCAACCAAACGACAAACCATAATACATTCCGAATTTTCAACGATAGCGACGTTCATGCAAAACTAGCTTTTATTGATGCGATTACCAAAACTAAAGCTCGTGGAATGAACCAGTCCAAGTTTTCGTAAAATCTCTTTATGTAACGTCCACAGGAACCACTTTGGTCCATATTCAACCCGACGTTTTATTTGGACTTAAAGTCTCGTTGGCTTGTCTGCTCTTTTGACGACAAATATATTTGCATCTGTTCCCCTAAATTGGAAACGGAGCTGGTAAACTGACGTGAATACACCATTTAAAGTGGACGAGTTCTCAGACGTAAACATAGAGTATGTTCAGTTAATCCTAAGTGCACCTTTCTTATTTGCTACAATCATTGTTTTTTATTGGTTTGCTATAGCAAACAAGGATTACTTGATGAGCTGATTAATCTATACGTTGCCAGACACAACTCACATGGTATAACTTAACGCAAGCGTTGTTTCACGTCGGTTTTCTTTGAGGTCGTGGTCGTGGTGTGATTTCATTCGTGTCGAAGCATGGCTCTCTTACGTTTGACTCCTGTCTCATTTCATACATAGTATAATATGAAACATTTGATACAGGTTTTAATATTGAAGTATTTGTTTGTTTATCAAAACAAGTTTGTTGTCTCAAGTGTTTATTTCTCGATATCAAAATAATACATTTTAAATGAAAAAATATTTATTGAGCACTGCACAGATTTTATTTTGACTATAAAGTTATCAGAGCAGCTTGTAGGGACAACATACTTACAACGGTGACATTTTATATGAGGGCAGCAGCACCTTCTGATAAATCTGACTTCTTTAATCTTTTCTTTTAACTTTGAATTTATCTTTATACTTAGTTAACAAAATACTTAATCGTAAAACTTTGTGGAATAACAAGTTTTTTTTTTGTTAAAGTTAGCTTACTCAAGCGTAAAAATGGTGCAATGAAATGAGTGCGACTGGGAAGACAGCTCAAAATACGTTTAGCAAGTACTTAATAATTTAAATACGGTACTTAAATGGTAAACACTGTTTTGAGTTATTAATTATGAGTTCCTTTTCCATAGAAGGCATTTATTTCCCACTCTGAATAGAGTGCGTTGCCAAACTATTTGTACAAATGCACGATTAAATCGTCCTTAATTATGGAACTGTGGTTTAGTATCCATTGGAATTTTAATGAAAATTATCCGGTCTGCTGCAATATTAAATAAACATAGTTGAATGGTCATCAAGTACTATTGGTATAGCAATAATCCATAGGTGTTTTGAATTTGAATGTGGTATAGGTATTCTGTGGTAAACGGATAGTTTAGCAAACCAGTGTAGAACTACTATTTTGGATTCACCCAAAATATCCCTGCACGGGTTACGGATGAAATTTGTCGATCGCGTTAGCATTTATCCTATTACCAATATCAATTTATATGGTGAATTGTGCTTCTATATTTGCAAACTAATTGATGCCCGCGGCTTCGTTCGCGTGTATTACGGAGTAAGTAAAAGTAGCCTAAGTTATTCCTTGGTACATCAGCTGCCTGCCAATAAAACTCTCGTCACAATCGGTCCAGCTATTTCAGTGATTAGACGTGGAGGCAGACAAAAAAATATTTTGGTGTATGTATCGTAAGTACATATTATATGCTTGTAATATGAATAGAAAGCGGTTATTTCAATTTTACAAACAGACACTTCAATTATAATTATTAGTCTAGAGACCCCGTTGCACAAGCAACGCATCTGAGTAAATATTTTCATATAAATGTTTTTTTAGAGAACCCTTTTTTTTTTTTTTTTTTTTTTTTTGAGGGGGAAAATCATCCAATGACTTCTCCCACCTTGGGCGAGGCGAGAGGGAGTGTCAGACTCTTACTGACTAAAAACCACCCCGTTCCTTCTCCTGCTTTTCGAGCCGGAGCCCCGGTAAACCCGCTAGGTAGTCCGCAGCTCCGGATCAGGCATCAGCCCTACTGGGCCCCATCTGTGGTGGTCTGATGGCTCTTTGAGGCGCGCGCGGAACGCTACGCGCCGTACGCACGGGTCTGGTTCTGTACCCTTGCTTGCCGTCCGCAGGCCCGCACTTACGGTGGCCGGAGATCGTCCCGCGATCCCCGACGCCCGGAGTGTCTCTCGCGACGGCTGGGGCGTGAGGAGGTTTGTTCTCTCACGCGCCCCGCCTCCTCTTTAGCTAGCATGACTGCTTCGCAGAAAGAGGAGACGGCATCCCAGTCCCTCTCGCTCCGCACCATGGCCTGAACCAGTGCCGGGCGCGAGAGGTCGCCGTCGCCGACCACATCCCTGAGGACTTGGCGGTGCTCAGCCCACGCAGGGCACACCGCCACCGTATGTTCTACGGTGTCCTCCGGGCGGTCCTCGCAGTGATGACACCCGGGCGTTTCCTCCCGCCCAATAAGGAACAGGAACCTACCGAAACTCCCATGTCCGGTAAGCACCTGCGTCAGGCGGTAGGTGAGGACGCCGTGGCGCCTCTCTAGCCACTCCTCAAAGAGGGGACTTACCGCTGCGATGACAGCGAGCCCAGCCCTCGGTTGCGACAGTCGTTGCTGCCATTCCGCCATGAGATCGCGCCGGAGCTCGTCCCGCCACGCACTGATCTGGCGCGGCAGTGGAGTTTCGCCCCGGCGGCACGCGAGGATTGTCACTGGTAGGTAACTCACTGGATTTTAGATGGCAGATTGTCTTAATTTTTTTTATGTCGTAGGAAAATAATAAGGATAAGTTATTCTTCAACAATGCCGCAGCAGATGATAATAGTGTTCAATGTAGTGTATTGCGTCAGACGTACGTCACCTTCGGTGTTACTGGTGTCCATAGCCTGTGGTTATCCATCCATGACTTGTCATCTTTCGGATGTTTTTTTTTTTTTTTTTTTTTTTTTTTTTTTACATTTAATGGGTCGACGTTTGGCCGCTATCTCACCTGATGGTAAGTGATGATACGGCCTACGGTGGAGCACGTCTGCCCATAAGCAACCTATTCACTCGGGCCTTGAAGACACCCAAGTTATACCCATCAGGAAACACAGACTCCGGCAAGGAGTTCCACTCCCTAGCAGTTCGCACAAGGAAGCTTGAAGCGAAGCGCTTCGTGCGAGTGGGTGGGATATCTACCATGAAGCGGTTACGCCTCGCCGATTGTCTTGTGGTTCGATGATGAAAAGGACTAGGGGGAATCAAGTTGTGCAATTCCCCCGCACACTCTCCGAAATGTATCCGGTAAAAAACGGAAAGGCTTGCGACCTTGCGCCTGTGTTCAAGGCTTTGAAGCCGGGCCTCCACAAGCGCATCGTCATTGATGAGCCTCTTGGCACGCCTTTCAATGTGTTCGAGCGCATCCAGCTGGTATTTGGCCGAGCCGTCCCAAAGGTGAGAACAGTACTCCATACATGACCGAACCTGCGCTTGGTACAGGCTCAGCAGTTGTTTCGGTGTGAAGTACCGTCTCACCTTCGAGAGAATACCCAACTTCCTACCAGCCAGATGCGCCTTCGACTCTATATAAGAGCCGAAGTTAAGCGTTGGCGATAGAGTTACGCCCAGAAGCTCAAGACGATCCGCTACCGGAACGGACACATTTCGGAAAGTCGGAGCCAGCGGGAATTGACTCCGTTTGGCAGAGAATAGACACGCCTGGGTTTTGGTAGCGTTGAACTTGACCAAGTTGGCGTCACCCCAATCGGAAACCGCCTTCAAGGACGAGTTCAACCGTTCGACCATGGATTCTCTTTGAGACCGGATCTGTGTTCCGCTACTCCGCGCATCGGACACATACCTTTCAACAACTGTGCTGTCATCTGCATACCCAAAGATACCGGGCTTAAGCAGGTCGTTGATGTGCAGCAAAAAGAGCGTTGCTGAAAGTACTGACCCCTGAGGGACTCCGGCGTTGATGCCAAATTGGTCAGACGAGCAGCCATCAATGACTACTCGAATTGACCGATCCCTCAGGAAGTCTGCAATCCATCTGCACAGATCAGCGGGAAGTCCATATGCAGGAAGCTTGCCGATAAGGCTGTCGTGCCAAACCCTGTCAAAGGCCTTCGATATATCGAGAGAGACCGCTATTGCCTCCCCGTGCTTCTCGATGGCCTCGCTCCAAATGTGGGTGGCATACGCAAGAAGGTCCCCAGTGGATCGGTTGCGGCGAAACCCATACTGCTGATCACTGAGGAGGTCGTTACCTTCAAGGTATGCCAGGAGCCTGTTGTTAAGTACACGTTCCATACTCTTGCAGAGTATGGACGTGACCGAGATGGGCCGGTAATTATTAGGGTTGGCACGACTACCTTTTTTGGGCACAGGCTGCACGTTGGCTAGCTTCCATGCAACCGGCACTTGACCAGTCTCCAAAGAAAGTCGAAACAGGCGTGTCAGGATTGGAGACAACTCAGGCGCACAGATTTTTAAAACCACGGCTGGGATTCCGTCGGGGCCACTGGCCTTGTTCACGTCAAGATTACGCAACGTCTTATATACCTCCTTCTGTCGTATGCGAATTTTTGACATATTCGTCTCGCAAACTCTATGGAGAGAAGGAGGCAAAGCGCCACCAGTATCAAGACGTGAAGATTCCGCAAATAGAGAAGCAAACAGGTTCGCTTTCTCTACCGCGGTGTGTGCCAGCGTCCCGTTAGGCCCCAGGAGAGGTGGGAGTGAAGGGCGGCAGAAGTTCGATTCAACCGCCTTGGCCAGGGACCAAAACGCTTTACTACCCGCTGGGTAAGAAGCCAGTTTGTTCCCTATTCGGCCAATGTGGTTGAACCGAGCCATCCGTAATGCCTTTTTGCATGACTTGGCAGCCCGGTTATAGGCTCTCTTCCTCTGAAGAATATCGTCAGCCCTACGACGCCTGGCATCCGCCCATGCCAAGTATGCCGCATGCTTTCGCGCTTCAGCACGTCTGCAGTCGGCATCGAACCATGGACGAGTCCCACCGAAAGATGTCGCATCCGAGAATGGAATGTAGTATTCCATGCCCTGACGCAACACCCCCGTTATGGCATCCGCACAAGCTGACGGGTCCTCAGTAGAGAAGCAGACAGGCCGCCAAGGATAGGATGCAAAAAAAGATCGCATCCCATCCCAATCTGCTGACTTGTACCGCCACATCCGCCGAGATCCTCTGGGACAAGGATCCGGTGGGGAGTACGTGGATACGGATTTCACCAGACAGTGGTCAGAGCTACCCAAGGGTGAAGAAATTGACACCGAGTAGCTGTCTGGATCAGTTGTCAGCAGAAGGTCTAAGCAGTTGGCAGTGTGCGAGTCGACATCGGGCACCCTTGTGGCCTCCTGGACCAGCTGGGTCAGGCCAAGCGTTAGCGCAAGCTTACGCATTTCCCTCCCAGCATGGTCAGTGCACTGGTATGGGAACAGCCACTCCTGGTGATGGGCGTTAAAGTCCCCCAGTAACACCAACTGGGCCGAAGGGTACCTCTGCCGAGCCGCATCCGCCGTCTCCACAAGGTGTTGAGCTAATCTGGTCGTCTCCAAATCTCCGCTGTGCGACCGGTAGACACAGGCATAGAGAATTTTCTCCATCCCTGTGTCCACCAGTATCCACAAGGTTGAAAAACTGGGGTCTTCAAAGTTTCGAAGACGCCGGTAACAGATGCCGTCTTGGACGTATAGGCATACGCCTGCGCGGGGAACGAAATTGTGCTCCAGGGAAAAGCCTGGGTAGTTCAGGTATGATACGTCCGACGGACATCTGATCTGGGTCTCCGAGAGAAACAAGAGCGTGGGGTTCTCGGTCTCTAGGTGGTGATGGACCGCATTGATATTTGAGTGCAAGCCTCGAATATTTGAGAGGTGCACTTTGAGGGAGAGGAGTGCAGCCGCTGTTGAACCCTTTTCTTTGCTCTTGTTTTCATTTTATGAGTATGAGGTTGCTGAGAGGATGGCAGTGAAATGTTCCTCCACACAGGCGACCCCAGACGCGCGCCGCAGTTAGCCACATCATTGGGAGGCCAGCCTGGAGACTGCGGGGACGCCCGAGCCCCCCCATGGATATCCATCGGGCCCTCTCGTCCGGTCGCCAACCGGCACGATGGCGTATCCATGGGATTTTTCGCTAGATGGCGGGGCAGCCTTTCACGTGTGGCTAGCACGCTAATTGGGCCCCCAACTATCTGCGGTCGGCCAGCGGTGCACCGTGCCTCGGATCCCGCTACCCTCCGCGACTGGCCACCCGATGAAGCTACACCAGCGCGCGCCAGATCGGTCTACTCATAGTGGAGCAAACATCTCGACCCATCCTCTCATACGGCTTCACCGAGCATCGTGGCGGAACACGGCTAGGCCGCTTGGCGACACGGTTTTGCTCGGTGGGTGGTTATAATGCCGTCGGCCGAAGCCTACCACCAGAGTGTCACCTGATTAGCACCACCCAGAGGCCACGTGTAGGGTTTCGGTTTTTTTGGGTGCTCTCCTACGGACGAGGGTGACTCAGCCTCCAAAAAGTTTTCATACGAAGAACTGTTAAGTATCTACAAATGAAGTAGCTCACTAAAAGATTTTCTAAAAACCCTTGAATAAGGAAATGTTTTATTATAGGTACAGACTTATATTCAATGAGTTATTAGGGAGATTAAGCAGTAAACGTCTTATTGCTGTTAATATATTATTTTGATGACAATCACGAATGAGTCTCTATGTCAATTTTTATAAGTCACACCTCATTGGGATCACATCAACGTAGCATAGCACATCTCTGGTGGTTCGGACTTAGGACTAAGTTCCCTACGATTCTGTATGTAATCTGGCCTATTTCATTGCTGTTCTTGATTTTGGTGTTTGTGGTAACAAAAAAAAAGGACAAGATTCATTCTAGATTAAAACTAGTAATAATGCAGCTTCGAGTTCGTTTTAGACTGCATGGTCGGATCAGTGACTGACCCAAAGTTTTTTACCCCGCTCGGAACATTTTTTTAATCATGTTTCCCCCCACTAGTATATTGACTGCATGGTCGGATCAGTGACTGACTCCGAACATTTTTTTTTTTATAATGTTGCCCTCCACTGGTTTATCCTCCTGTATCGTGCGAGAATCGAACCCGCTACACGTTACATAGCAATCGGTTGCCCAGACACCGTGCCAACCATGGTTTAAGTTACTTAAGATCAGTGCTCTGTGTATAGGTAGTAGATAGTAATATCATTTTAATACCGTAGCCCTTGTATACATAAATAGGTTTAAAATAAAATTTGAAAGTGAAATAAAACAACATTTATTTTTTTTCAACTTTATTTGGTATAATATTGATCGGTACATGGAATTAAAATACGCAGTTCGCGCATACTATTACTATTAGAGAGATAATTTGGATAAAGACGCTACATGTTACGTCATACACGAGTTACGAGTACATACTACGAGTATTTGGATTAAATGCATTATTACTTTTTATGGATTATATTGAATTACGCTATTACATATTTTATTATAGGTAAGCTTATCGTTATAAATGCCAATACCAATCAAATCTAAATAAATTACATCAATAATGATATTAATTGTCGAAAGCAAAACACGCTTTCAGCAGACAGTCTTTTATCAAAAACAGAAATGTAAAACAATCTCATAAATGTAATAAAATCATCGTCAAATTATATTGTAATAAATAAATATTTACCACCTGATCCTCTTGTTATATGTTCTTAAACAAGTCCTTCGAAATTAAAGCATTTCATGCTTTTTCAATTAATCATCCTTACGAGCTAATTGCTTATATTAGATACCATTTACAACTCCCATGACTATATCTGCCATTAATGTGGAACAGAATATGGCTTCTCTTGCCTAATAAAATTATATTTACAAACTTTAAAACAAGTAGTAAGAAAATATAGATAAATAAACTTAGCGATAAGTTGTCTGCATCCAAGCTAGAAGTAACTTATTTAAGACAAGTGACGCACTCAATAGTTTGCCGGGTCGAGCTGTATAACATCCGAGTAAAGACCCGTATGTGGCGTCAGATTTTTCTACGCTCTAAGAATATCGCTCACCTGACAATTTTTATTATAAGTTCACACCTGAAACTCTACACGCCTACACTTTTATAAACCAAAGCTAATCAAATACAAAATGGAATGTAAGTAAGTATCAAAACTGAAGTCGATAAAACAAAGGTTGAAATAAGAAAACGCACGTCAGAAAAATTAATACTGTCTACGAAACTAATCAATCTAATGAAATAAAAATACCCATACTTATTTTTTATCTTTGGCATAATTAAAAGTGAATATTAGTTTATATGAATTGTTATCAATTAACTAAGTGAGTATGAAGTCTAACTTATGGTTGATCTATTTAAGAGCAACCAGGCCGGCGAGACATGCGCATCTCGCTCGTCGCTACGGCAATCCACTCGTTGCGCACGGAATCAAACCAAGTCAGTCCTAATGTGTATTTTCCATTAATATTCACATGCTGACAGTGGGAGAACCACCAGCCGCCTTCATAATTTCCGGCGCAGTGGGTGTTTGAGATATCACGGTCACGGTCAATAGCGGAGAACTCCATGTGGTTTTGATAATCAAACGCATCACTCGCATTGCCCTTAAATCCTCCTACTTCCAAAGTGTATCCAGTATCAGCGCTGCCAATGTAGAAATGCTCGTACTCGGCATACCAAAATCCACCGTAAATGTCGCTCATGTCAATTCGCATGGAAGAGCAGTTGTCAGCGGTTAACCGGTGCATCGATTCCAGTCCCAACCAGTACTCCGAAGCCGGGTCGCCGAAGCCGTGCACATACTCAGCAAATTTACGGTTGAACTCCACGGAACCGTTGTACCGGCGTTGGATCAAGGTGCTGCCGTTAACACACCAGGTGTCGAAGGGTGCTTGGCCAGGGTGGATGAGGTAGACGCCGGCAGGCCCGGAGATGCTGGAGCAGTCCCTTGGGAGTTGGTTTACAAGATCTTCGTACTCACGTTCCACTGGTTGAAGTTCCTTTACTTCCCCCATTAGTTCAGGAAGAGGGATGCTTTCGGTTTGGTTGGAATTATCGTGGTTCGCCTCACTCTGTTAAAAATATATAAGTATTAGAAATCAAAATAAATATATTTTCTCAAACCAACATTTAGTTATAATCCAGCTGAATTGCAAGACATTTTAATTGTCAATTAATAAGGTCATGTGTACACATCCTACATACGCAATCAGCTAACCGTTTGCAGACTTCGTTAAATAATTAATTACGAGAATAAATCTATTATGGGAAGTCATGGCACTGTATCTGCAAATAGTTTCTCACTTATTTGCAGATACGATGTTTGTAGTAAAGTTCATATAATAATATAGTAGGACGTGCTTTTTCGTGGGTGTTATAAATTAAATGTTTTATAACACTTTACATATCGGTTTACAAAATCTATACGTTTTGATTTTTAAGTAAACCCAGGGGATTTTAACGTAAATTTACATCTTTATTTGAATCTAACAAATAAACTATTTGCTATCTTACCTTTAAGATGTGATCATTCAACCGATAGAAATGCTGGCGGGAACGCGCCTCGAGTTCTTCCACAGACTCATTGATCTTCTTCACAACCAGTCTGTCCATCTCGGCCCTGTCGATTGCGTTGCTAACGCTGACCGCAATTGCCTTCACTGACTGTCTCAAGTTCTCCTGGTCTTCTTTGAAGTACGACGATGCAGCGTTAATAAAATGTTAACTGTTGAAACCCAATTTGTTTAAATTCATTTACATAAAATTTTCATGTACCTACTATTTTTAAATAATAAAGTAAAAGAACGTTCGAGGAGGCTATGCGTGTGCGCGGGGCGCGGGACGCGAGGGGGTTACGGTAGTCAGTGTGATTGATGCAACGGGTCAGCGCATACATGTACAGCGTCCTCGTTCGCGACATTTCTAAGTTCTTTACGTGGTGGTTTTCTTCATTTACTCCCCTACATTCTGGTCATTCGAGCCGCATCTGCTGGACCTTATGTTTCATACTCCACGGAAACAGCGAGCTATGGTGAATACACGGAGCACAGCGAAGAAAAACAAAGAACTTCATGGGGAAATGTCAAAGGGCCCTGAAGGCATGGAAACTGCTGTTGAAGAAGGTTCCAGGCTACCAAACACTACGAGTGACTGTGACGAACAAAGAAAGGACATAAAGTTACAACCACCCTCAATGTCAAAATCTCGGTCAAAGTCCACGTCGTCATCAGTGTTAGCTAGAAGAAAAAGACTGGAATTAGAAGCAGCAGAAGCTAAGGCAAAAATACAAATGGAAATAATCGATAAAAAGTTGGCGGCCGATTTGGCCGAGCTAGAAAACGAAGAATACAGTTCACAATCGGAAGGAAAAGAAGAAGAAGATCATACACAAGTTGCAGTGGAGAAGTGGCTGGACCGGAGTCATCGCGAACTGGAAGCCGAGGCTGCTCAGCCGCAGGATACTAATCTGGGCGACCTTGACCTTCCGCTGCCGTCGCTGGCGCAGCAAGCAACAGCCCCAGGGGGCACTGATGGAACAGTTATTTCCCACTCTGAATAGAGTGCGTTGCCAAACTATTTGTACAAATGCACGATTAAATCGTCCTTAATTATGGAACTGTGGTTTAGTATCCATTGGAATTTTAATGAAAATTATCCGGTCTGCTGCAATATTAAATAAACATAGTTGAATGGTCATCAAGTACTATTGGTATAGCAATAATCCATAGGTGTTTTGAATTTGAATGTGGTATAGGTATTCTGTGGTAAACGGATAGTTTAGCAAACCAGTGTAGAACTACTATTTTGGATTCACCCAAAATATCCCTGCACGGGTTACGGATGAAATTTGTCGATCGCGTTAGCATTTATCCTATTACCAATATCAATTTATATGGTGAATTGTGCTTCTATATTTGCAAACTAATTGATGCCCGCGGCTTCGTTCGCGTGTATTACGGAGTAAGTAAAAGTAGCCTAAGTTATTCCTTGGTACATCAGCTGCCTGCCAATAAAACTCTCGTCACAATCGGTCCAGCTATTTCAGTGATTAGACGTGGAGGCAGACAAAAAAAAATATTTTGGTGTATGTATCGTAAGTACATATTATATGCTTGTAATATGAATAGAAAGCGATTATTTCAATATTACAAACAGACACTTCAATTATATTTATTAGTCTAGAGACCCCGTTGCACAAGCAACGCATCTGAGTAAATATTTTCATATAAATGTTTTTTTAGAGAACCCTTTTTTTTTTTTTTTTTTTTTTTGAGGGGGGAAAATCATCCAATGACTTCTCCCACCTTGGGCGAGGCGAGAGGGAGTGTCAGACTCTTACTGACTAAAAACCACCCCGTTCCTTCTCCTGCTTTTCGAGCCGGAGCCCCGGTAAACCCGCTAGGTAGTCCGCAGCTCCGGATCAGGCATCAGCCCTACTGGGCCCCATCTGTGGTGGTCTGATGGCTCTTTGAGGCGCGCGCGGAACGCTACGCGCCGTACGCACGTACGGTGGCCGGAGATCGTCCCGCGATCCCCGACGCCCGGAGTGTCTCTCGCGACGGCTGGGGCGTGAGGAGGTTTGTTCTCTCACGCGCCCCGCCTCCTCTTTAGCTAGCATGACTGCTTCGCAGAAAGAGGAGACGGCATCCCAGTCCCTCTCGCTCCGCACCATGGCCTGAACCAGTGCCGGGCGCGAGAGGTCGCCGTCGCCGACCACATCCCTGAGGACTTGGCGGTGCTCAGCCCACGCAGGGCACACCGCCACCGTATGTTCTACGGTGTCCTCCGGGCGGTCCTCGCAGTGATGACACCCGGGCGTTTCCTCCCGCCCAATAAGGAACAGGAACCTACCGAAACTCCCATGTCCGGTAAGCACCTGCGTCAGGCGGTAGGTGAGGACGCCGTGGCGCCTCTCTAGCCACTCCTCAAAGAGGGGACTTACCGCTGCGATGACAGCGAGCCCAGCCCTCGGTTGCGACAGTCGTTGCTGCCATTCCGCCATGAGATCGCGCCGGAGCTCGTCCCGCCACGCACTGATCTGGCGCGGCAGTGGAGTTTCGCCCCGGCGGCACGCGAGGATTGTCACTGGTAGGTAACTCACTGGATTTTAGATGGCAGATTGTCTTAATTTTTTTATGTCGTAGGAAAATAATAAGGATAAGTTATTCTTCAACAATGCCGCAGCAGATGATAATAGTGTTCAATGTAGTGTATTGCGTCAGACGTACGTCACCTTCGGTGTTACTGGTGTCCATAGCCTGTGGTTATCCATCCATGACTTGTCATCTTTCGGATGTTTTTTTTTTTTTTTTTTTTTTTTTTTTTTTTTACATTTAATGGGTCGACGTTTGGCCGCTATCTCACCTGATGGTAAGTGATGATACGGCCTACGGTGGAGCACGTCTGCCCATAAGCAACCTATTCACTCGGGCCTTGAAGACACCCAAGTTATACCCATCAGGAAACACAGACTCCGGCAAGGAGTTCCACTCCCTAGCAGTTCGCACAAGGAAGCTTGAAGCGAAGCGCTTCGTGCGAGTGGGTGGGATATCTACCATGAAGCGGTTACGCCTCGCCGATTGTCTTGTGGTTCGATGATGAAAAGGACTAGGGGGAATCAAGTTGTGCAATTCCCCCGCACACTCTCCGAAATGTATCCGGTAAAAAACGGAAAGGCTTGCGACCTTGCGCCTGTGTTCAAGGCTTTGAAGCCGGGCCTCCACAAGCGCATCGTCATTGATGAGCCTCTTGGCACGCCTTTCAATGTGTTCGAGCGCATCCAGCTGGTATTTGGCCGAGCCGTCCCAAAGGTGAGAACAGTACTCCATACATGACCGAACCTGCGCTTGGTACAGGCTCAGCAGTTGTTTCGGTGTGAAGTACCGTCTCACCTTCGAGAGAATACCCAACTTCCTACCAGCCAGATGCGCCTTCGACTCTATATAAGAGCCGAAGTTAAGCGTTGGCGATAGAGTTACGCCCAGAAGCTCAAGACGATCCGCTACCGGAACGGACACATTTCGGAAAGTCGGAGCCAGCGGGAATTGACTCCGTTTGGCAGAGAATAGACACGCCTGGGTTTTGGTAGCGTTGAACTTGACCAAGTTGGCGTCACCCCAATCGGAAACCGCCTTCAAGGACGAGTTCAACCGTTCGACCATGGATTCTCTTTGAGACCGGATCTGTGTTCCGCTACTCCGCGCATCGGACACATACCTTTCAACAACTGTGCTGTCATCTGCATACCCAAAGATACCGGGCTTAAGCAGGTCGTTGATGTGCAGCAAAAAGAGCGTTGCTGAAAGTACTGACCCCTGAGGGACTCCGGCGTTGATGCCAAATTGGTCAGACGAGCAGCCATCAATGACTACTCGAATTGACCGATCCCTCAGGAAGTCTGCAATCCATCTGCACAGATCAGCGGGAAGTCCATATGCAGGAAGCTTGCCGATAAGGCTGTCGTGCCAAACCCTGTCAAAGGCCTTCGATATATCGAGAGAGACCGCTATTGCCTCCCCGTGCTTCTCGATGGCCTCGCTCCAAATGTGGGTGGCATACGCAAGAAGGTCCCCAGTGGATCGGTTGCGGCGAAACCCATACTGCTGATCACTGAGGAGGTCGTTACCTTCAAGGTATGCCAGGAGCCTGTTGTTAAGTACACGTTCCATACTCTTGCAGAGTATGGACGTGACCGAGATGGGCCGGTAATTATTAGGGTTGGCACGACTACCTTTTTTGGGCACAGGCTGCACGTTGGCTAGCTTCCATGCAACCGGCACTTGACCAGTCTCCAAAGAAAGTCGAAACAGGCGTGTCAGGATTGGAGACAACTCAGGCGCACAGATTTTTAAAACCACGGCTGGGATTCCGTCGGGGCCACTGGCCTTGTTCACGTCAAGATTACGCAACGTCTTATATACCTCCTTCTGTCGTATGCGAATTTTTGACATATTCGTCTCGCAAACTCTATGGAGAGAAGGAGGCAAAGCGCCACCAGTATCAAGACGTGAAGATTCCGCAAATAGAGAAGCAAACAGGTTCGCTTTCTCTACCGCGGTGTGTGCCAGCGTCCCGTTAGGCCCCAGGAGAGGTGGGAGTGAAGGGCGGCAGAAGTTCGATTCAACCGCCTTGGCCAGGGACCAAAACGCTTTACTACCCGCTGGGTAAGAAGCCAGTTTGTTCCCTATTCGGCCAATGTGGTTGAACCGAGCCATCCGTAATGCCTTTTTGCATGACTTGGCAGCCCGGTTATAGGCTCTCTTCCTCTGAAGAATATCGTCAGCCCTACGACGCCTGGCATCCGCCCATGCCAAGTATGCCGCATGCTTTCGCGCTTCAGCACGTCTGCAGTCGGCATCGAACCATGGACGAGTCCCACCGAAAGATGTCGCATCCGAGAATGGAATGTAGTATTCCATGCCCTGACGCAACACCCCCGTTATGGCATCCGCACAAGCTGACGGGTCCTCAGTAGAGAAGCAGACAGGCCGCCAAGGATAGGATGCAAAAAAAGATCGCATCCCATCCCAATCTGCTGACTTGTACCGCCACATCCGCCGAGATCCTCTGGGACAAGGATCCGGTGGGGAGTACGTGGATACGGATTTCACCAGACAGTGGTCAGAGCTACCCAAGGGTGAAGAAATTGACACCGAGTAGCTGTCTGGATCAGTTGTCAGCAGAAGGTCTAAGCAGTTGGCAGTGTGCGAGTCGACATCGGGCACCCTTGTGGCCTCCTGGACCAGCTGGGTCAGGCCAAGCGTTAGCGCAAGCTTACGCATTTCCCTCCCAGCATGGTCAGTGCACTGGTATGGGAACAGCCACTCCTGGTGATGGGCGTTAAAGTCCCCCAGTAACACCAACTGGGCCGAAGGGTACCTCTGCCGAGCCGCATCCGCCGTCTCCACAAGGTGTTGAGCTAATCTGGTCGTCTCCAAATCTCCGCTGTGCGACCGGTAGACACAGGCATAGAGAATTTTCTCCATCCCTGTGTCCACCAGTATCCACAAGGTTGAAAAACTGGGGTCTTCAAAGTTTCGAAGACGCCGGTAACAGATGCCGTCTTGGACGTATAGGCATACGCCTGCGCGGGGAACGAAATTGTGCTCCAGGGAAAAGCCTGGGTAGTTCAGGTATGATACGTCCGACGGACATCTGATCTGGGTCTCCGAGAGAAACAAGAGCGTGGGGTTCTCGGTCTCTAGGTGGTGATGGACCGCATTGATATTTGAGTGCAAGCCTCGAATATTTGAGAGGTGCACTTTGAGGGAGAGGAGTGCAGCCGCTGTTGAACCCTTTTCTTTGCTCTTGTTTTCATTTTATGAGTATGAGGTTGCTGAGAGGATGGCAGTGAAATGTTCCTCCACACAGGCGACCCCAGACGCGCGCCGCAGTTAGCCACATCATTGGGAGGCCAGCCTGGAGACTGCGGGGACGCCCGAGCCCCCCATGGATATCCATCGGGCCCTCTCGTCCGGTCGCCAACCGGCACGATGGCGTATCCATGGGATTTTTCGCTAGATGGCGGGGCAGCCTTTCACGTGTGGCTAGCACGCTAATTGGGCCCCCAACTATCTGCGGTCGGCCAGCGGTGCACCGTGCCTCGGATCCCGCTACCCTCCGCGACTGGCCACCCGATGAAGCTACACCAGCGCGCGCCAGATCGGTCTACTCATAGTGGAGCAAACATCTCGACCCATCCTCTCATACGGCTTCACCGAGCATCGTGGCGGAACACGGCTAGGCCGCTTGGTGACACGGTTTTGCTCGGTGGGTGGTTATAATGCCGTCGGCCGAAGCCTACCACCAGAGTGTCACCTGATTAGCACCACCCAGAGGCCACGTGTAGGGTTTCGTTTTTTTTGGGTGCTCTCCTACGGACGAGGGTGACTCAGCCTCCAAAAAGTTTTCATACGAAGAACTGTTAAGTATCTACAAATGAAGTAGCTCACTAAAAGATTTTCTAAAAACCCTTGAATAAGGAAATGTTTTATTATAGGTACAGACTTATATTCAATGAGTTATTAGGGAGATTAAGCAGTAAACGTCTTATTGCTGTTAATATATTATTTTGATGACAATCACGAATGAGTCTCTATGTCAATTTTTATAAGTCACACCTCATTGGGATCACATCAACGTAGCATAGCACATCTCTGGTGGTTCGGACTTAGGACTAAGTTCCCTACGATTCTGTATGTAATCTGGCCTATTTCATTGCTGTTCTTGATTTTGGTGTTTGTGGTAACAAAAAAAAAGGACAAGATTCATTCTAGATTAAAACTAGTAATAATGCAGCTTCGAGTTCGTTTTAGACTGCATGGTCGGATCAGTGACTGACCCAAAGTTTTTTACCCCGCTCGGAACATTTTTTTAATCATGTTTCCCCCCACTAGTATATTGACTGCATGGTCGGATCAGTGACTGACTCCGAACATTTTTTTTTTTATAATGTTGCCCTCCACTGGTTTATCCTCCTGTATCGTGCGAGAATCGAACCCGCTACACGTTACATAGCAATCGGTTGCCCAGACACCGTGCCAACCATGGTTTAAGTTACTTAAGATCAGTGCTCTGTGTATAGGTAGTAGATAGTAATATCATTTTAATACCGTAGCCCTTGTATACATAAATAGGTTTAAAATAAAATTTGAAAGTGAAATAAAACAACATTTATTTTTTTTCAACTTTATTTGGTATAATATTGATCGGTACATGGAATTAAAATACGCAGTTCGCGCATACTATTACTATTAGAGAGATAATTTGGATAAAGACGCTACATGTTACGTCATACACGAGTTACGAGTACATACTACGAGTATTTGGATTAAATGCATTATTACTTTTTATGGATTATATTGAATTACGCTATTACATATTTTATTATAGGTAAGCTTATCGTTATAAATGCCAATACCAATCAAATCTAAATAAATTACATCAATAATGATATTAATTGTCGAAAGCAAAACACGCTTTCAGCAGACAGTCTTTTATCAAAAACAGAAATGTAAAACAATCTCATAAATGTAATAAAATCATCGTCAAATTATATTGTAATAAATAAATATTTACCACCCGATCCTCTTGTTATATGTTCTTAAACAAGTCCTTCGAAATTAAAGCATTTCATGCTTTTTCAATTAATCATCCTTACGAGCTAATTGCTTATATTAGATACCATTTACAACTCCCATGACTATATCTGCCATTAATGTGGAACAGAATATGGCTTCTCTTGCCTAATAAAATTATATTTACAAACTTTAAAACAAGTAGTAAGAAAATATAGATAAATAAACTTAGCGATAAGTTGTCTGCATCCAAGCTAGAAGTAACTTATTTAAGACAAGTGACGCACTCAATAGTTTGCCGGGTCGAGCTGTATAACATCCGAGTAAAGACCCGTATGTGGCGTCAGATTTTTCTACGCTCTAAGAATATCGCTCACCTGACAATTTTTATTATAAGTTCACACCTGAAACTCTACACGCCTACACTTTTATAAACCAAAGCTAATCAAATACAAAATGGAATGTAAGTAAGTATCAAAACTGAAGTCGATAAAACAAAGGTTGAAATAAGAAAACGCACGTCAGAAAAATTAATACTGTCTACGAAACTAATCAATCTAATGAAATAAAAATACCCATACTTATTTTTTATCTTTGGCATAATTAAAAGTGAATATTAGTTTATATGAATTGTTATCAATTAACTAAGTGAGTATGAAGTCTAACTTATGGTTGATCTATTTAAGAGCAACCAGGCCGGCGAGACATGCGCATCTCGCTCGTCGCTACGGCAATCCACTCGTTGCGCACGGAATCAAACCAAGTCAGTCCTAATGTGTATTTTCCATTAATATTCACATGCTGACAGTGGGAGAACCACCAGCCGCCTTCATAATTTCCGGCGCAGTGGGTGTTTGAGATATCACGGTCACGGTCAATAGCGGAGAACTCCATGTGGTTTTGATAATCAAACGCATCACTCGCATTGCCCTTAAATCCTCCTACTTCCAAAGTGTATCCAGTATCAGCGCTGCCAATGTAGAAATGCTCGTACTCGGCATACCAAAATCCACCGTAAATGTCGCTCATGTCAATTCGCATGGAAGAGCAGTTGTCAGCGGTTAACCGGTGCATCGATTCCAGTCCCAACCAGTACTCCGAAGCCGGGTCGCCGAAGCCGTGCACATACTCAGCAAATTTACGGTTGAACTCCACGGAACCGTTGTACCGGCGTTGGATCAAGGTGCTGCCGTTAACACACCAGGTGTCGAAGGGTGCTTGGCCAGGGTGGATGAGGTAGACGCCGGCAGGCCCGGAGATGCTGGAGCAGTCCCTTGGGAGTTGGTTTACAAGATCTTCGTACTCACGTTCCACTGGTTGAAGTTCCTTTACTTCCCCCATTAGTTCAGGAAGAGGGATGCTTTCGGTTTGGTTGGAATTATCGTGGTTCGCCTCACTCTGTTAAAAATATATAAGTATTAGAAATCAAAATAAATATATTTTCTCAAACCAACATTTAGTTATAATCCAGCTGAATTGCAAGACATTTTAATTGTCAATTAATAAGGTCATGTGTACACATCCTACATACGCAATCAGCTAACCGTTTGCAGACTTCGTTAAATAATTAATTACGAGAATAAATCTATTATGGGAAGTCATGGCACTGTATCTGCAAATAGTTTCTCACTTATTTGCAGATACGATGTTTGTAGTAAAGTTCATATAATAATATAGTAGGACGTGCTTTTTCGTGGGTGTTATAAATTAAATGTTTTATAACACTTTACATATCGGTTTACAAAATCTATACGTTTTGATTTTTAAGTAAACCCAGGGGATTTTAACGTAAATTTACATCTTTATTTGAATCTAACAAATAAACTATTTGCTATCTTACCTTTAAGATGTGATCATTCAACCGATAGAAATGCTGGCGGGAACGCGCCTCGAGTTCTTCCACAGACTCATTGATCTTCTTCACAACCAGTCTGTCCATCTCGGCCCTGTCGATTGCGTTGCTAACGCTGACCGCAATTGCCTTCACTGACTGTCTCAAGTTCTCCTGGTCTTCTTTGAAGTACGACGATGCAGCGTTAAGCTAGATTAAGAAAGAAGAAGTATAATTAATATGTGCTAAAATAAAGAAAGTTACCAGCTTTCTTCTTTTAAAAGCAGATTACTTTACTAAAAGTTTGATTAAGGAGATTATCTAATATCTATAAATATTTTGTATGGGTTAAAGGCTTGATATGATTATTTAATATTAATGACTAAATTGTTACGTTTCTGTTTATTTGTGTCATCATTTGTATTTAAAATTAAAATCAGACTACATGGCCTGTAATAGTAGTTACCTGAGCAAAGTTGACGTCCAACTTCGAAATCTCCTTACGGAACTCAGGGATAGTTTTGTCAGCTTTGTTTTCGATACTTTCAATGTCTTCGCGAAGTTCCAGAATCGAAGCATGGACCTTATCAAAGTCCGAAACCTTCTGCGTCACGTTCTTCAAATGATCATCCAGGACCTTGGTTTCCAATTCTAAAAATTCGACTTTAGCTGACAGCAGGTTCCAATTGGGCTCCTCGAATCTATCCATCCGGCGTTGAACATCGAGGATCTGTGTTTGCAAGCTTTGCTGGAATTCATCCAGCTGGTCTTGAGAATGAGCCAGGCGGGAGATTTGGGCATGCACCATCTTGTTATGGCGATACTTGTGGTTACGTTCAGGCTTGAGCGGTCCAGGTCGGTTCTCATAGGGCTCCAGGATTTCATTCTCAAGATTCATGTCAGCAATCTGCTTAGCCTTGACCTGCATCAACGAAAAATACTCAATAAATAATAGTTATAGGTATACAACACTCCATTTTATATCGTATTACAGTCTTGTAAATGAATAACGAATTAATTATTCAGTAACTGGTAAAGTAACTATGTCTAAATATTCTTCGCCTCTATGCTTTAAGGTACACGCGCGATATCTAATTATTAATTTAATTAATCTCTCTGAATATTCAGGTAAGCAGCTTGTTCGTGGCGCTTAATAAATAGTGAATTTTAAAGCTCTTACTCCTATATTGCTTTATTGAACTAGTTGTCGATAGAATTTGGAACGTACCAATATATACTTACTTATATTCTAAAATATTCTAGATGTTATGTAATTAATACTTGCTAGGCTATTTATGCTTGTATAGGTATGCTAATTACAAACATATTTCATGAACTCGTCCACCAATTACTGTTGCTAAATAAGTGTGATCGCGGTAAAGTTTAGAGATTGAATTAGTAAATTATTGATACGTGGATAAATATTATAATTATATTAAATAACTGTTCATTGGTTTGTTATTCGTATAATTAAATTTAGTTAATTATTACTTATTTAGTTAACATACAAATGAAGTGAGTTAAGTGCACCGTTCATTAATTTCGATCCCAAATTCCGAATGTAGCGCTAAATCCTAATTAAATACCGTTATTGTGGAAAGTTTGATTCGCGAATACAATTATTTTTGCTTGTTAATTTAGAGATTGTTAATTACAATTAATTCTGTGTAGTGTAAAATACACAGTGATTTGTTATTAAATGAAATAGCAATGTATTATTTTGAAATCCCTAATAAGTGTTGGGAACATTGACGTGTGTAAATTAATATAATGTATGTATTGTATTAGTATAATAATTGATCAGATTTAATTATTGTTAACGAATGTGAATATTGTTCAACAAAATTTCTCACATGAGAAACTCTTTAGTGGGCGCGGTGTTAATCCTTATAAATGCGAAAGTTTGTGGGTTGTGTGTAGTTGTATCAAAGAAATCTTTAGCATTTTTTATTGGGAATTATTATAATAGATTGCAAAGGTCTCTTTGTAAAATTGACATTCGCCGTTAGAAGTATGAAATGGTTCAGCCTAAACCAGTCACGTTCTGATCAAAGACTTGAGCAAAAATATCAATATTATACTTATTCAGTATGTCAAAGTAGTCCCAAATATTTATATTAGGATATTTTGTCTCGTAATCCACTTTGGTGTTCTAAAAAAAACATGCATGAAAAATTCAGTGAGAACAGGTAAAATTGTAAAGGAGAAATGGGAGACAAAAAGGGAGAGACAGAATGCTAATGAAGATTGTGACGGGTTGCGATGCGGCAACGTAGCGACGCGCCGCCGGAATATTCATACCGTTCGACCAAGCTTTTTTTCACTGATTTTCGCATGACTCTTATAGTGGAGCTCTTAAAGCCTATATTGTAGTTTCTGCAATTTCACACGATCATACTTGCTATTAGAGTCGGCTCGTAACGAAAGATTTCGCATGCAAAACTTCACGAGAATATTCAAAGTTGGCGTAGGCGTATACAGCTTCAGTACCCCTTTAGCTCTTGCATTCACTAATGTTTACCATCGTGCGAAAGAATAAGGTCATGAGAAAATGTAAGCGGTTTTTCGACATTTTCACTATATAGGTACGTGTTAACTCCGAATTTAGTTGTAAAATCAAGTAAAACATTCTGTAACTTCTTTATACGAAACTAAACGAGAGCTTTAATTTAGAACAAATTGAGTGTAGAATAAGTATTTTGTAGCAACTGTTTTAATAAGCAATTACTTTACAAGGAACTGTTTTATTTAAGTTTTGTTCAAGTTGAGCAGGAATACAATAAAATTAATGTTAAGATGAGTAATGCAATATAAATTGAGTAGCGTTGCCATCTGCTCGGAATCGTCGGCGAGTGTAATTAACGTGGTGCGCCAGAACTGGTTTTACCCAGGAGGTTGTCTCAATCGTGGCGGCCGGTGCGCTTGTCCACTGCGCCGGTATTGCGAGCTACGTTTGTTTATTCACCTACTATATTGTCTCTAACGTTTTCTTCCTCTACTTAATTTTGTCCCCTACACTATACTGTACCAACCCCTTTCAGGGGTGCCTCAGCTTTATTATCGTCCCCCCGTCTGATCCCCATTTTCTCTGATGACAGAACCTACGACGTGCACTTTATTGCGTCAATTTGTCATCGCGCCGGCCATAAATATTATTATTGCATTTAAAACAAAATGGTCAACTCGTCATATTTGTTCTTAGTTAATTGCAGTCATAATCTTTAGCCCTCTCTGTGTACATGGCTCTGTATACTTCCGTACTGTTTTTATAGGGTATGTACTATGTAGGTAACAGGTGCTTGTATCGAATGTTATAATAAAAGCTGCCACTGATCAACACTTTGGGTATAAATTAATACTTGTTTGTGGCCTATTTTAGTCATCGAGTGGCGAATGCGATAATGGAAACCTCCTCATTTAGCGATGCACGACACCTGGTGGCCGCGCGCCCGCACCGCGTCTCCGGACTGACCATTTTGTATGTCCAGCACATTACATGTAGCAGATGGAACATAATTTTACATGGTTCTACACATTTTATGGATCATCGGCTCTGACTTTGGGTTCGAGTGGCGGAGTACACATTTTTATAGCTTTTCTAATTCATAAATAGGTACCGTAAAACATGGCAACTTTACCATATTTTAGAACAAAACACGAAATATATTTTTAACCATAAGACGCATAGAAACCAAAACTATATATTTAGAATTGTAGTCTATCTGGCTCACTTTACCGTAATCGTCATTAAATACAAACACTTATTTTAGCCGTAGTAAAGAAAAAACAACATGGGTAAAGATACCAAATTTTTGGCAACTTTACCTACGCGCCGTATTCATCGTGTATTGCATATTAAAGAGTTGTTGAGGTACAGAGGGCTTCATCTAGGACCTCTTCGTATTATAATGCAAACAATTTGAGGAAATATATTAAGATAACGGCTACACAGACATTAGGGAAAGTTGCCACGGGTTTCATCGTAATTTACATACAAATAATTTGTTACGCTCGGGGTTGTCAAAAAAGGAGGAACTTTTTTATGACATGTATATTTAAAAAAAAATTAATAAACCTTAAACCTAAAGTAAAAAAACGCACAAATTTCTAACATAAATATTATTCCCTTTTAAACTAAATTAAGTTCTAAAATTTTAAGTATTTATGTTTAAAATTGTAATTTTATGACTTTTTAATTTTATGACTTCACTATCTCCATAGCTAATTATAACATCACTTCCGTATAATTTTTATAGTGTCTAGCTCCGAGTTTTCTGCGGTTTTGTTTCATGGGAGCCATTTTGGCTGTAAAACAAAAGGTATTATTAAATGCATTATATCTTATCATCCAGGATATTCACTATTATGCTGTGAAATTTAGGTATTCGAAAATGGTTACATACACACAAACAAGAAAAAAACATTTATTGCCAACCCTAAATGTAGGTAAAGTTGCCACAAAGCAGGCCGTGGCAACTTTACCTAACCTGTGTCAACATTACCGAAGCGATTATTTATCAATAAATTAAAGAAAAAGCAATTGCTGACATTACAACAGTAATCCCAACTATTTACCGCCGTACTCGGAGTCAATTAATGGTTACTTAACTCACTCCTTAGCAATTGTTTTCGGAGCAAAATCGTCACTAGGGAATATTTTAAGTATTCATTTAATATCTCTGAATGTGGCAGCTAGTAGCAATAGTAAGTTCAAAAACAAAACAGCTTGCTAATGACGTAACCTACATCCGCGATGTAGTTTTGAATTAAAATCTAATTTATTACAAGTTGGTAGTATACAGAGGAAAAAATGTCAATTAAAAACCGTAATGCTCTAGTTTTAGGAAGCGCCACTCGGGTAGATGAAGCCTCACTTTTATTATTGTTTTAAACTGGGATTTACTAATTACGAAGTTTTCGTATTTTCAGTTTACAAAAATGTTTTAAAAAATGCCACAAACACAAAACTTTGAATGTATGCCGCCTCATAGAGAACACGAGCAGAAAATGATGAAAACGAAAGTCGCTGTTACAGTTTTTCGTCGCGTTTTCGATAGTTACGCTTTTTTACGAAAACTTTTTGATTTTCATGCGACAGTCGCCTGCGGCTACATGTTTTTTTACGATACAAATCTTTTGTTCAACTTCGCAGTACCGAGATAATTATGTTCATGAAAGCATTTTCACGTTTATTTAAACGTGACGTATTTTTTAAATATGCAAAAAGAGATAATTATATAAGCTTTTTATTCGACAAATATTTATCGCTATAATTCTCTGTCCACATCTTAAAGGAGAGAAATAACTATGTGGACACCTGTCCCATTAATATTTATTTCGAAACTATTTATGAATTCAATTAATAAATGTCTTACATATAACAAACAAGCCATAAAGTACTGTAACGTCTCACGTTTTACAGTTTCACAGATATCAAACACATGCATAGAGTAAATAATATACATTTTATTTGGGAAACGCATAAAACATATGTGAATTATGGATGTACTATCCTCGGTACTCTGTTACCCACAAAACTCTAGGGCATATTATATATTTCATATTACATATTTTATTTATTAAGTATATTTGAACGACTCGACTCAAGGTTTTTAGGGATCCGGGAGAGTAACATTAACAAAACCCTAATACAAACTGTATAATATAATTTGCGGAATAAATAATATTAGACTAAATTGTGAAGCTCCTAATTCCGGGAATCGTAATAGTTTACGTCATGTTTTCTTTGTGAGAAGCCAAAAGGAGCCCTTTTTAATAAAATCCGTACCAAATTGGAAATATCTGCGAAGGTACGCTACCCAGTACCCAGTCTATTTGGTATTTTGATCCTGGTTCACGGAATATTAATTTAAACCGAATCAAATTAGGAGAATAATATTAATGTGCACATTTTTTTTTGTTACAAATATTGAGATGTAGAAACGGTTGTCTGTGCTATAAACGCAACATAATTACAACGAATATGATTCTTACTTGACCGGTAAATTTGCATTCTCCACGGGTTTTATCCCTTTCCGACTGTCAATGTACTTTGTAATTAATTTAATGCAAAATACATAATTGACAATAAACGAATTATAACCAACAGTTTTAAGTATTCAGCTCAGCTTTGAGTTCGTGAAATTGTTTTAAATGAACGAACATATTGTACGGAACCATAATTTTATTAATTATCCTTTATCGTTTGACACGAATTTTTTTTCGTCCCATTTTGCTATAAAATTCTAAAAGAAAAATTATTGGCAGCTTTTCGATACTATTGTTGTGTTTATTACAAAATTGAGTTATGGATATTGCGATTAGTTTAACTGAATAACAATTGTCTACTATCTTCGCTACTCATTTACATAAATGGTAAAGAATAGATGAAACAGCAAATGTTCTTTTACCGAGTGAATCTTTTATATAATATAAATAAAATAGATTTGACGTTTCGACAATGTAGCCGAAATCATATTAAAGTACAATTTTAATATTCTTGACACAGTTTTCTTCCCGACGCGATGTCCGCACGTCTATGAATTTAATGGACTTTTGGAGTATTGTTCAATCTCTGAGTGCGTTTATAAATTAGAATTGTTATACTTTTCTTGTCTGAATGTTTATTTCTGTTCATTGGAATGTTTTTATTTAAACAAGTATGAAAACTAAGTATATTAATTAATTAAGAAACATTAAATAGGTACTATTTAGAATATTAACGTGACCTATTCACACATTATCTCTTTGATCTACATCTTTTGACTATCGATATCATTAAGGCCGCACTAATACCTACATAAAGCACGCAATTAGCATGTTGCCCATTACATTAGGTATATAAAGTTTGAATGAACCATCAAATGGCCAGTTAAATACCAATTACAGTGCATCGTGGGTTCCCACTGGGTTGCAAACTCACAAAGGATAGTTTTTGACTCGTCGCGACTACATCCGCTGTATTATAATACAGGTAAATCGGCTGACGTATGTAATGTGTATGCAATGTATGCATGAACGAAACAAAAAGCAAATCAAAAACATCGCCTGTGATTGGCTGCCCTGTCCTTCAATAATGCGGAAGTTGGACCAGTTCGGGCAAGTTTTCTCATTTCTTTTTGAAGGCTAAATGGCAGCTGTGCGCTCTCAAGCATTAGGAGAATTTATTATCTTATTAGCAGCTATCAGTGTGGTAAATTAAGCTCATTCACGATATTACACAAAACATTATGAACGATTAAACGATTCTCGAATTAGGTACTGCCATTTGATTTTACGTTACGGATAATTATGATAAAAGAGCAACATTCTGTAACTCGCTACTAAATGGCTTGGTTTAATATAAAATAAAATAGCAATACCTACAAACAGCTCCCGACTAAAGTTTAATTTAGTAAACCATTAAGCTATCTTACAATCAGGACTGTAAGCGCTACAATTTTATTGCATCGTTGAAGTCTCAAATAAATAAACGGTAAGTAGATTAAGCAGAGCGGTTTTTATTTCCTTTTAGTATATGCTGTGCTAACTTGGTTTGTAATTAAAAACGTTTTACCTGGCATGCGATAAAACTTCATTACGATAGTTAATTAGCATTCCACGCTTACTGTACCTCTGTTTCGATATCGATAATTTTACTATTCATCACACGTTAGGTACCGTACATTAATATAATGTGGTTGTATAAAAATGGTTTCCACACGAGAGCTCGGTGTAAGGTAGGTACGTCAAGTATCAGTCACATCGCCCAATTAAATTACGCAGCACTCGTATCAAAAGAGACTACATTATACGTTACATAATATTATGATGCTTTTAAAATCATAACGAAACCTTCACGTGAGTACCTGAGCTCACTCTCACACCACTTACAAATTACATACATGATTAGGTTAATTCAATTCGCTGACCGACTTGTTCTCATGTAAATTCAATGCCTACGCGTTGACAAAAATTCTTAAAGAAACATTTACTAAGTTTCGAACCGCTTCGAAACTTTCTTTCCCTTATGATTTTAATATGAAAATGGCGTAAAAAGTTACCGAGCTTTCGGCTTTTTGAACAAATAGATTTATTAAAACTCGAAATAGAAACTCTGTTCCAAAGGATTGCAGATTTTTATGTTAATTAATTGAATTGGCTGGATTCTGGATGTTTATCTATATTTCTGTTTTAACGTTTCCCAGTTAATAAAAACTGTTTGCAATCACTATTCACTGTTTGTTATTAATTACACATCAGTGTACGTATAACGTTTAATTAAAATACAAGCGCATGGCTCCTTTGAAACTGGTCATTCTTTTAAAATGAATATTAAGTGCAACGTACCTAGAAAGAGTTGAAAGAAAAATCAAACACGACGATATTAATAAGCAGTGCTTTTAAATAAGTGAACTTTCTGGATCGCTTTATTCTGTCGCCGCTGTGTTTAATTTTATGGAGCTCTCATCTTCGTGCGATTAGTGATCATTGGAGTAGTTAATGAATTACTTGCAGTGATTGAATTTCATGTAGTTAGGTTAGTACAAGGTGTACCCAGTTTTTGCTGCCTCCTGTGAGCTCGAGTGGTTCCCACAGGCTTTTTGGAGTTAGTTTCTCACGGCCTCCCTATACAAATTAAGTGGGCTGGACTACATTATAAGCAAATTTAATTAATTTTAAATGCTGCCACGGAAAATTTACGTGCGGCGCGGCTGTAGGTATTATTTTTTTATAATTACATTAAGTAAGTATTTTCTTTTTCATAAATTTGCAAAAGAGCTTGGAATTTATGAGGCACAGTTTTAGCTAGCCTTCCACGTGTAACAAAAAATATTTTCTTGTTGGAATTATTGGACAGTGAATTGAGAAAATGTTGTACAAAAGCATGTTTTACTTGTACCTTAAAAAATCTGCGTTTTAATCTAGAATCATGAAAACTGAAGATATCTTAGACGGCCATACAAAGATTGGGACCCATCAAATATCTCAGATCACTTGATCCATAACAAAGAGAGAGTTCAGAAAACAATCAGCGAGGAGTTTACTTGGCAACGTGTACAGGGAGCGGTTCGACAAGCATCCTGATTTAAGAAAGGACCTCGAAGTAAGGTTTCAATTTGTCTGGGTCTTTATAGAAATGCTGTGTGTGTGGGGGACCTCGTCCGTCCGCGCCTTTGTTGTTCCGATGCGTTATTGTAGTCCGCGGTGAACAAACCGCGCGGCGGCCATTCATACCTCTCTTTATCCCATTCATAGTATATTTGCAATCACTTTATCGTGGCGCGCCGCGTCGCGTAGGTAAATTGCCGGCTGAATGCGCGTCACATTTTTTTGACGGATTCCCTACAAAAGCACGTCCTTGTCCGTTCTTAGAATGTAGGCTTTAGAATGTACTGTTACATGGGTAGGTACCTACCTACCTACATATCGGAATTTACTTGTAACATGTGACCATGAGGTGTCGAGAAAAAACCATAAATAAGTTACGACAATAATACCCAAAACAACGTTTTTACAAAAGCTATTTTTGTATAACCATTATTGATCATGTATTGTTACTAATAAATGTATGAAGAAAGTGTATTGCGACTGTAAGGCGTCAAGCTACTAGTTCCATAAACGGGAGAAATTACTGGGTGAAACGAGCGATAGTAATTAGTACTCGAGGTAGTTAGATTACAATTTGTTTGACACAATTAGTTACCTGTGGACCGGCATGAAAGGTAAAACACTCTAGCGAGCGAGATCCAACCTCGTTTTAACCACTCATTATTATATTAATGAAGGACCTTTGCAGCAAAGACAATTTGGACAATTATATCAAAACAAGCTAAGTAATTACTAATTTTAGAACACGCTGTGAAGTCTGATGCTGGTTTCTATATATTTTATTTGATGACACGATAACGTGTAAATAATTTTAATTTTAATTCATTTCATATAAATTTTGCCGGTCACACGGTGCAAATATTAAAATACGAACGTAAATAACCAACGGCCATGTTGACCTCATGCAAGGGGATTAAATACATTAAGTACATTTAGCTTTTGAAAATAAATTTACAAACAAGCTTTTCAATTTGAAACAGTTTGTACAGCATGGACTCCAAATAAACAGCCGTGTACTATATGTATAAACAAAAACTTCATTTAAAATATAAAATTCGGATATGTTCCGTGTAAAACGCAATCTGCTTGTTTTTATGATGTTTTCGATACAACAAACAAATACGTGAGTAAATAATAGGTCCTATATAATTCCTCCTGTATAATTAAATGAAGCTTTTTCATTATTTATTTATTATATATTTACTCACAACGCTGCTAAAGTAACCAATTTTAAATATATAAATCGAATACTACTACTAATTTAATACGGTATTAATAATCAGGACTTCTTTTCAGGTTTTGAGACCACATTTCATCAAAACCTTTTAAAAATGTAAGTATGAAAGGATTCTTTAGAACCAGGTTGCGTCGTTTGAGATTGCAATCGACAGACGATTGAATTAAATGTAAATTATTAGGTATTTATTTACAAGCAGCCTTTGATAATTTAAAATATAATATTTTTGGGGGATTCTTTGTGTCACTGAGACCTCCAACAACAACAATTGCTATGATTTGCCAAATATAAAAAAAAAAATCACAACACCACAAAAAATCTCTAACAAAACTTACGCTTCTTTATAAAAGTATAAAACTGCAAAACTAGCTTAAATATCTACAGACAGGCCTACTCTAGCGAAATAAGCAGTTTCTTTTGAATTTTTTCCCCGCTTTTTGTACAATTTGAGGGCCTTACAACAAAATGTCACAGACGTCCGCGTAACGAGTGTTGCGACGGCACCTCTCAATGGTGGGCCGAGTTTCAAGATGTAATCACAGCGCACAGGCCATTACGTGCCATCTCATCACTTATCTTCGGGCCTTTCAAGTTGGCTGCTCGCCAGCCCTCTACCCTCATTGCTGCCAGCCCGGCACGTATGCTTATAACAATTCTGAGTAATTAGCACGCCAACATTACAATAAGCCTGAAGAACTAGACCAAAACATGAAACCTGTTTTGTATCCCAATAAAAGATCCTACAGCCAAACATAAAAGACATTTACCCAGATACTTTATTTTTACGATATAATTAAATTTAACTATCGTCCTATTATATCCAGATACATATTCCAATATACTTTAAACATTGTTTTAACAAAATGTTTCAACTTTTCTTCTGTCACGACTTAAAAACTTTCCTTTCGTACGGTTTCGAGCCTAAACAGGGAAAGTCCATGTGAATATTTAAATAGGTTTGAATAAGTACCCGCCTACGTACATATTATCTCGAACATCTTTACTAATTGAATTGAAATTAAAATCTAATTGTGTTTGTTTAAATTGTACTTATTAAATCAAAGTAGGTTTTAGAATGTAGTACTTCGGTATGTTATCATAGGTCAATTATGATTACCATTATTTTATATGCATACCCAGAATAGGTTAAAAGAACGATGTTTTTACTAAGGTCAATTACGAACCAAGTTATTTACATTACCAGAGCTCTAGTCAGCTAGTCACTGAAAAACCTGTGAATCGAATAGTTTATTTAACAGCACGGTGAATTTATTTCATGAAAGTAGCCATTAAACGTTTAGAAGCAGCTTAAATTACGTTCCACTTGAAATATATTGGCCAACAGATATGTTCAGATAACTTAGCTTATAAAATTAGGTTAAATTAAATATTGCAAGTGGTCCTGTTAATGCCATGTGAATTTGTATAATATGGCGGTCGTGGCATAAGCCTCAACAAATACGCCGCGAGCCATTAGTCCACTGTTTATGTTATATGAACTTTTTCCACGCGGGCAACTCCCGTAACTATATTCTAAATTCAAAAGCATATCGACCAGTAAAAAGTGGTGGGCGCAACGGTCGCCAGTTGGCGGTTATAATCACCGACCGTGAACAAACCTACCACCTGTTATTAGCCCTGTCCTACCAATAACGACCTTACCTCTTGGTTATACAGTTTGAACACCCATTGCTAATTAATCAAGCAGACTACCGCATTACATTATTAATTTACATTTTATTAATAGTTAAAAAAACGGAGTTTAACGAAGCTTCGAAGTATATGCAGAACTGTTCGTGGATAGTTAACAATATCGAATGATTGGTCCGTTAGATGTCTCGATATTAGGATGGAGACATCGTTTGGGGAGATTGGGCTTTTAGATCCCACCCCCGTGCACCACTAGAGTGTTACAGTATGAGACGACTAATACGACTATTGATGGAAACTAATACAAATGCACATCAGATTAAATCCAACAGCACATGTAGTGTTCAGCCAAAAAGCTTTTACATAAATTTATGCGCCTTCAACTGCTACTAACATGATTACTGAACTAACACCGTCGAATCAACAATCGACAAATACACGGAAAGGATTCTTTTACAATGCTCACAACCCTCGGTTACATAATGTGAGGCCCTAATCCCGGCCAACCGGACCGTGAATCATCATGGCCAACGATAAATTTAGGGAAAATTGCGCTACTAACGTTCTGGTACAAAAAAAAGTAAATTAGGAATTATTCAAAGAAACTTCATAAGTACAGAGAAGGTAATATTTTTACATGTTCCGTTAACAATACCTTTTTGTGTGTTGGTACATCCCGTAAACTTAGTTATGAGCTGGTGGAGCAGGCTGACGCTTTTGTTATGGAAACTTAATAAGGTTAGCGATGAAATAAAAACATGCAGAGGCAATGTTAAGTCTTTCAGTTTACGGCCATAATACCTATAATGAGATTATAATTTCGGAATTGCCAGAGCGACTACGCGAAATACGTTCCACAAAAAGTCATGAATGTGTGAGGGAGCTTCGTCGCTAGGTGTCAACTCCGACATTGAATGTCGTTGTACGCTCAAGTGCCGATTTCTTACACAATACAAAGTTTATGTAGGTGTTATTACACACTTTGTGCGATGTTTTGGAACTTAATAGGTTCGTATTTGACTTTGAGCAATGAATCGTGAAAATTAATATAAATTCCACGGTAGGTATCTTTATTTATCAAAGCGTACGTCTGGTACAAAGTTAATTATTGTGCATGTAGTTTGGAACAAACCAAAGCAAAGCTCGGTCCAGTTGTATGCACGAGCTAGATCACATTGTCACTGCAGACGTAATAACTTTGTCTCCACCTCCATAACAACAAAGTCCGCCACCCGTGCCATAACCCATTCACGTAGTTTGTGCAGAAGGTGAGACAATGCTGAGTTCTGACACTAGTGTCAGAGCTACTTCATTACATGGTGCTCTCACACAAATTGATATTGTCTTCGCCACTGTGTTTCCTTTATTGTACCAACTCGTGGTTTCCCTTGGCGCGAGCCTCAAAGTGTGTCGAATTCATCTTCTAGATTGAAATTCCCACTTGTGTTCACAGATCAATATGGAGCGTAAGTTCCCACACAACAATGCTTTTCATCTGAACTAAAGCAGTCGGCCTGCTTCCTTCCCAGTGCGGCCACGGATGCCTAATTTCCTCTCGTATATTTCTGCTTCACGCTTTTTCATTTCCGTTTGCTTCCACAAATATGCAGTGTGATGTAATCGTGCTATATTTGCTCCTAAACGATTGTTTAAAAATTTTCACGTATTGTATTTGTTGTTCTAGAATAAATGTCCTACGCAACAAAAAACTACACACACCCGAAACAAATCTCGTACTTATCGTCTTGATGGGTTCAATTTCGTTACGTGAGGGTTATTTCAATAAAGAAATCTGGAGTTATCTTAGTAAGCAATCGCAGGGTTGAATAATAAATAATAGAGATGTTACATTTTCGGCTGATTACTTGAGGACTCGGTATCGTAGTAGAATGATGTTATTATTATTGCGCTATTCATATAGCAGATTGTTGGCATTGTAATTTGTCTACATCACCAGACTTCCTTTCACGAGCAGCGGGATTTTCCTTAAATGGTCGGAAGCAAATTCTTTAAGTAATTAAGTTTAGAACGCTACTGGACTTGCTCGAATATTTTCGTAATAACTTTTAGGTTTGAAATGGATATTATGATGGTTGGAATCATGGAGAAGAGAAGGAAAAGTGCCATGCTTCTATCGTTAGCTTGTAGCTTATAATTAATTAGTAAGTCCGTCTATGTTTAGTATAGGAGCTGAACATTTTTTGGAACAAGGAGTTATCAATGTACCTGAATCTATTCAGATGCATTGTCCCATTGTTGTTTGGTCTTGATCCATTTCTTCTAGATTCACTTTTTTTTTGTATTATTGAGCAATATTATACTGCCTATGTCAACAATTTCTTCACGTGACTTAACCTACTCAGTAAAGTATCTCTTTAAATTCCAAATTCCATTTTAAATCCTCATTATAGTTGGTATTCGCAAGTCGGTACACTCAATTAAAGGCATAGTTTCAAGAGTCCTAAAGTCAAAGTGAAATGCTCTCTTTAACTGCAAGTACACGAGGATCTTGGGGCATGTTCAAGTGTATATAATATTTAATTGGTAAATACGACCTTACTACCTAGTATCTGATGTTTAGTAACTAACTTTCACTGACCTTCTTAACCACTTCTGATATAGATTTTGGATAAGTCAGATCAGGTAGGCAATATTACAAGCTTCTGTCAGCGACTTCGCCCGCGTTCCCGTAAGATAAAAAGTATCCTATCACTCAAGTCAGCTCATACCCTGTCTGTATACCAAACATCAAAATCCCTTCAGTAGTTTCAGCGTGATTGGTAGTCAAATATCCAAACAAACAAACTTTCACATTTATAATATTAGTGTGATTCAGCTACCTACAGTTCTGGTTATTTTTTGTTTATTAAAATATAAATGTCATGTAATTATAGCTCTAGCCTTTTAACTGAATACAGTTAACGTATTTTTATTTCATATTTACGGTCAAAATGTTTGGATGTTTATTTTTTACTGCGTATAAAGTTAATAAATATTTTTCCGAAATAAATTCAATTTGCCTCTGCAATATCTAATTTGCGTTTCATAGGTGCTCGTGATTAAATAACAGTTTGCATGTTATTTTTTAAACTAAAATCTGAAATATCGTGATTGGCTTTATTAGCTTTAATATTTTGTACAGTTTTGGATTTTGCAACTGGATGGATATTGATTAAAGTAACAAAATTATTGTTCTAGTGATGATGACATCATCGCGAAGCTACAGGAAAGCAAAATTGGTACTTTCTAGTCGAAGTTTCTGTTCAATATATTTGTTGAAGAAAAGGCTCCCTATGATTGGTTCATTTTAATAACATCTTCTTCTCAAATGTACAAGTCGCTTTTCGGCTTTAATGAAATTATTTTCCGAAGTAGTATTATTCATGTCATTTTGATTAATCTAGAATGTAGACGATTATTAATCACTATCTTTATTCCAACAATCATACATAAAAGAAGAATAAATAATGAGTAGTTTTTGCTAATTTTACGACGTACATTAATACGTAACGTACTTGTACGTAAATTCTCAGCATTACATTAAATGAAATGCTGAGAATTTTGAAGCTAAAATCAAAAGTACTTTATTTCGAACCTAACAATGACTAGACTTAATTAAAAAATCACTTGCGACAACTAGATCGAGTTAGCAATCAGTAGATGATATATTGGTACGTAATGTTATAAGTAGTGTTTCTTAAGGAGGCAGGCGAAGACAATTTGAACACCAACCAATACGTTTCTATTTGATAACTGTATGGGCTATATCAATATCTTCACGTAAAGTTGAAAATTGCTTTAACCTCTTGTATGGTATACACACATTAGAAAATACATTGTGTCTCGCGTGGATCCGCGCTACCAAGGGTTAATTTGTACCTTTTTAACACCTTACCAATTTAGTCCACGATTCCAATCTGCTGTGTCCTGTCAATCTTAAAAATCACCTACCTCTTTCGAAAGCTTGTTGATGTGGGTGCGTTGTTCAGCGATCACAGTCCTCATCTGTTGTCCTTCGTACTTCATGCGTCCAACCTCGCTGTCCAGTTTATCGATACGAGCTTCTTGGGTGCGGGCAAGCTGGGCCAGATCTGAGGTTTCCATCAAAGCCTGTTTCAACTGTGAATAAATAATATGCTTTAAAAAGAGACTACTGAATGAAAGACTCCATTATTTAAGAACGCGGACGTCAGGAAATGTATTCCGTATGTCAAATGAAAATGAGTGTATGTTTATTTGTCTGTAAACGTGAATCTCGTGGGCCTTTTTATTCGGTGCCCTTTGTCGTTTTATGCAACGTTTACATCTATTTTTATATACCGACGAGCATGCATGCAAAGACTGATGACTGTTGATGAAGCGAAAGAGGTGTGTAAGAATCATAGCGATTGGCGTTCCATTGTCTCTGCCTACCCCCATGGGAGACATGCGTGAGGTTATGTATGTATTTTTTTCATGTAGTTAGGTACATGATTTATTTGCAAGAGGTGTGTGAGAAAACTTGATAAATTAGTTTTAAGTGAGTAGGAATACCTAGTTAGAGCTCTATTGATATTTTCTCCTAACACGTTTCTGAATACCTACAATTCCAATAAGATTGGATACAAAAACATATTAAATACGTTGACGTTTTCTTTACCTACACACGGGTTGTAATCATCAAAAGGAATAAAATGGTTTTTCCTGATAATGTTGGTCGAATTGTTATCAATTCTATATTTATCAAACCTTATCAGTTCTGCTGTTCTTACATCCTGTACCTACGCAAATACAAGAATAGACACCTGGATCGCAGGATGTCATTTATCTAATACCTATTTTAAATTTTATAGACTATCATAATTTAATGTCCCTGTAATTTAATTTAATGATGAAGTAAGTATTTACATAGATAACTAAACAAACAAGTTATACAGGGTTGAAAAGATAACCTACCATAAATAGTATTATTTAACTAAAGCTTTAAGTAAGTAATAAAGTACCGTCCTACCTATTAACTAACCTATAATTGGAACGCAAATTTAGTTATACGAACTTTTATCCCACAAGATCATAAGCATGTACTGGTTTATACACTGCTGAACTGCTAAGTCAAAAAGGATCGAATCTCATGCAGATAGGACCTGTATTAGGAAAAGATAGGAAATTATGACATAACATTAAGTTTGTAAATACCTCGTTACGGATGACATGAAGCTGACGAAGAAGCACGGAGTTGTTGACACTCTCTTCCAGTTCTCGCATCTCGACTCGGATCTCATCCATAGATCGCCTGGCCCACTGCAGGGTAGCATGCTCGTTGCGCTCGTGGTTGTTAGTAGAGTGGATAGCCGACACTTGCCTGTTGGACAAAAATAGTCTGTTAGTTCGACTGTGTAAGGCTGATTTTAGAAAAGAGTTCTCCCGATTTTGTATTTGCAAATCAATCTGATCTGTCTGACTACCGTAAAAGTTTCGATTTTTTTTAAATTTATTTTCGGTTTATAATGTTTTTTAAAATATGTTTGTGTAGTATTTAAAGTTCAGTTCAGAGCTTTTTTTTAAATATGTTTGTTTATACAAGCGTAGTGTCTCATACATGTGGCGGGGTGAGCAGGATGCGATGTTATGCAACGGCGCACAGGCAGCGGCGTGTCTCCTGCGCTTGCGACCCTTCCGGTACCATTTTGTTATTAATAAACCTCACTAATTGTTATGTAGTAGACAAGCTATAAAACAGATGTAGACTTATTCTAGAAGCTCACTTCAACTGCTGAATAATATTGGTTGCAATTGAAAGCGAAAACTTGACCGTTACAAAAAAAACAGAATGCTCCATAACTTTTTAAAAACAGGTAAAATAATGCACTTCCCTTAAAATTAACGAACATAATAAATACATCAATATTTTGCAAACAATAACAACATCAATTTACGTAATAAATATCCTATGAGCATATTTATGATTTGACCCAAATAAAACGAATAATGTTCCTCGATATAATTTCATCAAACACGAGGACCGAATGTAATAGCTGTAGATACCTATATTTAAACTAATATGGGGATACAAGTGCCGAAGTTTATATTATTACTTAGAATTGATATCGATAAAAATATCTTTATTTGCCTATTAGGTACCGTGCCGAGCTGGCAAATGTCAAATATTTATTTTGTGAACGTAGATAACGTGTTACTTCCAAAATGTAAGCAAAGATAGGTATTTTATCTTCCATATCTGAAATGTCAGGTGTCGGTAGTTTGTCGTTTGCACAGCTAAAATGGTTCCTGTTGGCATAATTTTTATTTCTAATGTTTACCAAATTTCGATGTTATTTTGTTTGTTTTCTTTAAGAATAATAATATCTAAGTTATATTTTTATGGGCTTTAAGACCTTGTTCAGAGAAAAAACTAGGCACGCTATTACATATTTTTTATTTGACGAGTGTGCGTCTCAAACCGCCCAAAGAGCAAGCAACTCTACTAAGCCCCCACTTCGTTCATTATTATTTTTTAAAACAAACGAGACTTACTTCAACCTCTGCCTCTCTCAAGTATTACAGGTTTTGAGTGTACTTCACAATTTTCTTAGCATTTCTTTGTATTGAATTCGAAATAAATTTCATATTTTCAGAATGTACGTTTATGTTATTTAAGTTTAAATACACGCTAGCTGGAAGTTCTAGGAATATTATAACATCGTTTTAAAAACCGTCCAAATGTTGGATGGAGACTTCGTTAAATAAAAGCCTCTTAAATATGTAGGTGCCATTTATGAAAGCTCTTTTCTGGAACCGCCCCATGGCGCGCTCACAAAGGTAGTCATAACTATAAATCATTTGCACTAGTTCAATATCTCACACAAATGTAATTACATAATTATGAACCTTTTTGGTAAAATATAGCAGAATACATATGTACAATTGTACGTACTTAATATAAACTACTTCGTAGGTAGGTACTTAGTCACGCATCGTTACTGCCGTATAACCTTTAGGTAGTCTCGGTTTTTTCTCGAAATCTTTATTTCATAACCTCTCTAAGGGTGTTTGAGCGCTCAGTGCCCATGCCTCGTTTTTTTTTTTTTTATTTTTTTTTACATTAAATGATTTGCATAATTAGTGTGTAGTGTCAAAATGGACCATGCGACTTGCAGCTATGTGCTGGAGTGGCCTACTTTACAGAGCCTACCCTGGTACCGTCCGCACGAGTTAGTCAGGTCATAAAATGTATGTTCCCAATTAACTTTGTCAGCTCCACTCGTTAGCGGCGCCTAGCACCTACGCGATAGGGTCGATTTGTTACTTTTCCCGACATTAAAAGAGATTGTAGTGCAGCACTTTTTTATGGCGGCAATAATCTCCAAAAGCGAGGGATAGAGAGCAGCCTTTCGGAAGCATTATTAAAATTAACAATTTGGGGAGAGTTCCGAATTGCTTTTTTCAGAGAAGTTTAAATGTAAATTATATTTTATTGGACTTCGGTTTTCAGTAAAGGCGAATAATAACGGCCAAGCTCGGTTTTGAGGCCCGCCACGTGCCCGCACCGTTAATTTATGATGGCTCTTATAGCGCTCTAAGATTCTGTATAAACGAAAGTACTACTGAAGACATTCGAAATGAAAAAAGGGTTGGATATTTCTCCAATTATTGCATTCTGGTCTTTAAATATAGATATTCTTCGTTGTTTCTTCTAAATAATAGACTCAATTAAAGTTATCAAGTTAAGTTAGATATGCGTAGTTAATCTATGTTTCAAATGTAGTTAATTTAATGAATGGGAATTAGAACTTAATTAACCAATTTAAACAACAAAGGAAAAAAATAAATTCCAATGCCGAATAATATGGCTCGTGTTAACTAAAACGCAACGGAATACTATATAATTACCGAGACAGTTTTTATAAATGGCGGGATACGGGCACAATCGAAGAAAGATTATACCTGGCGGCATAAAAACTCAAAAGCGCTTCATTGTAACGGCAGATGCAAGGATGCCATGTGCTCCTCAATGGTATTAGAAAAAAATCAATTCGAATATCGCCCTTATAACAAAAGTGCGGGCGAACTCCTTGATAAACATCATTGTTATAAAAAAAGGTCCAAATTGAGCCTCCTCGTCGACTACGCATTTTGGCCCTTGTTTCAATGTACTCCAGAGCCTCTTTTAGGTCACTCTAACTATTGTCAGTTGGCCAAATGCCGTCGAAACAGAATGACCGTCATTAGAAATAGCACCTGCCTTCTGTTAGACATTAGAAGTTGAATAATGTCCGTCCCTTTACATGAGACCGAGGGTCCGAATTCCCGAGTACGGCGCTAGTAAATTTTAATTTACCAGAGGAAAGGTACAATCTCAAAAATGGACAGTATTTCCTTTAATTGGAGTAAATGCAATACATTTTTACACGAAAATAAAAAAGGGAGGCCTCTTACTTTTTATAGATCTTGCGACCGCTAACTATTTTCTTAATTAAGAGAGATAATTAGAGCTGAACGAGATTTCTTCAGCGAAGAAAGAAAAGTACGTTTTGTAGATATTTCATTTACGTCAGCTGAGACGTAGTTTTAAAGATATGTAGGTGTGTTACTGGAACTGCTCGTAATTATAATTGAATTTACTGGCAAGGAAACGAGGAAAGTTAGACTAGTGCTTGCTCAGGCTGCGGGAGATTTTAAATTTTACTCTATCTAGGATTTAACGCAACGCAGTCGCACTATCAGCTTAAAATATTTAAGCAGTAACTTTATTTTTTTTTATTAAATTTTGTAACCATATTTGGCATTCAGTGCGCACGCGCACCATTTGCTAGAGACCGGATGTGGGTTCGTAGCACACTACTTCCGGCCTGGATAAAATAAACATCCCATCATTGCCAGATGTTCACCCCCATTATTACTGAGTACACGGAATATGGATTTCTATTCCATTACTCTTTTAAGTTTTTATCAGTTTAAGCTAACATTCACAGAATGAATGGGCGTGATAAGAGCAAAGAAATGGCATAGAAGATGGTGTAAAAATTAAGAAAGGACATATTGAACGAATTGACGAAATGCGAATTACAGAAGTAATATATTAGCAGAGATTTACAAAGGAACGTTAGTGGCAATATGAACACCTCACAGGACAGTACTCTTAGTACGAGTTTGTTTTACGTTTAAAGTAATAGAAACGAGAGCGCGTTCGGCGCTCTGATTGGTTGATTGATTCGAGCCGGCCTATCATAGCGCCGAAACCATACTCGGAGAAAAAAGACCAGGTGCAGGGTACCTTCTTCTAATCGGTGCCGCGTGCTTATATGACCAGATGTATGATATAAAGGAAGCAGTGATCATTCGGACACTTCCTAACAACTTCAATGGAACGAAGGTTTCTGTATAGTATATAAACTTAGCTATATAGGTACATACTTACTTCAGCTTAGTGCCAAGTTAACGTAATACCTACCTAAGATCGGATCAAACACGATCGGACAGCTCTGCGTGTTTGTTGGTACGATTAGCGAAGTTTGTCTTTAGTCATGTCCCGATCATTTGAATATTCTTAAGCTCCAAATGTATATTGAAGTGGTTGACTGTGAGATGATTTCTTTACTTTTATTTTAATCATTTTTTTTTTAAGCATTAGAGTATTCAATTGATTTGATGGTCTACCAAATGTCAAACTATGACCTCAAGGTTTCTAAATAATGGAGCATTTAAATGAAGCTGTAAGTTCGACGAGTCATAGCTTCGAGTTGCTTTATCAATTCTTTGATAACGCAAGCAATTTGCTCCAATTAGAGCTACCAGAATGCCTTGCAAATATTTCGTACTATATGAAAGGGAGCATTATATCAACAGACTTCCTGTGTTAACTCCTAACTCAATATCTAAAATGACCTGATTTTGACTACCAATAACTTCATGACCGCTGTCGGACAACAAAGACATTTGTGTCAACATTATTCTTACTATCCAAACAACTAGGACCATAACAGCCATTTTCGTCTAAATATATGCCCCATTTGGGAATCAAACCCAAAACATTATACACATACATATATCACACAGACACTGTGATATCGCTTTTAACTTTTCTAAAACATTTTGTATACAAAATGAATTCGTTTTTTGTCAGAATCCAAAAAATATTTTCAACGTGGTATATTTCACAGAATTCCTATTAGTGGAGCGCCTGGGGGTTTTCACCTCGGATTAGAGTTACAGTGAATGAATTAATATGATCGATGTGGGATATTGTTTTTTAAACTATAAATTGCAATGTTTACCCAAAATTTTTTTGTGCACTCCATTTTTTATTGTTTAAACAAATTATTATAAAAAATTAATGTTTGACCATATATTTTCACTTTAAACAGTATTTTTTTTTATTTATATGTTAAATCTTACCTGAGTAGACATATAGGAACATTTTTCAAAGATACCTGTGTATAAAAATAGCAGTATCTCGAACAGGTAGAAAAACGTGGAGTGGAGAGCGGAGCGACAGCTACTATGTACAATGGAACTTCTTGGCCAGTTTAATTATAAATGAAACGCACTTTATTGTGTACATTGAAAAAAATACGGTAATTAATTATGACTAATGAATAGAAAAAAAAATATTTGTACAAAATCTGTTTATTTAAATATATTACATGGTTGTCTACATCAAATATTTTCTTCTACTTCATCTATCTGTATAATAGGTGAAGTATTGGAACAACTATTTCCGCTGCACTGTAAACATGATACACTGCAGTATAAACTACACTCGCGAGCAACCAAATCGACCGATGGCGGGTCGTCAATTTCGGGCCTGTGGTAGGCCGTTTAGGGGTGAGGTTGGCTTCCTTCAACCATCTCCGTACTGTCCACTCGCTGACAGCCACTCTTCGAACTCTTCTGAGTTCCTGTTGAACATCGACACCGGTTAAGTGACGATTTCGTAGTGAAGTTGAAATAATAAAACGGTCGTCTCTCTCCAAGGTGGACCGGTGGCGGCTTATTCTTGGTCTTCGATTGAAGGCACTAGTATCTTGATACTACCTGTACCCTCTTGATACTGCAGATTGGCTCAAACTCAGATGAGCAGCAACTCTTCGCTGTCTTAGTCCTTGTTCCAGTAGAGCAACGACTTGAGCGGCTTCTTCTGGTGTCGTATCCAAAATTTTTGGAAATAAAATGAAGCGTTTTTGCGGAGATGTGTACGATCAACTTTCGATAAACCACAGATAAAGTTAACCTTAATGTGGAGGTTTTATAGGGGTAGTTTGTGTTATAACTTGTTGGAGTCGTAGTGAGCAAATACTTTAGTCCGCTGAATTAAGTTAAATATTTTAAAAAGTACTGATACAATTTTTATAATAATGGTACCAATATAAAGCTGAAGTTGTAAGCTTTCTAATGGTATATCGGTTTTTAAAAGCTATTCAGTATATTTTTAAGAAAACATCTTCGAATGCGCACATGTAGGTTGAGTCGATTTGGTTGCTCGCGAGTGTAGTTTATACTGCAGTGTATCATGTTTACAGTGCAGCGGAAATAGTTGTTCCAATACTTCACCTATTATACAGATAGATGAAGTAGAAGAAAATATTTGATGTAGACAACCATGTAATATATTTAAATAAACAGATTTTGTACAAATATTTTTTTTTCTATTCATTAGTCATAATTAATTACCGTATTTTTTTCAATGTACACAATAAAGTGCGTTTCATTTATAATTAAACTGGCCAAGAAGTTCCATTGTACATATGTAGCAGCTGTCGCTCCGCTCTCCACTCCACGTTTTTCTACCTGTTCGAGATACTGCTATTTTTATACACAGGTATCTTTGAAAAATGTTCCTATATGTCTACTCAGGTAAGATTTAACATATAAAAAAAATAAAATACTGTTTAAAGTGAAAATATATGGTCAAACATTAATTTTTTATAATAATTTGTTTAAACAATAAAAAAATGGAGTGCACAAAAAAAAATTGGGTAAACATTGCAATTTATAGTTTAAAAAACAATATCCCACATCGATCATATTAATTCATTCACTGTAACTCTAATCCGAGGTTTTACGGTTTTGAATGCTCCAGGCACTCCACTATATGTACACATCTCATTAAATATATTCCGCCAAGGAAAAACGCTTCTATACCTACTTAAACATGTTCATTCCTTTTTACGACCAAAGAGGGGCTGATATATATGTACGGGACCCATAACTAGCTCTAAAATATAACGTTAGATTTCCAAGAGCGACGTACGAATGGAAAACTAAGAGAAAGAATCTTTTTTATATTTTCGCATGTAAATTTGGCGAACGAGCGCCCAGTAACGCCGAGACACGGATCGTGGGAGAGACAAGAAATCCAGAGGCTCACATATTGCGAGACACGTGTGGAGAGCAACGCACGTGCCGCTTGAACTCAGCACTGCCAAGTCAAAATGTAAGGAGATGTAAACATGTTCGAACATGATTACGGATTGTACGCACATGTATGTTGTACGTACAGGGGCGTATCCGCACCCGGCGTGTTCAGCGGATATCGCTACATAACAGTGTAAAAGCCGTTTTGAGAATACTCTTCGCTTTTCAGCTTTTAGTGCACATCAAAGGGAATCCTGGTGCTGTGCGTCCAACTTTTATAGTATGAAATAGCTTTTCATCAAATATTCCTATGAATTAATTGAACTGTTATGAAGGAAGCTAAACGCACAGTACCTATTTGGTTGAACGCAACATTCACGCATAATTTTAAGTAGGTACCTATATATCACTACAGAATGCACTCGAAGCCGAAGTGATCAAATTACGATCAATCAAGTAGGCTAAATCATTGCAGCCACTTAATGATCATGCTTGACAGATGTCAAAGGCTAAACATGAATTGAAACAAGAATGTGTGGATACCAGCGTTGATTGGACCAATAATTGTCAAACGGTAGTCCAGCGAACAGAGCCGTATGTACGTGAAGTGGTCCTCGACCATTTAGCTCTGTGCTGCCATCTATATTCAAAGCACCGTATATATTCTAAAAGGCCAACGTTTGCATACCTAATCAAATCGATCCAATTAAACTAGGATTTGTTTTTTTTCTTGTACCACACTCAACTATCCGATGTTTGTCTATTGATTTCGGATAGTTAGGATAATGGACAGCGTGTAGATGTTCCATATATTTTCTGGTAACTCTTTATCTCCTTTTTAGTATTTTCGATCTTTTAACGTGGATTGAGGCTGTTATTAATGTTCTTATAGACCGGGAGCCAATCGGCAAATGGCCTAGCCATTGACTGGTTATGAATAGGCGTTAAGAGTACATTTATGAGAATTTCGACCCGGAGCTAAGTATGGAATAAGCTGAAAAAGTAACTATACTTAGTTACTTTTTACTGTACAAATGCTTTCTATATTTAGAAGACTAACTTTATAGCCTTTTAGATTTAAAGGATAAAGGGGATTTAAAATAAAATGGACTCTATGATTCTATTTTTAGAATACAAATTCGTTAATTAGGACGGTTAAGTTAAGTTAGTTTGGAAACTGTATCAATTATGCATCGCATAATGATTGATTAACGAGATGCCAGTTAGGAAACACCATCTCGGTTCATCTAATTAATAGACAATTGCTGACAAATCAAGTGTGCAATATGTCCATGTATGGTTCAACTATCAATTTGTATCAAGTACCTAATTCAAGTCAGCAGTAACTAATTATAATTTGCAGATCTAAGCGGACATGCTTCAGTTATAGATCTATGTACTTTTCTTTTAATCCGTTTTTTTATTTAAGGGTTTATCATATCTTTTACAATAGAACCATCCTTATTGCAAGAAGAAAAAAAGACTTAAGTATTATGCTTATGAACTTACACTTATACTTGTATTGTTCATTTTGATAGTAGAAATGAAGATCTAAGTAGGCTATATACATCCAGCCGCTCAGGTATCAGACCAAATCAAAATAAGTTTGATTATTTTTTTGAAAGGATCATTGTCCGCGCTCTACTTAAAATTTTCAGTGATGGGTATGGTGTCAGATGTTACGAAATATTGCAAATATTGCAACAAGTTCATGCGTATGAACTTACAAATGCTTTAGACAAACTCGCTATAATTTTAAAGACCTAGAGTTAAAGCCTCTTTAGCGACGATTTATTATATATTTTTTTCATCCTTGATATTGAAGACTGGCTTGCACTAAAGTCAATGAACTTCGGTAAGTTTAAAGGAACAAGCCCATCAGAATTGTTTTAAAAATAAAGTACAAATAAATACCACACTTGTACAAAAACAGGTCCTGTACGGGCTCGCGTTCATAAGCAATAAAATGTTTTTACCCATGTTAAAAGTTCTAGAATGATCTATAAAAAATATTAATTCGCAATCGTAAGTAATATTACATTATTGTTCATATTTTTATAGCTGTAATATTAACAACATATAATAAAACCTCTACACATGTTGTTCTCCAATGGGGTTCGATAGAGGTGTGAAAAGTATAACGCTCCGTTTTAATTTTTAAGTTTTTCGTACTTCGTATTATCATACTATTGAAACTTTATCGAAATCTTGATTATAATTTTATTTGATCTAGATTTCAATTCGTGGATACGCGTGCGCATGTTATTATCGAGTCACGGTGTCACCTCAAACAGGTTGTGTCCAAAAACCTAATACTAGGACTAAGTTTATGGTACCTATGCTTCTTCCAAACACATTATACAATTTATTAATATGCTCAACATTAACTCAAAACGAGGATAGCAACTAAAGGTTGTGCAGTTCGCCGAGTAAAAATAAACTAGCGACTTAATAAAAATCGATAAACAAAAGTGATATCTACAGCTGGCGACGTTGAATTTCAAGTATGCAAACGGGTACCTTGGCAGTTCCCAGATGCAAACTCATCTGGCACACGAGATGCTATATTCTATCTATAGCTACCTTTTTTATCTACCATACATTTTAAATCCTAATTCCTTGTGTATAAGACTTAATTTTATCTGCTTCATAAGCTAGCGATCGAGAACCACAAGTTCTCAGTACTCGCAGGTGCTTTTCATAGATAGAGCTTAATTTACTGCCAATTATACGTAAACAACATATGGTGTACCAATCTCTTACCATTCGTAGACTTACAAAAAAAAAGAATGTATTAACATTAAACTCCCAAATGCTATTATGGTGGCGAGGTGAGACGTGTGTTTTAGAAGATATCGCGAAAACCGTCCTGTCACGTTAGCAGCCGCAAAAGAAAATAAGATGCATGGCGAGGGACGCGGTACAAACTGCTTTCGGCGTTCATAATTTGCATTATACAGCAAGATTTATGGAAAATGTGTTAAAAAATACCCGCCCCGCTCTACAAATGTTCTACATTTGAGACCCTTTTTGATCGTCAAAAGTTCGCAGTCTGCTTTTACGTGCAATATGGGAGCTCTTTTGAAATCTCATCAAACCGGCAATAAATGCCAGAGAGAATCTGTCGCACTGATGATAGTAGGTGAAAAAAAGAAAACTACCGAACGCATACTGAATTGAATCGCAATCAGTAAGTACCTAGATCATGCACTGATGCTTGATTGAATAAATAAATTAATGATCAGTAAACTATTAAAATCAAATTGCTTTCTCGACAAAAAACTTAACGAAAAAAAAATGTTTTATGAAAATTATTCAAACAGGAAGAATAGACGAAAATTCGTCAGTAAGTGCGCATCACCTCGAGCGGCCCTTGAGCTTTAATTTTTCAGCAGCGTATCGAGAGAAAAAATAAAAGCGACGATGTGTTTTATAAATCCCCGCAGGGAAAGAGGAAGAGAAATAATCGTGTCGATCAGATGGCCTGGTTCGCTTCGAGAGGCCCTTGGTTCCCGGCGATCTCGAACCACTCCTGCGTTTACAAGTTTTATATTATGACACGTCTTGCAAGACTTCAAAGCCGCGGGCGTGAGCCATTACAGGTCCTGAGGGCACGGCGCCGCGGCCGGCCGGCAGCCGCGACACCTCCGCCGGAGACACGCCCTCCACACCACTCCACTTACACTTCGTAATGCTCCGTTAAAACTTCCGCATTTCCTCGCTCGTCACCGTCCCCTGTATGACTTTACAACACTTGAATCAATTTGCTACATACGAGTACATGAGTATCTTACAATATTATGAATGACTGTATACTTAATACATATAATGGATGAACTGATGATATAAATTGTATGTTCTAGATATTTTTTATTTTAAGTCAATTTTGATTAATTTGTCTTTTTCTTTTTTCGTGGGTCCAATCAGCGAAAAAATTCGCTCTTATGAATAAGAAAACCCTATAACACCTTGTGTAGGGTCATTGTGGCCTCTCCTGGTGCCGTAAAAATTACTCTTGACCCGTTTTCGATTCAAGAGCTTAACAACTTTGAGATTGCTTTGTTGTTTCTGCCAAATACTAACGAACTCCGCTTCGCAAAATTTTAATCTTGTAAACCTTTTGTTTTGTTTAATAATATTGGAGTATTTGTTTAGAGTAGGCAATAAATATCTCGGTAACTTAGTTTCAAATTTACTAAGTCAAGTTTTACATTTCCGTAAACATGACGTAATTGGATCATTTAATAATGAACTGTGTTGAAAACGTTGTGGGTATAATGTAATGGCGCTGCGAGCAATGTATTACTGTACCTACAAGATGACAAGTATAGCCGCGTGCTCCAATTTATATGAACCCTTATTCGAGGCGTTGAGACGAAATCAATTATTTATTTATTACGAGACGGCCGTGGGAGTGGAGAAATTACTGTACATGACTCGGTTGTGTTATGAATATAGCGCCGTCACGTAATGGTGTCGTATCAACCATTTGTGCGGTGTCAGGGGAACACCTGCGCGAGCGCGACCCCACACTTACTCCGCGGCGCGGCGCGGCGCAACTATTCGTCAAATCTGCGAATTTATCTGTTGACACCCACGTCGCGTTTACATCTTGTGTCCAATTTATTTTTTTATTTGAGATACCCTTCTTTATAACTACAGAGTGTATCGGGCTTTCCGATTTTCTTTTCTTATAAATGCTCGGTTTTAAATTGTTGCTGTATTAAGAGGTTTGATTTATGACTCAATAGTTGATAGGACTTGTTCCGAATAAGGTGTCTCTTCCGGAGGACAAAGGTGACCACGCCCACTTTTGGACAGTGGTTCAGAATGATGGGTCCCATGATACAATAAATTGCCAAATTTTTTACAGCCGCTTTTGTGGCTCATACGGACATGCAGGCAATTGTATAAGACAGTCCATTTATCCTATTTCTTTATTTAACCGTTTGAAGTGTCAGCTACCATCGAGTGGTAAAAAATATTAACATAAAATGTAAATGGTATATTTAATTATTTGCCAATTTTATTTTTTCAGTAACTTTGGTATCTACTTGGAGCTTTTTTGATGAAATGTACATTTTGGAGATTTGGTATAATTTCGTCAGGTCGCGTAAGGAGACTATTAACGAGTGTAATAAATTAAGAGAAGATTAGACGGTGCTCGTCTAGAAATGTAAGTAGAACCGCAGCCTTCAGGCCAAGTTAATGCCTTAACTAATCCAGACAATAGGGCTTTAGGAAATTTCCTGCTAACAATGTATGAAGAGTTCAAAATTAAAAGAAGTTTTATAATTTTCTCTCACTTTCAAAGAGCGAAAGAGTCTCGTGAATGTTCGATGTGACGGCGTGTAACTTTGCAATCCCTAACGTACTTCAGCGGCTATAAAGTGAGCCCGACTCGTTCTCTTACATTTTTTATTAATCTGCTGTAAAAGGAAGACTTTTACTACCTCAAACAATTTCAACATTTATCAATTATTTTATTGAATTCCTGCCAAAATACATTTCCAAAGGATACGGCACCGTCCAAAAGGAAATATCATAAGTGCTCATAAATAATGCATAATGTATGGAGGACCCAATCATCGGCGATAACCAAAATCGTAAAGACATTGTGGGATGCTTAAATCTATTGCGGAGACTTTTGTGTAGTATATTATGCCTAGTTAGGCATTTTACATGGAATAATACAGTTTATGATATGTTACAGGCAACGGTAGGTTCGGATTTTATAGCTTGTTGTAAAATCACATATAATTTTTTTGGATCTTTTTTATGAATATGAATGACGTCAAAACAAAATTTGGATGAACTTAAAAAATATTACAAACATTAAAAAAATATATATAATTATAAAACAAAAATTCTTACAAAATGAAGGCAACAAAAATTTAAATTACAATTTTTTTTACTGGATACGTGAATATTTATAAAATAATAAATTTAAAGTTAATAAACCATCGTTGTGCGCCACGGCAATAGATATTATAAAATCGCAATGGACACAAGTCACTCGCTCGGCATTGTTGCAGCTTTAAATTGAACTTTTTAATTATAAACAGCAGTAGAACGGACGAGAAAAGCGCGCGAAACCCGGCAAAATGACCCAAAGACACATTGCTGAAAAACTAACTTATAAACTTTACAATATTCATAAAACCTGGAATTTTAAACTAAATAAAAAAAAAATAAACATAATGACTGAAAAAAAAAATATTTTACTTACTTCAGATCATCAATGTCCTTCTTAATGTCAGATACATCGGTGTTGTGCATTGTCTTCAGGATGGAGATCTGCTCGGCAACAGCTTGCAGCTCATCACGGATCTGGATTTCAGCTCCAAAGACATTGAGCGCCACGGTGAAACTTAACAGAACAAACGTAATGCACTTCATTTTCGCGCACTATACGAAGTTCGGGGTGCGGATGCTCGCGACGGGGTAGACGACTGGCCGATACCGCGGCCAAAGCTGGACTGAGCGCTCCGCTCCTCCGCGCCGCTGTATATACGCCGCGCGGAAGAAGCCGCGGACTTGGAACACGCAGATGCGTTCAACAGTTGTCCACACGCCCACAGCTTACGTTGTCAGCCTTTTTTCACATTACTTACTTAATGTGATACATATTTTTTCGCGCAATCTGTCAATAGACAGTTAATCTTCATATTGTGACGCCTTTAAAGCATGTTAACGCAACTTATCTTGAATTACCGCGTAATGTGAATAAATTACGTTGTTCTAATCTAAAACATGTACTTAACATGTTTTATTTTAATTATTATAAGAAAATTGGAAAAGCATACAAAACTGTACTAGACATTTTTATTTACCACAATTCGCTTATGAAATATAATGTGTTCATCAGCTACAAAGGGTTAAAATTAAATGTATTAGGGGTAAATTATTTTTCGAGAGCCACGGAGCTACGGGAACATGTATTAGGTATATTATATTTCTTCCAATGATAACCTATGACAGATTGAACATCTTTGTTTCGAAATACCTACATTAAAATTTCTTTCTCAGCATTTAAGTCAGTTAAAGTTTAAGGCATTGGCGCTATTCTAGAGAAAACGCGTAAAATAAAGTATGAGCTGGTCGATTAAAATAAAAAATATGTTACAGTTTCCTTAAAATGATTATTTTTAACTTGTACAACTTTTCCATCTGCCACTACGATACTACAAGCCATTTTACAAAACAACAAGTTTCACTCATTTTGTATTCGAGACATTTTTTATACATCTACATCAACATGGAGATGTATAATATAATATATATAATATTTTTTTAATAAATAGTGCAAAAGAACAACAATAATTATGTATAGGAATAATATAACTTCGTATTAATGTTTATAATAATAATTTAATTTCTTTGTCGGACGTTGAAACTAGTAGGTAGCCTCGAGCGTAACTGACAAATTCAGGCTAGATATTTTATGTCCAGTTTATTACAATTTGGTTGGAAAGGAACCAACCTTAATTGATGACTGACTGATAACTCCTGAGGCGTCCCAACGTGCACGAATTCAAAGAAACAGTTATGTTTGGGATCGTAGTAATAAGTTCTGTGGTCACTCACGTTTTATTTACTGTTTTTGAAAAATATTATAGTGAATGGAACCGTCGGCAGGAGGCGCCCTATACGAACATATAAAGACTAGATGGCGATATATTATTTAAAGAAGGGCCAAATTAAAAGCACCCTTAACCGACGGGCATACATGAAAAGTCTGATGACTGTTGATGAAGCGAAAGAGTTATGTAAGATCCTACCCCCATGGTGACACAGACGTCAGGTTATGTATGTTTGTATGTATGTAACAAATAAAAATTACCTTCTTTCTGCCTATAAGTGCTTATAGCAGTATGTTATGTATACAGACACGTTCAAACATCATCTACCTAAAAGCTATCTCCCTACGAACAAAAAAAAAACAAAATAGTCCGTAACAGCTCCGACTCAGCTGAGAATTAAGTTTCACATAAAAGTTTAAAACTGATTACAAAACGTGCCGACTGCAGTACAGGAAACACGGGAAGATGCGTTGGACCTATTTACACTGAAGTAAATTCACAACACCAATACCTAGGTACTACTACGTACCCACAGTTAGCTGAAAAAGATAGCTTTTTTTTGTTCCCTGCAACACGGCTCTAACTCATAACGACTTTACAAATTGCATTTTTCATTCTCTTCTCTTTTGCCCAAGTAGTTTTCACCAGCTGGCAAGGATTCGTATTTGCCCGCTATTGAGACTCATCTAAACTTCCCTGGACCGGCTATCCGTTTTTATTTAAATCGCAGAGGTAAAGCGAATGAAGCAAATTAAACTTCGCGATAGTACCTGGTAGTTAGGAAAAAATTGTAGTATGATTACACATTTATTTACTCACTTTTATACATAAGTACCTAGAAATCAATTCAATTGGATTATTGTATTGTATAAAATTCAGTGTCATAACCTAACTATGTAGTAAAAAGTGCGTAAAATAATTCAATATCCTATTACTGGTTGACTTCGACGAGAAGAACAAAAGCGAAGTTTGCACACATAAATGAAATATATGTAAATCAATCACAGCTTTAATGTGTTAGCACTTAGCAGTTTCATGCATCTACGTTGGAAAATGGAAAAGTACATTTTTGGATTCATTCCGTTCTTTAAAATCGTTTTCGCTGAAACACAGGGTTAGAGGAAAAGCGATTTTGGAGTCGATGTGGATCTCGCAGCTGTATTTTGTACCGGCCGCGCTATTTCACGAAGCAATTTTTGCAATCAATGTAAAATGAAATCGTCTCCCGACTCGCGAGTTCAAAGCTATTTGCCCTATGAATTCTCGGAAGCGCGTATAGCTGTGCCGTACTAGCACTGTGTCAGATACAAAATTTATTTTGTTATAAATTGAAACCAAAATACATTTACATGTATACGTTGTGTAGTTTTAAAAATTTAAGCATACAAAGGGACATAGGGACTTGAAAGCGACTTGGTTTTATAGTATGTAGTAATAGGTAATGATAAGTTTTACAGTATTGAAAGGACAAATACTTATTTGGGATTGTGTTGACGCCGAACGCATATGACTTACATTTTTGCTGCATCTTGTGTAGAAAACGTAACCGCCTAGTATCATCGAAGCAACCACGACCACACTGCCAAGAGTGTACGATTGAGAAGAAGTGTAGAAAACGTTCAAAGATTGATACAAAAGTAATGTAAGTTATTCACTTATTCCTTCTTTCTAGCAGTCAACGAAATTTTAATTAAGATTTACTATTGTAGAATGTATTTTTAACATGGGCAATGGGCATGGCAACATTATCAACGCTGTAATGGCTCGGGTTGGAAATATTACTTAGTTAGGGTATCGGATCATAATTTTGTATATCATATTTATTATGTTATATTTATGTTTTAGTTTTACAAGGCAGTAGCAAGCCAAGGCCAATAGCAAGTCAATGAAAGTAAGTTTTTAAGTGATATTCCAACGTTATTACATATGCATAGCACATATTAGTGTATACTTATATACTTACATGTCCACGTAAATGTAAGGACTCAATTTGCTTCAATAACATTACATGGATCACTCAATTATTCACGATTGGGCCTTTGTTACCGAATGGCTATGCAGACATTTGATCTGAAGCCATTGAAACTGGCTATTTTAACAGTTGGTTTCTCTTGACCGCGACATGTGTGCTTCGACAAATTTTTATGGAATAAATACTCCTCGAAGGTGTACGGTTACAAATTCCTTGCAAGTAAGTACTTGCAACGAAAATTCTTGGGTGAAGATTAACGTGAGAGTGAAATTTAGTGCATGCTAATATATCAAGGTTACCTAACTAAGTACACTGATTGCTTTCATACGTTTTCAAACGCTTTCTGACCATCTGCATATTAACTTTAAATTGGCCCTCACTTCAGTTGCCTACTGGTATTTACTTCATTCATTATGATGATGAAGAACTTATAAAACCCCCTGTCAATTTAACAAACAACTAAATCGGTCAAATTAATAATATATGCACTGACGATTTATGAAAACCTCAATAAAAGAGAAAGCTGTAGCAATAAAATGTATGTTTCCCAAATTTTATTCAAAACACCGACTATATAACAACGCCTCATGGCTTAAAGTAGGTACTTGTAAACATAGACTCCGACGTACGAAAAGTGTGTGCGACGAGTTGCAACGAGCGTTTCAACCATTGTTGTGGGTGAATAGAATTCAACACCAAAACTATTAAAACTTTAAATTGTGTCTAACAAAGGGATTTGTGCATTCAAATTGAAAGGTAAGGTTTACATATTTGTTAAAAGTTATGAACGTTTGTTGTCTGTTTTGATCCTCCTATAAACAGAGCGAAGCATTAAAACAAACGTAAATAAATTGCGGAATATTTAAAGTAGGAACTACCAGAATTTTTGGAAAACTGAAAAAATTCATAGTATTTGTTTTGCCCGACCTGAAAATTACCAAAACTCTTTCTGGTAGCTAAACCTAAACCAATGAAGCAGCGTTACTAATCTAAGTACTCGTAGATAAACAGTAAACACTTGAACAAAGTTATGAAGATATTATACATATGTGTATTATGTATATAAAAGTTCCTATTATATGTTACACAAAGGTACCGTAGTAGCCTCGATGCCATCGATATCCTACACACACTTGTCTTTGTTTTGGACGGGAAAGGATAATTATTAAAGCAACATACCGCCATTAAACCTCCCCCTTCCACTGTGTACCGTCCAAGCGAGGTGGAGTTTTGATCATAGCATTACAATCCTTTATCGTTAGTAGCTTTAAGGTACTCCAGGCATCGGGGATCAAGGAACGATCTCCGGCCTCCGTAAGTACGAGTCTGCGGACGGCGAGCAAGGGTAGCTCGCCGCCCGACCAGAACCAGAACCGTGCATACAGTGCGTCGCGTTCCGCGTGAGCCATCAGACCACCACACATAGTCCCAGTAGGGCTGATGCCTGACCCGGAGCTGCGGACTACGTAGCGGGTTTACCGGGGCACCGGCTCGAAAAGTAGGAGTAGGAACCCAGAAACGAGGTGGTTTTTAGTCGCTAAAAGTCTGATACTCCCTCTTGCCTCGCGCAGCGGGAGAAGTCAATGGATGATTTTCTCCCCTCAAAAAAAAAATAGCTTTAAGGTTCCTACTAGTTTAAAGTTCAAAAGAATACAGATATAAAAAATCTAAATTTCAAGCCGCAGTCGAAAAGTTACTTCGGTGCATACAATACATACAATATTATTTGATCGTTGCCATATTCAAATTCCAATGCTTTTATAAGGAATACTTAAACATTTATGTTATTACTAACATACTATATGTTATGACATAAGATTCTCAATAATTAAGTAAGTATAAGAACTTCTTTGTGCAGTCTCCGCGTTATGTTGATAATGCTACAAGAGCTTTGAGTTATCCGATACTGTTCAAGCTTAGCTCGTAAATAAATTCAATAGTTTACTCTTTGGCTAAACCACATTATGTATAAGTAAATTACATAATTATCGTTGACTCACTATCCCTTCACTAATAAAGTCTTATGTTTCAGAATTCAAGAGTAGTATATACGAAAGTTATAATATAAAACATTGACACAACGCGCAACGTACGTATCGCGGGTTCGATTCCCGCTCGGAGCAACTCTTTCTATGATCTACAAATTGTTGTTCCGGGTCTGGGTGTCATGTGTATTGTGAATGTTTGTTAACACATCCACGACACTTAGAATATCCCATTGCGGGGCTATGCTTTTTAAAAAAAACAACGTAGTTTTTCTATTTTCAAACTTCTTAAAGTAAAGACAGAGATAAGTCTGATGTTTGACATATAAAGCCTCTTGCTATATTGAACTAATAAAAGATGTATTATTGAAACAATCTAAAATTTCTAAGCTCTATTAATAAGGCTACAATAGATTTTGTACCTATTATTATACAAATTAAGGTACACACACCTTGGACCCGATTGCTTGTTCACAATTCCCTGCTAAGAATAACTGAGAGCCTTGAAATTCGTCGACTGTTTATCTCGATACTACAATGTATGTAATTCTCAGGTTACTGGTAGCCAATGTCTTGTTAATTGGGGATTCATTGTGTAGACTAGGTACATTTTTAATTATCTTAGATTAGATTCTTGTAACTCCTCTGGTGTTTCGGGTGTCCATGCGCTGCAGTGATTGCTTATCATCAGGTAATCCATCTGATCGTTTGACAGATTATTCCATAAAAGAAAAAAAACAGTCATGCGTAATTATGTTTGTGGTAATACTATACGTAGAACAAAGTAGGGTATAAGTATGTTGTTTTAATTTCAAGTAATTTGACTTAAACTTTCAAGTAATTTGAATTTGACTTAATTTGATAAACTTACGTGTTACGTGAGATTGATTGTCTGTCATCAGTACATAACTACTCAGGTATTTTTAGTGTCTAATTCCATCCTAATGTTCACAAACGGCAAAAAATATTTCACACAACATTCATCTGCTTACTCCTTCAACAAAACTAGGCAAGATGACATGTTATAAAAGTTGAAAATTCGTTAAAATTCCGTTTGGCAGTGGAAAGTTTCGAAGTAAAACTTAAAAGTTTAAGTTAACCCTTTTGTACCGTCGCTAGCCAGTAACTTTATGAGCATTGTAGCTCTTGTAGTTAAATTTTGCTTCGTGTCTCGCCCTCATTACGTATGCTAACGGCTGGAAGCTGAAAAATAAATCGTTTCACAGCATTTCTTGCTGAATTATGAGGTGGATTAAAAATTTTATTCACTTATACATCTATAGGTTATAGGACTTGAGGATAGGAAATTCGTAACTAACTCCAAGAGCTATTGCTACGCTAGAGTAGCAGCGCGACAATCGCCGCGTCGTGTTTCGCGGAATGCTGCTCATGAATATGAGCCTCTAGCATGGCTTGAAACTAGTCGAGTTCCTCGTCAAACAGTTACGTGAGTAAGCCCATAACATATAATAATTAACTTTTAATAGTTTATTATTGACAAATGGGCCTAATTAAAGAAGAAATTCTTAGTATAGTATAATTTTAGTTTAAAAGTTTCAGGTTTATCGGAGAACCCTGCTACCTGGTCTCTGTTAGTCCACAGAAAGAGTAGACGTGGTGAACTGGCACTGGCACTGACACATTATTATGTAATTGTTTACAGTTGTGTCCTGGCTTTATCTGAAATGGCCCACCCTGTGCAGTTCCCACGTAATACGAGTAGGTTCGATGTGGAAGTGAATAACATTATACTCATACTCATTAGTAGTAATTATTGTGAAAAAGTTCTGATTCGTATCCTATTTAGATAATGAATACAAAATACATTGTGTTTATATCGTCTCCGTCCGGAAGATGTGACATGATGATGGACAGATGATTTGTATCGGTAAAACAAAAAAATTACATCGAAATAAAATGTTTATTACCAAAAAAAACTGATGACACATAATACCAACAAACGCGCATACGAACTTATAGATTATCAAAACATGAAACTTTGTACTTAATTTCGTGAATTCATGAAGCTTTGTCGTAGAGGTTTCCCCGAGTTCATTTTGGCGCAATTTGTACTATTCGCATCACACGTTCGATGTGAATAGTACCTACAAAGTTACGTCTAGATTGTCTCATATACATAAGTCGCTGAATACATTTTTTGAAAGTAAAAATAACAACATCTTCGTTTTTTGCATTTATTACTTTATAGGTATAATTGTACATAATATATCAAAAATACTCCTTATAGGAAGTTGTTTAACCGCGGGACGAAACGACATGGTTCATATTAAGTAAATTAGGTTAACAATTTTATTGTTTTTATATTGAGTTACGAATCCAAAAGTAATATTTATTAAAGTGTTAATATATAAAAAGTTTATTTTTAACCCCTAATGGTCGACTCAACGTCGAACCTTACCTACGTATATGTTTTAATACTTTAGTCTAAATGTCAGCAGTTTAGCCTCTCTGTCCAACAAGTCTGTATAAGATATTCTGGGAATCGTTTTAAATATCTATTTTAATATTTTTCTGTCTGGTCAACCAGTTTTATTGATTCTTATAGAAATTTCGGAGTGATGCAGATTGAGTTTATTTATAGATACATAGCTTGTCTAATTGGCCGTGTGCAAATCTAGTTATAGGTATTTTTATGCCACCTATATCCCGCCACAACCTCCCAAACCGTTGCAACTCCTGTAAGTCAGGATCTACACTAGATACAACCATGAAAACACCGGAGCACTGGAAGTCGGGCGCGTTCCAAGGACATGAATGTCTGTCTTGGATCCCGCAACGAAATAAATCAGAAGATATTATTAAAGAAAAAGAAAAATATATTAATTATCAGTTATAGGTATGTCAAACTAACACTATCATCACCATCATCTGTAAGACGATGCCGACTGTTGAACTATTAACTAAGATAACCACTTATAAATATCCGTTAATTAAAATCGGCTCCAACATCATTATCCGGTCAGTAAAAGAGAGAACAGAATATCTCGAAAAAGAAAACAAAGCCTAACTACTTTAAGCCCGTGTAGCCACAATTCCAATTGTGGTCAGGGTTTTGTCTAATTCTGGAATGGCCAATCTTAATGACTCTCGAGCTTTAGCTGAGAAATCTCTTCTAAGTATCTATTCTTGTCCCGATTGACAGTTGAGGTCGAGAAAACCTCAAGTTCTAAAAATGTTTGCATTTGTTCTGCCTTTACTTTCCAGACATCGACAAATTGTACACAAGAATACTTCTAGGTCTGAGTTATTCTCGAAAAAGTTTAAGTGATGCTGGCTACCTAGGTAGGTATATATTTTAGGAAGCTTCCAACGGCAAGGTGGACTGGACAAGTTTGGTGCGACAGCGGGCGTTTTGTTGCTTCGGGCTTGGGTGTGTATGTATGACACATATGTATTCGTAAACATTACCACAATACAGGACAAATTGACAAGATGACTAATTTTTATTTTAATGTTTGGTCTTGTAGATTATTTCAAAATATTAGACACGTATTTTTTCGGTTTATCTAAGTAATGTAATCTTATATAACAAAATAAAAAATACGTGTCTATTTTCTATGCTTTCATTACCTAACTGACGGACTAAATAGATTTTTAATTTTCATATCCCGTCATCATCCCTATTGTTGTGTTCTAGAGTCTACTAATTATGTAGACACGTGAATAGTGGCTCTTTAGTATTAAAATATACCGTTCGTAAATATTCTAAAGATTTAAACAAGTATCGTCTTCACCTCACTAGATGCACCTATTATTATTCATGTTCAATATTATTATCTATACACTCATTACAATCTTAGTAGGGGAAAGTGGGGGAAACACGAACACCTAAGGGAAAATATAAATAAAACAGTGGAATCAAATCACAGAGTTTCTTTAATTATTGAATTATAAACTTTACTTATCTAGCTAACGTATTACTAATCAACATCATTATTTTTTTTAATAATATATAACAAAATGGCCGAAATACAAAACCCTTAGTGTTCGGTTTTACCCAACTGATGTCGGGTAAAGCCGAACACCAAGTGGGGTAATCACGTACTAACATTACTAAGGCAAATTGTAGTTTTTGAACATTATAAGTATTTACTGCTCTGCCAATGCTGAGTTTCTTGGTTTGAACATCGACTATAGCCTTTTTGAGATCCTCTTAACTATATTTAGTTTCGGTTTTTCCTTTATAATTACGGGGCATCTGAAACAATTTATTTGATGTTTAGCATTATCAAAATCACCCGACAACATAATTTAGTGCCACAAAGAAATCAATATAGACTGGAAAACACTATACCCTATTTGCCAGTGGCTAGTTGGAAAAAAATATGAACAGGGAACTAACAAAAAAAGGAGAGAGGAGTAATGCCGAACGTTCGAGATTACCCGACATGCAGCGTTCGCCTTTACCCCACCGGGTCTAAAAAATAAAATGTAAAATATATTTTAGGTTCTAAAACTTTTAGCAAATGCGTCACTGTCATTTGAATGGTTTAGTATGTAAGTTTCCCACTATGTAAAGGTTAAATAACTATTCTCAATAGAAATAAAGCTACACCAAGTTCAATTTATCAAAAACTTACATCAAAAACATTGAAAATATTAAAATTGACATACCTTGAAAAGTACGTGCGTCCGCGTCTCCCGTGTCGTTGACTGGCGCTGGTGGTGGCGTGATCTTTGAGTTACCGGCGAGTGATATACGGCTATATCTTTCTAACATATTAAAACTATTGGGTTCGGGTTTACCCCGCGTTCGCATTTACCCCACTTTCCCCTACATAAAGTTACTTTGTATCAAAAACTAGTTACAAGATATTATCGACACGCCCTCCCTGAAAATAGGCTAAAGATTAAATAACTGATGAAGCCTAATTATATCGCAGAACCCATTTAACGGGGCACAATCTCATTGACATCAACCGGGTGCGATATTAAGACTACAGTCTGCTCCTAATATTGTAAGGACACATATAATGAAGCCTTTCTTTATCCTTTAGTATTTCTTTATTCTTTAAGTGTGGGAGAGCCATGCTTTGGCACGAATGGGCCGGCTCGACCGGAGTGATACCACAGCCTCACAGAAAATCGACATGAAACAACTCTTGCGTTGTGTTTCGTTGTGTGAATAAGGTTACCGCAGAGGTCCAATTCCTCCCTTCCCAATCTTCCTCATCCCCGATTCCCGAACAACAACCCTTAAATCCCTAACTCCCAAAAAGCCGGTAACGCACTTGTAACACCTCTGGTGTTTCGAGTGTCCATGGGCGGCAGCGATTGCTTACCATCAGGTAATATGTCTGCTCTATTACCGGCGTGTTTCATAAAAAAATCCCAGGAAAGGATAACATGAGAACCAAGTGTGATTTTTAAGAGGTAATCAGTTTATGCTAATGGATCGCCCTCTGGTTGACGCATCTCGTGATCAGAGGGCTGGTCTGTTCCTCGGTCAGAGGATAAACATTGCAATACAACATCGTAATGCTGTCAGCCCTCTGGCCACTTTTCAGTAATTGACGTCGATGTGGACGAATTTTATATTTATTTCTATATCTTATATTTATTTCGATGAGTTTCCGATATTTCGGCACTGCAAAGCAAGCGCCATGATCACGGATGAACTGAAAAAAAAGTAATATTATGTAGTATGTTTATATTGAATGTTCAATAAAATAAGCTAATAAATACAACAATGAACATGATGTAGACTTCCAATCAACGTTTCCATTCATATTGAATAAGTTAGAAAAACCCAACAAATTCCCATAAAGTCACAGTATTCGCAGTTTGCGTTTGAAATAAAATAAAATAGAAAAAGTGCTGAATAGTTGCGCAGTGTTCCGTTATTGCAACGCTAACCAACGTTTGCTGTGTGAATTACTTACTGAATGTACAATCGACTGATTCAATTATGACCCACTATAAATGTGTTTACTTACGGACTTATAAAAAATAAAATATCGGGTTTTCTTTCCTGACGCTGTAACTCCAAAACGCATGGACCGATTTCCACGGTTTTGCACTCGTTGGAAAGACCTTGGGCTCCGTGAGGTTTATAGTAAAAAAATCTGAAAGAAATCAAGAAAAAAAGCTATTATTGGTATAAATAAACATTTCCGTGGTACCTAAGAACTTCAATTATTTATTGTAGTTTTGACGCTATCAAACGATTTATTTCAAAATAAGACATGAGTTAAATTTTTCGATTGTACCTTCGTACCTAGTATTGTAAACATATGTTTCTACGTTTCATTTCTATTGTAGTAATAGCTAACTTTCAATACAAAGCTCAGCATCCACTCCCGAAATTTCCACAATACAAAACGAACAGTCAGTCTATGAATTGGAAATTAGTAGGGAGAACACATAGCAAACTGGAACAATACGATTCCTGATTGTGAGCGGTCTACAGTCACGTCGCAACACATATATATTGAACACAAATTAAAAACATTGTTTGTAAACGAACGAAAAAAAAATATATAAAAAGCTGTGGCTACTACTGACCAAAGGCCTCTTCTCACATAGACAAGGTTTGAGCATTAATCACCAAGCTTGCTCAATGCGGGTTGGCGATTTCAAAATTATAATTAGGAATTATAACCCAGGTTTGCTCACGATGTTTTCTTTCAGTGGTGCCTAAATAATCTTAGAAAGTACATTGACTGATGTAAAAGCAGATCATTATTTTCTTAGCTACATTATAATCTATATAATCTTATAGTATTCGGTAATAGAGATAATTTCATCATTTACTGCTAGAATGTCTAATTCGCCAAATATTTCATTATCTGAAAACCCTAAGTTAATTATTAACTACACAATACATCCATACTAATATAATTAATGCTATAATGTGTGTCTGTTTATTTGTCCTTCTTTCACTTCAAAACGGAACGTTGAACTTGTGTGTTTTATTGTGTGGACATAGTAGAGACTTCACTTAAAAACTACATAGGCTACTCATTGTTTCTTTTTAACCCCCATGTTCCTAAAATAGGGAATGGAAGTATGAACGGAACATTTCGCAATTTTCATGGTAGAATGGTTGATATTAGGACTATTTGTGAGTACTAAAAAATATCGAGTACCTTTTATTTTGTTCTTCTTTTCTGCCCCCAACTCATTAAAAGAGCGTGAGCGAAGTCGCTGACAAAGGTTCCATCTATCTATCGACATAATAATATATGTTGTGTACCAGAATAATACCTGTAGACACCTTCAACTGAAGGTCGATCTCTATAGTAACGGCTGTCTAGGCAACGCGAGATCAGAATCTAATATGAAAGAAATTATCCAAGACATTATAATAGGGAATCGACATTTGCGTCAAAAATGTAGGTGTTCTCTTTTATTCAAAAGCTGCGATATCTGGAATATTTTGTTAATAGCCCCTCTTTCATATAAATAAACGTTTTATTAACAGCCCATTGACATGACGGTAATATAAAAATAAGTGTTAAATTGTCACGCTAACGATATTTTTAAGTTTCTATAATTTATTATGACAAGGACTTTGGAACAGTGCCCAAAGTATGCGTGGCGATATATTCACCTCATATGACATGAAATTTTATCTAACTAAAAATTGATACGTAGACGCCCCTACCTACCTTTTCAGAGATTATATGGTTTGACTTCATTTTAGAAAGCGTTGATGATCACCGGAGCGCTGAAAGAAGAATAACCAAATTTAAGAAGAATGTAAATACAATTAAAGCAGTGTTGGTTTTGTCGGGAACTAATGTCTGCGGACGGTGAGCAAGGGTAGCTCACTGCCTTAAAGCTTTATGGAGAAATAAAGTAAATTAAAAGAGTAATAAAAATATCTTTAAAACAGAAAGTACATTAAACAGAAAACAACGAAATAATGTTTATAACACATCTGTCTATCCTATAACGCTATTTGATAAAACTGCAGTGCAGAACTTCGTACAGAACAAAACTCATACTATTATCACAGAATACTATTGTGTCGCTATTATGTCGTGTTGTTTGTTTTGTATAGTTTACAAGTATGTTTTACAGAGAGAAAGTATGACTCGTTAAGTTTGTTGAGCTTCTTTGCAATTCCTTCTCAGCAGTTGCGTGTTCTACCAATCATCGCACCACGTCGACTTCTTGCTACTATTGAAATAAGGCACCTACCTTGTACCACGCTATTTTTTTTAATTTTACCTTCAGATTCAGATCACCTTGTAATTATAATTTCAAGAAGTTTCTACTAATATCAAAGTTAACTAAAATCGGTTTACTCGCGTACTTTCATGTACTTGCCACACATTCTGCTTAATAGGAAGAGTCCTTTTGTGACTTAGAACTAATAGAGCTTTTCTCAATATATTTACGTAGGTAAACCAGTATATTTAGTTAATATAATATGTCTTACAATCATTATTATAAAAAAAATATCTAAAATCAATAACCTCTCAAGCACAGACTAGAAGGGTCCGTGATCCTAGGTCTATATTTAGACTAATTAGTCTATATTTAGACCAGTTTCTAGTCCGTTCGGTACCTACACAAATATTAAATGGTCAGTCGCTGGGTACTTCAGTGTTGTGTAGAAACTACAGCGCTTACAAACGTGCAGTTGGGATAGCAGGTATGTGACGAAGGAAACTAATAACGAGGGATTTTGCAAAATAACCAACAGCACAGAAGGGTATTGTGTGTTTACTCAACTTTGAATCTTTCAGTCAGGTCAGCGGCAATCTTGACTTGTTCTTTTATTAGTCAAATACATGGTATATGTATATGTATTTAATTTAATAACAAGTTTATGCAGCTAAGCGCTGTCATGTAAACTTAACGTGTATAGGTAGGTACTAAATACTAAAACAAAATTCAGTGTACGATTTCACGTTACATACGTGACATACGAATATACGTAGGTACACACATTATCACAATCTAATTCTTAGATTTTATGTTCCATTTTTTCAGCTCTACGATTATGGGATCCTCCTAACCTTTAAATATTTCTTTTGAGATGGAGTACTCTAAATTGGTTACTTATTATTGATTTATAGTATTGTTTTTTTTTATACATTTACAGTGGAAAGAAATCTCTTCATTACAACATTGTGAATTGTAATATTTATAACTTTAATATTCACTCTATTTTCAATCTAGAAATGAAGCCATTATTTTTAGCAAATAAATATGTAAATCCACTTATGTCTTTAGTCGTAAATAAGACAAAAAGGAACTTGACGTCAAAATCAATACGGTACTAAAGTAGGAAGACGTAACAAGCTACCTACCCACAAATTATTAAAATCGGTACCTGGAAACACCCACGATGTTCACATGTAAGAAAATAAACATCAAACCGACTATTACCTAAGTAAGATGAGAACAAGTCTTTACAGGTACTTATCATCAATCTGGTTTTAAGACTTATATAATGAAAAGGGATTGATAAACCAAAAAATAAATTCTATTAAAATATCGAGTACCTTCGCATACAACACTGTTTTTAATTACGATATTGAATTTCGAGAAAATCGAGGTGGGCAATAATATTTTTCCTGCACTAATTGAGATCAACTCGAGCACATCGAGAGGACTGCACACGACGGACCCAATGTTGTGCAAAGTAAAAAAGAAAAACAATTTAAAACATGAAATCGTAATTGGAATTGAATGCACTTTACTGTACGATAGATAGCTCTTCACAAATCGGTAAATTAAGTATGTCTGAGCAGCTTACCGAGAAAGTACTTGATGATAAGTATTGAAATAAATATCAAACGAATCTATTTCAGTCTTTTGACTTATTAAATTGTTTACGATATCGACGGTTCGACTTACACGTGTAGATAGATGCTCTTGAGCCCTCGGCGCCGACGTTTAGAGGCTTATTCCACTTAGGTTGTTGCTAACTTGTAATAAGAAAATTCTCAAAAGAAATATTTAACCAATCATAAAATAACAGAACATCAATAAATTATCAATATACAACAGAAAAGCCCCTGGGCTCAACTCATTTTATACTTAAGCAGATTCTTCTGAAGCTATTTTTTATCTCGTTTTATGCTGATTAAACAAAAGAAACACACTTTTGTCTACAAAGTTGTATTGACGACTTTGTTGAGCTACATCACAAGTTGATGAAGCTTCGCTTTAGGAAGATTAAATTCCAAGACATGACAGGTTTTGACACTTACAAAAATAGGTACCGTACTATAATATTATTGTCCTACTTAATTGCCTTCATTATCTAGTGGATTAAGCTGAAGTGCATTACTCTATGGAAGGTAATTAAACACTCCATAATTTAATATTCATCCACTGAACATTTAAAATTTTACCAAAAATATTTTTACAATCTACGAAATCCGAACGTTCTGAAGTGGACACTACACTCCAATAACTCTTTGTCTGATGTTGGCATTGGTCATCAATTATTATTAAGTTGCAATGGAACTAAAATTGAACCATAAGTACTCACTTCGTCTGGGCCAGACGAGGTATAGTTTGAAGAAAATTGGTATTGAATGAACAGCGACGTCTCGTTTTTCTCTGCCGCAACCTGAAAACTTATTTTTCTATTCAATATTTAATGCCTGAGTGGTTTTGCGACCATTAGTGAGCTTCATGGAATGAAAAATATTTGAAGTTTGTAAACGAATGCTGGAAGCTAGTTTACTGGCATAATATTTGCACAATAGCGTCACTACAGGTTGCACCGTAGACTTGATTGTGATTGTTAGCTGAACCGTAGCATTTAAATGATTCGTATTCGCTTAAAATAGTTAAAGGTTTGGTTTTAACGTTGATATGACATAAATAAGTCAATTATCTTTGTCACGCAACTATTATCGGCGCCTTTTTTGAGCGGGGGAAATCATCCAATAACTTCTCCCGCCGTAGGTAAAGCGAGAGGGGCAGTGGCGTAGCGTGAGTGTCGGCCGCCCGGGGCGGAAGACAATTTTGCCGCCCCCTTATTTAGATATTTTAATTTAATGTATACTATACATTACATACATTCATAATAGAGAACTTTTCGGCAAGAACAGTCATGAATCAGAGCACTCCCCGTGGTAACTATAGGCGATAGAAAATGCACAACGAAGCTACATCTCTATGATCTCTACGCATTGCCAAAGTGTCAAGTCGGTTTTAAATTTCCTGATGCTCAACAATCCGATTCGCACGCCGCTGAACGCGGTCCAGAGGATGAAGCTGGTACTGGGGTGCCCCCGCCCACAGATAAGAGTAGTATTCCATATGGGGCCGAACCTGCGCCTTATATAGAAGCAGGCGATGGGCTGGAGTGAAATGCTGCCTCGATCTGTTGAGCACACCAAGCTTTTTCGAGGCTAATTTAGCCTTATCCTCTAGATGGCCACGGAACTGGAAGTCGCTCGAAATGTTGATGCCAAGTATCCCAATTCCAATACCGGGGCTCCGGCTCGAAGAGCTGGAGTAGAGACGTGGTGGTTTTTAGTCAGTAGGTAAGCGTGTAACACTCCCTCTCGCCTCGCCAAAGGCGGGAAAAGTCATATGATGATTTCCAATACCGGCTGAGGCAGTCAGAGGGGGATACTTTGAAACTGAGGTAAAACGAACAACGGTAGTTTTTTAACGGTAAACACGCAGACCTGTGTCTTAGTAGGGTGATCTGAGATTCTCCGCAAAGAAGTCTCGATTTCAGACACAAGTCTGTTTCGGTTCTCGTTGACGTTTTCCCGAGAAATGTTAGAGCGGCCGGTATAATAGGCATCACCTGTACTGTCATCCGCATAACAATGAATGCCGCTGATTTGCAACATATCATTGATATGGAGGAGTAACAAGGTAGGTGATAGCACACAGCCTTGAGGGCCACCTGCGTTTACAGAGAGTCGGAGCATTCCCCGTCGACAACGACCTTAATGCTTCTATCTGCCAGGAAGCAGTAGACCCATTCGCACAATTCTCGGGAAGCCCATAGGAAGGAAGCTTCGAAAGAAGCGCTTTATGCCAAACCCGGTCCAAGGCTTTCGCCAAGTCCAAGCTAACTACCAACGCTTCCCCCTTAGATTCGATCGCCTGTGCCCAACGGTGTGTCAGGTAAACCAGAAGATCCCCAGCCGACCGACCGTTACGAAAACCGTAAAAATTGTTGGTCACTGAGTAGCTGGTGATCCTCTAGGTACCGCAAGAGCTGGTAGTTGATAATGGACTCCATTATTTTCGAGAAGAGGGAAGTTATGGCTATCTGTAGTTGGACGGATCTGTTCGATCACCTTTTTTAGGGATCGGGTGGACCAAGGCCGTCTTCCATGATTTCAGGACTACGCCTAAAGAGTAAGCTCATTTTAATCGGTCCAAATTTGTACAGTCGACTCTGTCTAAAGGTTTCCCTCTCGGGGCAGGACCACTCGTTAAAGATTCCATCCCCACTATCACTACTTTCTCCGATCTCTAGTTGCGAAAAAAATATAAAATGGTTGTAATATTTACAAAATATTTTTATTAAACAATAAATATTGTTTAATTTTGCCGCCCCCTAAAAAGTGCCGCCCGGGGCGGGCCGCCCCCGCCGCCCCCACTACGCTACGCCACTGGAGAGGGGGTGTCAGACTCTTACTGACTAAAAACCCCGGTAAACCCGCTACGTATTCCGCAACCCTGGATCAGACATCAACCCTACTGGGCCCCATCTGTGGTGGTCTGATGGCCTATGAGGCGCGCGCGGAACGCGACGACTATTATAAGCGCCTTAAGTGGCCATGGCCAGCCATTCGGACACTGGAAGCAACCCACAGTAACACCCTAATTCTAATCTGTGCATGCCTTGCCTTTCAATACCACACGCCTCCTAAAGCGTTACAATTGCATAGTTCCAGATCAATACTACTTCTATTTTTTGATAAAAAATGTTCTTACGTCCGATTCTAACTAAACCCTAACTAGTAGGTACCTACTACGAGTACAACACACGTAGATCCTTAAATTAAATTATTATGTTACTATTAATACAATCTAGTATTATAACGTAACAATTAACATGTTACCTAAACCTAAATTGAATTAGTGATTGCCGATCGCTCATTAACTAATCAATTCCTGCCTTATTGTTACACTACTATACAGTGGATTTGTATCCGTACTGCATTCACTTAGGTACTATTGAAACCTAATTGATTATTAACCAGGCTACAGACCTATAGTTAGGCTGACCGCAGACGTCGGAATCAATTAGGTTTTCACAAACATACATGCGCAAGTGTCTACACGGCTAAATTATAACTGAATGGCATGACATATTACATTCTGAGTTATTTGACCAAACAAATGGTAATAACCGCGAAAGCTTTATGTCTTATGCGGTCGGGAAATGCTACAAAAGAGGTTTGTAAATGTGCATCCCGTTTTTATTCTCGTTATGTGGCCGCAAAAGGGATACCATTGACGTAGAGAGTACACAAGTTAGTACTCTTCTAGACGGAACACTGGATTTTATGTGAGATTGTGTGTTTGTTAATATGTAATTTGAAATGATTGAAAGTAGTAAAATTGAGTTTTGATATGTGATAGCTATTTTTTAAGTTAATGGTAATACTTTCATTGTGCTGTGGGAAAGTGACTTATTATGGTACATATAGATATAATTATCCATTCTTTCATATATTAAATACGGTACTTCAACCTTATGTCTATGTCTTTTGTAATCTTACCAACTACAATGTAAGCAGTAACAACATTTAACGTCGAAAATCTTGAAATTGATAAACAAAAATTATCTAAACACCTTCTCTTCTGGTAAATTCGTAAGTCTTCCTTAATCTTGGCGGCTCCGAACGCGAGTGGGTGAGAGTCATTGTGCAGACGAGGACTCGACTTTTCAACATTTCCGTTTTTAATCAGCGCCCTGCTTTGTCTTGAACCCTCTGTTTTCCTAAAAGGGCTTGCGTGTAACGAGAACATTGTCCATACATACAAGCCTCGGTTTTTCATATGGCTTATTACATTGTCTTGATGTATGCCAACGAAATATTAAGTATGTACAGACAGACAGACAGTTTGCAAGCCAAACAATACAATACAATACTTTCGTTTCTCTTAAACAACTCGCAAATAATTATGCACTTTGCTGTATACCAGTTTGCTAATAAGCTCGCCATTATCGTGGCAGAGTATGAAAAGAACTGTCTTTAGTGTCTGAAGCGAGAATTTTGGGAATAATACAGGGCAAACCGCATTCCTGCTGTTGCGCTGTGGTTGGCCACGTGCCCATTATTCGTATCTGCAATAACAGGCCGGGCAGAGATTTAACAACTGTCTCGAGCTAATGTACTAACACTTGAAGTTTCTTTTTTTCGATGGTGTGGGCAGCTGTATTTTTGAAGGCAATGAGGACAGCCGGTGCGTGCCCGAAGCGCGCGCTCTGATACTTTTGGAGCCACATTGTTATTAACGACAGCTGCAACACACGCTCCTTCATTTTATATGGGACAATTGGACATCTTTCGTGCGGCCGGGGTTCCGTGGCCGTGCATTGTTGCATTCGGTGTTACGTACACCTTTTCAAGATATGACGTTTTTTTTTATTTTTATTTTAAATAGAAAGTTTTGTGGTTGTGACTGTTGTGCTTAGCAACTTGCGGTAGGCCGTAGATTATATTATTATAAGTAGACTTAGATTTAAACTAGAAATCCCGCAATATACGACCAACAGAATAAACTAACTGTTAAATTCCATACCAAAGTAAAAGTTAGTAGTATACTGAAGATTCTCTTGTATGTATCAAAGTTTAATATAAATATAATATCGACATTTTTCTTCTGGTATTAACTGGAAGTTTATCCTCTAGCTTCACAATATGCATCGGATGCACGCCTGCTAGACTTGCCTTGTAAACTTGTCGGCTCTACACATTCAGCCATTCAGCTACTAACAAACTTGTAGCGTTCTTTGAAATTCCTTCATTATTCCTTATTCATGCATAATCTATGGAAACTCTTTCATTCTTTGTAAAGTTATTTACAGTTTGCACATTCTGACGTATCGAAGCTTTTAATGTTGTTAAAATATTATGTTCTAAAGTTTTCAAATACATAAATAACAAAAAAAAAATACCTGTTCTGTTTTTCTATCACATTTTTGTTATATAAAAAATAATCCTGCAAATTAACAACGATAATGCTAACAATTACCTGTTTTTTTTATATATTTTTGTTCCACTCATACAAAACCTACATTGGTTTTGTATGAGTGGAAGCCTCCGCTTACGGTACCCTAATATTAAGTAGGCACAGCCGATAACTTCTACCTGAGCCGCAGTTTTTTGGTTGCCTTATTCCTGGCTACAATATTAATGTTGTTTATATTTCGGTAACAAAGATTCGTTCATGAGTCGATAATTATTATTTAATTGTCACCTGCCCTTACTGAAGCCTTTTAAAAGTATATCGTATATGCCAAAAAAGTATGTTAATACATAACTACCTACTTATTAAAATAATATTAAGTTACTGATGATATTAAGACACAGTTTTATTTCTGAGTATTAAAAGAGAATGTAAATGTCGTTTGCTACGTTTATGTGCATTTTAATAGGTCGAATATTTTTAAAACAATAGTTTTAATTATGATAGGGTTTTTAAGGGGGGAAAATCATCCAATGACTTCTCTCGGCAGGGCGAGGCGAAAAGGAGTGTCAGACTCTTACTGACTAAAAACCACCGCGTTTCTACTCCTGCTTTTCGAGCCGGAGCCCCGGTACCCCCACTAAGTAGTCCGCAGCTCCGGTAATTATGATACCCTATCATAGACGACAATTTTTTACAACCTACAAGACGGACTTGTAGGTTTTTTTAACATACTAGACACGTGTTTTTAAGTCTCTTACGGACACAATTACTCGTCGAATCCAGGTACATTTTAAACGTAAAAAACAGCGTAATTGCTCCCAATGCTTAACTTTGATTCGTGGTATCTAAGAATAGTTATTTTTTCATTACCTAACTGACGGACTAAATAGATTTTAATTTCCATACCCTGTCATCATTCTCATAGTGGTTATTACGTCCCTACTTTAATTTCTATCACAGCTCCTCAGCAGAACTTGCTGTGCTACAACGAGTGCAGATAAAAATACAGGAACGGGATAATTACGGAGCTCCATGTAATTAAACCATAAAAGTTATACGTGGCAGTAATTAACATAGAGCTAAAACTATTAAGAAAACTCTTATATTACTGCATTACATCTATGTGTCTTCTAATAGTGGCCATACACGTTAGGTTTTGCATGACGGGTTCGCCCTTACATGTAAAAGTGTGCATGCAAACCCTAGAGGGTATGGGGGAAAACTGAACAAAATAGGTCGGTTATGCCTGTAGAGTATTGCATGTAGGGGCAAAAGCATGCAAAACCACTATTACAACAAGAAACCTTTTAATCTGCACTCACTAATTTGACACCCATTTTTCGTTAGTTGTGTTTAGCATCCATGTAAGAGACGGAGCCTATTGCAATACGTGAGCATTAATTCCAAACACCGTACTTAATATATTAATGCAAAAAAATCTTAAGTCACATAATCTTAACTAGGATAGAATTTGTAAACCCTTGCGCAGCATACTCGGCGACACCGCATTAGAGCTTACTATCAATCGACGACGCTATTTTTTGAGGTGGTATAATCATCTTATGACTACCTACTTGTACGTTGGGTGCGGCGAGAGGGAGAGTTTAAATGTATGTCGTTCACTATCTGTTCGGATAATTAAAAAATAAACTTCAAAATAAATTTGAATCAAAAGGAACATATTGCATCAAGCAAACTAGTTTGTAGCCACCTTGACGGGACGGAGTGTCGACAAATCCGAGCTCTGTATAGACACAACTGTTTGACGGCGGCGGGGTGGGAGTGGTGAGCGTCCGGCGGGGTGCGCGAGCGCATATGCCGCGCCGCATCTGTCCTATCTCGTGCACGGTACCATAGTACCGCACGGGCCGACCCTACAGGCTGTTACACTTTCGTTGTTATAGCACGTGGTGATTTTATATTTACCTGGCGTCACCTTTCGTTATAAACCTTGAGATCGAGATTTTATGTGCTTTACTGATACTTTTATTTTTACAGTGACTCTTACTTAGTCTTCAAAATATTTAAATAGGATAATTACTGAATGCTCCGGTTTTGATTTGATTTTAATATCTATCAATAACAGCAAGTAACATGAGAGTAATAAGATTACATATAATAACAAGTCAAGAAAGACGATCAATCTAAATCAACCTGTATATCGATATCGGCTGAGATCGCGGGGACACCTGCGCGCGCACCTGCTCGCCTCTGATTCGCCAAAAACGAACACGACGCATCACCTGCTGCGGCTCATCGATACTCCTGCGCAACCACTATCGATACTTTACATTCTTATTTCAAATATTAAATGAGGTTTTTAAAAAAACATGCACATGTTAATTGCCTAAATACGCAATTTTCTGATATAAAATCATTCATCTGTTCCAAATGAGTAATATAAGTTCATCAAATAATACTACTGACTGCCGTTTTGGTGGAGTGGTTAGAGTTCTCGATTGATCACTTGTTAGCGCAAGATTGTTATAATTTTTATCGATTTTTAAATTAAATATCTGTCCATAATATTCTAATGTGTTTGGCAAAAGGGTTGGCCGATCGCGATGTTGCAATGTGTTGTCCATAAGTATTATTAGTTATTGCATTCACAGATAAAACATTATAATAGCTATTTATTTATCTTCCGGACCTACGGACTACCTAGCGGGATTACCGGGGCTCCGCCTCGAAAAGCAGGAGTAGGAACGGGGTGGTTTTTAGTCAGTAAGAGTGTGACACACTCCTTCACGCCTCGCCCAAGGCGGGAGAAGTGATTGGATAATGTTCCACCTTAAAAAAAAGGTACCGTATCGATTTATTTAGGTAAACTTCTGCCTTTTTCCCTTAGCCAAAAGGACCAACGTAGAAAGTCAGGCAGAATATTAATTTGGTACTAAATTATTTTGAACGGTCAAATAAATATAATTGTTATGTCAACACCTCAATCATCATTTATTTGTAGCTGAAGCACAATAAAAGTATGCAGATGCTTTTATAATTAAATAAAATTGTATTACTGAAATGATAAATCACCTTTACATGTATTCTTATGCCATAATTTTAGGTCGCTGGGCCGTAATTTAATAATTTTATAAATTGTCTTTAGCCGGAATGCCAAAATATTTTTTCCTTATATTTAGCCATTGGGTTTTAGGATAGGCAGTTGTAGAATAGATCATTTAAAATTATAAATAAAAGCTTTTTTGGCTAAATATAGGTATTTCGTGTCATGGTCAATTAAGTCCAATTCGATTATTTTTAAAGGATTATATAAGTTTTTTTATTTTATTTTGGATGAGGTTATCAAAAATCCTAGGTTTAGGTTTCCCAGTAGGCACTAATGCCTACAACATTATTATATTACCACTTACATATAATAAGCATAGTTTATCAACATAATTCGAACTTGAATGGTTTATTATTAATCGTTATTCCAGATGCGTTTGCCGTGAGAACGATGACCTAAAAAAAGAACAAGTCACTACCAGGGCAAACGGGTCTAGTCCACTTGGTACCACTTGGTCCTTCAACTGCGTCAGCGGTCCATCTGGCATAGCAGATAAGTATTTACGAGTGTCCAGTAATTGAATATATAATTTCAAAATTGATATTAAAGTTTCCAAAGGGGCATATTTTCATTAAAAATAGCCACATGCTGTATAAGTGTATTTTTTTTTGCTATAATTTTTTTATTCTTCTCGTATTCATCTGCAAATGTAAATTTTGTTAAAGATAAATAAATATGTCCGTAGGTACTGCCTTTTTAGGTGCAGTTAGATGTATATTAAAAACTGTTAATTATGAAAGATCAAGTAAAATAGAGTAAAAAACCTAACCATCTTGGCAAAATGAACCCCGAAGGGCCGACAAGATAATTTATTTCGTGGTGACTACCACATTTCAACAGTTCTCATATACCTAGCTCTCTTGTCAAATAATATAAAAACACTATTATTTACCTTTAGGCGACCATATAATTTTTATAGTAATAATTTCATGAAATATGAGAGACCAACTTAATGAAATAAAAAATAATTAACACAACCATTATCAGATGTTATTTCCAGTAGCAAAACGAATGAAAGTTACAACTTTTCAGGGATCAGGGGGCCTACTCTAATTCAACGAACGAACGAAAAAACTTCGCAGATTGCATACTACAATTCTATTTATTGCGAACTTTCGTGAATAAAAATTAACGAATTAAATGAAGATAAATAAATAGGTTTTGATATGAAATTAAAAATAAAACGTTATTTCAAGTAATTCTATTAGTAAATCAATAAAACCTACGGCCGAAGATTAAACGAAACTTCGGATTCCAGAACCTAAGTAGGCCCCCAGGTTGCTACTGGTTAGTAACACAGATCCATTGCTAACATAATTACACCTTTATACAATAACAATGTTCAAGTAATTACTAATACAAGGTTGAGCAAGCGAACTGTGTGTTTCAATATAATAATCCTAGCAGCTACCCAAACACAACTAACTAGTAACTATGTACAATAGACCAAAACTAGAATAAATAGTAGGTAACTGCTTTCGATAACTGATATTAGGTATACTAATCTGTGTTTGATTGACTAAGAGGTAATTTGCATATTGCTTAGCATTCGGTTTCTGATTAGCTATAAAGGTTAAAGTATCACATCTAAACACACACATATCAACAGCCTATAAGTGACCAAAGACTCTTCTCGCACGGAGAGCATTAGGTAATCACCACACTTGGAAGGCAATTTGCAAGTTGACTTGTACCTAATTAGAAATTATAATCCTAGGTTTCCTCGTGACGTTTTTCCCTTCACTGGTTATTATCAGTGGTGTCTTATTTAGGCATCTTAGAAAGTATATTTCGTAAAATGTAATATTTGTTTTGTACAAGCTTAAAGTTATATAAATAAACAAACATTACATACTTACATGCATACGGTCCCTACCTATATTAGGTAGGTACAAGGTTATTTTGACAAAAATCTTTATTGCACTCTTACTGGTTATAAGCTGCAATGCAAGCGATAAAAAGATGTCATTTAGATAGTAGCAGTGGCGTAGCGTGAGTGTCGGCCGCCCGGGGCGGAAGACAATTTTGCCGCCCTCTTTATAGGTATTTTAATTGAATGTATACTATACATTCATCATCATCAGCCGAGAGACGTCCACTGCTGAACGAAGGCCTCCCCTTAGTCCTCCACGTAGAGCGACAAGCCGCCACCTGCATCCACTGGCTCCCCGCCACTCTGACGATGTCGTCGGTCCACCTAGTGGGAGGTCTGCCCACGCTGCGTCTTCCGGTCCGCGGTCGCCACTCAGTCACCTTCCTGGCCCAGCGGCCATCAGTCCTCCGAGCGACGTGGCCTGCCCATTGCCACTTCAGCCTGCATATTTTGAGAGCTATGTCTGAAACTCTTGTTCTTTGGCGAATTTCCATATTTCGGATTTTGTCGCGCAAAGATACTCCGAGCATAGCTCTCTCCATCGCGCGCTGGGCGACTCTGAGCCTTTCTAAAAGGCCAGCAGTTAGGGACCATGTCTCGGTACCGTACGTCATCACTGGCAACACACACTGGTTGTACATCCTGGTCTTCAGACACTGCGGGATTTTTGATGAGAAGACTTCATGTAACTTCCCAAACGCTGCCCATCCGAGTTGGATTCTTCGGGCGACCTCTTTCTCGAAGTTGGACCTACCTAGCTGGATGATCTGACCCAGGTATGTGTAGTGGTCTACAACTTCGAGTATATCGTTCCCAACGATAACCGGTACAGGTGCATCATGGACATTTGACATGATTTTTGTCTTGTCTATGTTCCTTTTAAGGCCCACCTGTTGGGAAACGGTATTGAGGTCGCTGAGCATGGTGTTCAGGTCTTCCAGCGACTCTGCCATTACGACTATCTCATCGGCGAAACGGAGATGAGTGATGTATTAATGTTGATGCCGTGTCCGCTCCAGTTCAAGTACTTAAAAACGTCCTCCAGTGCGTTCGTGAACAGTTTCGGAGATATCACGTCTCCCTGTCTCACGCCCTTCCGCAACTGGATTGGCCCCGTAGTCTCTTCCTGGAGTCGGATACGGATTCATAATAGAGACCTTTTCGGCAAGAACAGTCATAAATCAGAGCACTCCCTGTGATATAGGTGATAGAAAATGCACAACGAAGCTACATATCTACGCATTGCCAAAGTGTTAAGTCGGTTTTAAATTTCCTGACACTCAACAATCCGATTCGCACGCCGCTGAACGCGGTCCAGAAGATGAACCTGGTACTGGGGTGCCCTCGCCCACAGATGAGTAGTATTCCATATGGGGCCGAATATAATGTGATAGGTGTGGGACTTCTAACCCGTTAAGGCTGAGTACTACATCTAATTTTATCGACAAAAATAATAATTTGGGGGTTGAACCCCTAATTGAAAATATTGAAAAATAGTGATTTTTTCGGTAAAAATAATTCACAAATGATTTTTTTTCTCACCAAAACATTATCAAACATATGAAAAAAGTAATGAATTTGTTAGCCAAGGTTAATTAGCTACCGTTTGTCGTTTTTTTTTTGTTCTACGACGCATACAACCTTTGATATCAAAAAAAGTAAAAAAAATATTTAGCCATAATTTTTAGGGGGAGGGGATTCGACCCATTCGACTCCCGACTTTTGTCCATAAAATTAGATGTAGTACTCAGCCTTAACGGGTTAGAAGTCTCACCCCTATCACCTTGTATAGAAGCAGGCGATGGGCTGGAGCGAAATACTGCCTTGATCCGTTGAGCACACCAAGCTTTTTCGAGGCTAATTTAACCTTATCCGCTAGATGGCCACGGAACTGGACGTCGCTCTAAATGTTGATGCCAAGTATCCCAAATATCCGGCTCGAAAAGCAGGAGTAGAAACGGGGTGGTTTTTAGTCAGTAGGTAAGAGTCTGACACTCCCTCTCGCCTCGCCAAAGGCGGGAAAAGTCATAGGACGATTTCCAATACCGGCTCAAGTCAGGGGAGTACTTTGAAACTGATGAGACGACCAACGGCAGTTTACCGGCAGTCTTAACGGTAAATTAAAAATTAATACAATAAAAATTTAAGTTCACCCCAATCTGAGATTCTCCGCAAAGAAGTCTCGATTTCAGACACAAGTCTGTTTCGGTTCTCGTTGAATTTCTCGGGTAGCCTATAGGAAGAAAGCTTCGAAAGAAACGCTATATGCCAAACCCGGGCGAAGGCTTTCGCCACGTCCAAGCTTCCCCCTTAGATTCGATCGCCTGTGCCCAACGGTGTGTTAGGTAAACCAGAAGATCCCCAGCCCATCGACCTTTACGAAAACCGTGTTGTTGGTCACTGAGTAGCTGGTGATCCTCTAGGTACCGCAAGAGCTGGCAGTTAATAATGGACTCCATTATTTTCGAGAAGAGGGAAGTTATGGCTATCGGATTTGTTCGATCGCCTTTTTTAGGAACCAAGGCTCGACTCTGTCTAGAAGTTCTCGGGGCAGGACCACTCGTTTAAGGTTCCATCCCCACTATCACCACTTTCTCCGATCTGTAGTTGCGAAAAAAATATAAAATGGTTGAAATATTTACAAAAAAAAATATATTTATTGTTTAATTTTGCCGCCCCCTTAAAAGTGCCGCCCGGGGCGGGCCCTGCCGCCCTACTACGCTACGCCACTGGATAGTAGGCAAGCTCTGCCAAAGACTAAGTGCAGACTACACGATTAAAAAGAATGGGTCAGAAAACAAGAATCGACCTTTGAAACAACAGATCACTGCTAACTTCCTACGGCTTTCTATCGTTTTCAGTAGACGACGGAACAAGATGAATAGCTAATATGTAAACTACTTATTAAATTTTATAATGAAAAACTTGCCATCATCGAAAATAAAAAAAATGTTAAAGGGTACTTGTATTCTTCCATCGAATGATATAATTATTATTTAATTAATTTTAATATGACATTAAATTATTAATACTAAAAGCCCTTCCTCTCTCCTACGAATTTAATATTTTGCTGTGCCCGACAGGGTCCATAATTGTGACTAAATACTGTATTTTCTAATAATTCAAGTAAGTATTTATTGCATCCATAATGTACAGAGACATTATGGATGCAATAAATACTTGAATACTTGATACAGAAATTTTTCGACGAAAATGAAGTTGCCTAAAAGAGAATCCTTGTTGCTTATAATACAGATTTTGTGAATACCTAGGTACTTGAGATTTCATACAAATCATAGTCGCCATCGAAAACAATAGAGCTTCAAATCCTGGATCCTTGTCCAATTACTATTCGTTATTTCCACATTCATCAAACTCTTGGTGCAATAATCAATAGCAAATGAGTACATAGGTACCTAACTAGTTCCTAATTTGATCTTTTGTCCAAATACAATAGAAGCTCAACCACTCATAACCAGAAATAAAATATGACGAATCTATAAAGGGTTCGGTTTTGTGCCATTCGGTTTTTGGCTACGGAACCCTAAAAATGATAACAAGTTTCGATATGAGAGGATTCAACCGATTATAAGCACATTAATATTGTCGATAGAGTTGAAATTCCTAGATGAGTATAGTTGTGACTTCGCTGCTATTGTTATTGCAATTAGCAATGGTCATAATATGCTTGAAGTTATGTATAGAACAGCCAGTCTTAACTAGGTAGCTGTAAAATCAACCTATACATTTATAAGTTAGGTAAGATCTAAATATGTTGTGCATTATAGGATTAGCATATTCTCTTCTATTTTTTTTTCTTTGTACTATATTTTTATTTGATTTAAAAATTATCGATCCTAGCCTATTACATAAATGTGTTAGATATTATCTACGTGTGGTGTGTATTATGATGTCTAATGTGGCACTACTTACTTAATCATTTTGTGTTATTTTTTTATATGACCCGGTAAACGAGCAAAGCAATCCCGATAATATCACCTGATGGTAAGTTATTAGCTCCACTCATAGACTCCCGAAACACCATAGGTACGAGCCTAGTTGGCCTTTTAGAGTGGGGTTAGGAATTTAATGATCACAAGAGAGATTGCAAAATAGGTACGGTTTCGAGAGAGTTTCTGGGAGAGAATACCCTAACAATTTGGGGATTTTTCACAAACTATCGGTAGTAGAATAAAGGTATATGTAATGTATAAGATACATAGGGTATGGCAATATATACAAGTGAAACGGTAACGCTGTGATATGTGTGAAAAATCAATAGCCAAAAATATAATGTAGTATTAATATTCTGTTACATATCTTACGCTCTATTTACCTACCGTTGAAAGCGAACTTAAGTTAAACAACTCTCATACGTGTCTCGATACCTAAGTTCTAAGAAGTAATTTTAGTTAGGCTAGGTACCTACTTTACTTGAAGTAAGTAGGTGGAGCTACCTACTTATGTATGGCAAAAGGGAACACGATGTTAAATTAGGATTTTCTAGAAACTCACACGTAGCCTTAGCCTTTACTGAATTTCGGGGAATCGGAGTTAGATAAAGTTATAAAATTGATATGAAATTGTTTAACCCATTCTCGATTGATGTGCCAATTTGAGGCCCCTGATAATTTAGGGTAGAAACGTTGTATTCTATAGTATATAAATAAACACATGTAAAGACAAAACATTTTCTTCTTTTTGGCCATTAATGGGTTAAAATGCTTTTATGTAACTTATTGAGCCAAGCCAGGGTGGGTACAACAAGTACTCTTAGAGTAGGACTTTGCTTTACGTTTTAAGAAATCGAAACTCTCGTTTCAATTAAGTACTTTAAACGTAAAGCAAACTCGCACTAATGGTACTGAATATTATAATTATTTACTTAAATTCTTAAGAAAAATTACGTAATATATATGTATTACGTAATTTTTCTATATTTATTGGAATAGATTCAAGCCCAGCCAAAATAAACATGTTGACTTTGCCTCTCCTCTCTCCTAGTATTATTTTGACTAACAGCACTTCCTAGTAATGTATTTTCTACCTAATTATGTATTTACTAATGTTGTCAATCATTCAATTTGAATATTATATTACTTAACTCATGAATGCCTCTCTTAAAACATACCTAATGTACAATTATGAATTATTAATTCCTTACTCAGTAGCTAGTAATGTTACACATTAGTTTCATAAACAGTCCGTTGTCGAATACAATAATGGAATACTTATATAAAATGCATGTGTTTTAAACAATTACAGGCCTGAGTAATATTGAATTTACACAGGAATTGTAATTATGAGGTTTTGTTTGCGAGTTGTTCGGAACATTTTAGGTCTCTTTTATGAACGAATGTGATGACATATTCCCAAGTAGGCCTTAGACTGGAATAACCAAGGTAAAAGGAAGCGTGGTCGTCCTCGACAAATCTGACGGCGTACAGTGATAGCAGAACCGGCGGGCATCGGCAAACTCAAGACTGATCGAGATGGAGAACCTCTGTGGACGCCCTCTGCCCCATCTAGGGGACATAGACATAGGACTTCAAGTCAAGTCAAGTTTATGAACTCGTTGAAGAGCGGCGCGTTTCAACTCTCTCTGCCATAGACTGAGAATCATCTCTGGGCTTTACGAAGGCATTAACAATGTGTCAAGCTGCAGTGTACAATCTCTTTTTTCCTGAATAGATTTAACACACGTTAGGGGAGGGAGGAGGTCGACGAAGTGTCACTTTATGAGACAAGGGGGTGGGAGAGGTCTTGCATTTTGTGACGTCATATTTTAATTATTAAAATTTAATTGTTATATTATGTTAATTATACAGAAAAATATTTTAAATTCAAATAAAAACAACTTCGGAACAGCTGTTACTGTACTGTACTGTACTGTGTAAAATTATAAAATGTGACGTTACACTAGGGAGGGGGTGGTCTCAGAAATTTGACCAATTGTGACAAGGACGGGGTAGAGGGGTCAAAAATCATGAAGTTAGTGTGACGTAATTTATGGATGGCCCCGTAGGCCTCTTGGGCTGCCCGCAGGCTTCGTAAACGGGTGTGCACGCCGCTCGCCACGGGGTTCGTAAATGAGGCCTTAATTAAGTACCTATATTGCTTCACATATACAATACAGTTACATAATTTGTATTGCAAGTATGTATATCTATATATTTTTTTTAAATATTCAACAAGGTACCTACATTAAAGTTGATACATACCTACACTAAGACTGGAGTAGTATAAATAGATAAATATGTATCGTAGATACGAATGTAGCAACCTATAATAAACTAAGATTTGTTTTAACTTAAAGAGATTCAAAAGCCTTCAGTGGCTAGGGTACCTAGGGGGTGTTGAGGATTAGCGATCAAAAAATGCACGCGTAGCTACCTAACCCTATTTAAAAGGTGCGGCAAGCATGAGGTCTCTAGAGAACATTACCTTTTTTTTTGTTGACGGGGGGATACCTTAAAAAGGCGCCTAGCTTTTTGGGGACAAAACTAGGGAGTGTGGGATTTTTACCGCACTAAAACCTCCCCGGTGGCCACCATCTGCACCTAAGGAAGGCGCCAGGCCCTCTTAGTAGACCAACCCCATAGAGAACATTACCTACAATAACTAGAGGCACCTATAGACGGCAAAATACTACTGGCTGATCTATTCAACGGCGTACGTAACAAAGTGCACGTGTAACCATTTTTAGAAGTTGCAGAAAGCATGAAAGTAGCAAGGTGGTACATCAACTATACACGCACATAGACGCCTGTAAGCGACACGTAGCGAAAAAGTTGCGTCTATTTCTAATACATAGTTTGCTTCCCTCCCGAAGAGTCAATCTAGAGTAGGTACTACTCGACGGAGCTGCGGACTACCTGGCGGGTTTACCGAAGCTCTGGCTCGACAAGCAGGAGTAGGAACGGGGTGGTTTTTAGTCAGTAAGAGTCTGACATCGCTCTCACCTCGCCCAGGGTGGGAGAAATCATTGGATGACTTTCTCTCCTCAAAAAAAAAGTACTACCCGAGTTTAGACTCATTTTGCGATCAGATATCCACTAAGTATTTAGATAGAACACCAGTTTCAAGTAAATAATATTATTTCTCGAGCTGTATTAGCCTATGTCGGATACCTAGTAATAGTATGTATTTTGTAAGTTAGTAATTAAAACATTATATTTACATTAAGAAAGTAAACTTTACGAGTTAGTTACGATTAGAACGGACCAATATAAAAAAGGGACTGCGAGCGCCATCTAGTTTGCTTTTCACACAATAACGTAGCTCGATGTTAGGCTACATTGAATGGTTTGAAATTGGAACAACATAGAGGTAAGTATTGTTTAATTACTGTAATTTTATTCAATACTAGTGGTCGCCTAGTGGTTGAAATTCAACCATATACAATACCACTTAACATACGTTCAAGGATAATTTTTATTTAACTCAAACTCAAACAAACTCTTTTATAAAACTCTATTCATATGAGACGTCAATATCATCGCAATGTCTATCGATTTTGACGTTTTGTCAAATACGATCAGATACTATGCATGTGTGTGTAATGTTTTATTTATTGATTTAATGTACTTTATAAGCATTATTTTTAAAAAATATTAGCGTGCTGCACTTCTCCTACACATAAACTATAAGTGTACCAAATTTTATGCTCCTACGTCCGCGCAATTTTCGTAAAAAGTGGTCCAAAGTTTTTGCATCACGTATTAATATATAGATAAATAATTAATTTTTAAAACAACTGCCTATTGATTCTTGACACAAAAATCTATTGTAATGGGCTGCTCTCATTCAAAGAGTTAATTGACAAAAGGTGGGTGCATAATAATTAGTACCTATACCTCTACCAACGTCACGTGGGAACAACAGGAATCGACACTATTGTCACAAAATATTCGAAGAGAACAAAGCAACTGCTTCCTATTGTCACATATTTACTTTTTTGTGCATAAATACTCGCGGTACCTAGCTCTGAATACAAGTCACGAATCTTGAATACTACCTATAATTTTCTCGAAGGAGACATACTGAGTATTACAAAGCACTAATTACCTCAGGCTATAAGAACAGGTATGACATATGGCAGTTTCCTTACAAAAAAAAAAACAAACTGCTCTGCTCGCAAGATGCATAACAGGTGTCATTACCACAGGTTGGCAGGTTGCTTTTAAACTGAAATCAGTGCTTGGGGGGTTATAAAATAAACGATTGTTGATATTTACATTTCTTTATTTTATTCTACAGGCGTTGGGACCATTTCATTTATCACAAAATAATGTCTTCAATTCAATAACGCTATCGTTACAAAGAGATCATTTACTTAAGTATAGGTTATACTAAAATAACATTAACTCTATTCATATTAACATAAAACTAACCCATAAATTATTTACAACTTAAACCTAAATTCAAAAAACAAACACTATTTGCTTAATTTTACCTTTATTGGTAGTTTTGTATAATATTCTAATTATAATATTACTCAAGCTTAACCGCTTATAAGACAAGAGAACATAAGCCTAAAAGACTGGCAGCATTGCCACGTTGAATAACAGGTTGACATTTTTGTATTTATATGGGAAATTATACAGGTGATTTTTATTAAAGCAAAACCTCGTATGAAATGTGAACATAGAACAAATAATTTCCAACATCTTAGTCGTACGAAGGGATAGGCGGAAACTAGTACATATTAAATATTTTATTATCTAGCTTTAATACAATAATTTCTTATGACATTATGAACACTAGATCAACTAGAACTATTTAAAATACTAAGGTACGTTATCTTAGATTGTAGTCTGTTAATATAAATTGTCAAAATACATTTAATGTTATTAATAGGTACATGAAGTTTATTCACGCAATGGACGGAGCAACTATCACATTTGATTTTACATTCCTTGTATTTACCATAAACGACAAATACGTTATAATCGAAAAACAACAATATCTACACTTACAAATAAAATAAAAATTAACATTTATCTTAAAAATACATATTAAAATTATTATTTATAAGTACATAAAGGTAAGGTTTCGTGACAGTCGCTAGAATTCCATCGGTAGTATTCGGTCTATCACTAATGCCTTGTTCGTATTACACTAGTATTTTACTCAAGTAGCGAAGTATAGTAGCTCTCTCTCTCTCATTTCTGTCCCTAAATCGAAGCATGAGAGAGATACTAAATACTCGCTACTTGACTAAAATACTAGCGTAGTGCGAACAAGCCATAACATCGACACAATAAAATTACGAATGGCAAGGTTGTGGAAATTACCATTACCCAAATGAACCTATACTGAATTTATTAGTACAATGTAAAAAACACTATAAAGATCTGGAATCTTAACCTCGAGGGCCTTTATGCCCACAATTAAGTCGGAGACTGTAATGTAATTATGTCTACGAAGAAGTTGGCCTGTTTCAAACAATTAGTGTAGTCAAAACAAATTATATTTCAATGGAAATTTTCGCAGTCGTACGCTCACGCTCAACTTGATACTATTTATAAATTAAGTCTATTAGAACGTAGACAAAACATCGAAATTGTTTAATGAAGAAAAGCAACGTGTTAAATAAGGAAATATGTTTATTAGCTTTGTGACAAAAATACACATGAAAATAATATAATAATAATTAGCTTATAATAGCAATTTTGAGAGGCCGTTAACTGCTTAAATGCATTAATCGTTACGGGGGTCACTAGTAACCGACTTCAGCGGAGGGTTTGCCTTCAACAGTTTTCTATTGACAGTCACAGGCGCCACGCACCGGCAGCGTCTGCGCAACCACGGCCAAAAAGTAAAAAACTAGTATAATCTCTATTTAAAAACGTTTGCAAACGAGTAGACAAGTCACCGAATGGTAAGCGATCAGGCCCATGGACACCCGCAACACCAGAGGAGTCACAGGTGCGTTGCCGGCATTTTATAAAGGAGTATGTTTCTTGAATGTTTGAAGATCGACACGTCACCGCCCAACTCAACCATATTGCAGGAAACCGAGCGATTCAATTAATTTATTTATATATTATGTTAACACACAACCAATTTCATTAACACATGCAAAATAAAGAATTATAAAATCGGAAAATCAAAAACAATCAACTATATACAACATTACACAATACACAGACGTAGAGCAACAAAAAGAAAGAATATTTATACAGACTAGAGGCTTATATACAAGCTTAGGTAAGGGCAAATAGCTTTAAGCTTTTAAAATATATTTATTAATAATAGATTATTATAATAGAGTCATATCTTAGGTTGAGGTTACCAAGCCACTCGTCGCGTTTAGCCTAGTGCCTACTACCTAGTGGGCTATTACTAAAGATAATATTAGAACAGAGCAGAGTGGTCACCGGGGTAGTTGAATGGGGTAAGACTCTCCCACAGTGAACTTTTCTCCTCATCAATTAATACATAAAAAATATATTTTTATGCTAAATGGTTTTAGTGAACTATTCTCCCGATCAAAATACAAAAAATACAAAATATTTATTGCTTTATCAGGTTTATATAAGAAACATAGTGTTTGGAGCTTCCCTTTAAGCAAATACTTACATGCCTGTGTTGGGAAGCACATCAGGCCCTTTCATTTGATATCCATAATGAAGCATGTGCCAAAATTTACTCGATCTGTCGTCAAAACGACGACAAGGGAGGTAAGGGGAGAACGGAATATGACATCTGTCCGACCCTAATGTCAATCTCAGCCGGCTCCGATGTCAGCCTCACCAGCTCGCGCTGTCAATTCTTTAGAAATTGACTAGCGGCGCCAGCGCACCGTGTAGTCGCGGTGTGCAGTCCAGCAGGGGGCTGGATAACGAACGAGACTCCAGCGACCGAGCAGTGGCATTACACACCCATCCAGGAAACTGGATGGAAGAGAATTCAGTAACCTAAACTTTTAAAAGGTCTGGTGCTGAAAAAATTCACTGCACTATTATTCCCTAGTAGTCAACTTCATTGAAAACCAAGGCCCTGATTTCCTAGCGTCCCTTCCGCACAGGGGAGAAAATACTTAGAAGACGTACTAAGAAAAAGCGCAAGGTAGAATATCTTCTTCTCTATCACGCACAGAGACATGACAAACACATGCTGCTTCGTCTAATAAATCTTTAAAAGATCTGGTGCAGAAGGCAACGTGAAACCACTGCACATTATTCCCTAGTAGTCAACTTCATTGAAGAAGTCCATGAAAACCAGGGCCCCGACTTCCCAGCGTCCCTTCCGCACAGGGGAGAAAACACATTGAATACGTACAAGGAAAAGCGCAAGATAGAATATCTTCTATCTCTATCACGCACAGAGACATGCTGCTTCATCTTATAATGCTGGGAAAGGTGGAAGGCAAGCAGCTCTGGGCGAAGGAAAATGGAACAAAATGCAAGACAGAAGATATGCAAGATAGAATATCTTCTATCTCTATCACGCACAGAGACATGACAAACACATGCTGCTTCGTCTTCTAATGGTAGGAAAGGTGGAAGGTAAGAAGCTCTAAACAAAAACTCGTGGCTACGCAATATTCGGGAGTGGACCGGTATCAACTGGGACTTGGTACCCTACACTTAGCATTGTTGGCTATCAACGTCGCAACACCGAATATGATGCTTTGCCATTATGTGGATGAGAGTCCGTGCGGTGAGCTAATCTTGGTGTTCACGAATCAGTTGTACGTTGGTAATTTTTTACCCATGTTAATTTACTACACCTACTTATTCGATATAAGTCGCAAACTATATTCATTTGTATTTGGGTCACCACAACGCCTTTGACGTGTGGTGCTTAAAAATGCTGTTACAAAGACTTATATCTGCAAATAAACATTAACTTGCACTACTTATAAGGCGAGGTGTAACACTACACTGAATACCGTACTCAAAATCGCGAGTTTTTTTTAATATAAATTAATCTCCACGGACTCGAGTCCGTGCCCTTGTTATTATAAAATAAATAATCGCGAGAGTTTAAACACGCATGACTGACACTATAGTTTTACTAGGGATAGCTAGCATTCCCAAGCCGCTTCTTGTCCATCGACTGGAGAGATGGCACCGCATGTAGGTATTCATATAGTCGCACTTACAACCGACGAGGCAGTCAGAATAACGATGCAGTGATGATTCTGACGGACCCTAGTGGGTTACGAATAGCATTATAGAATCCTCAACTCAAGGCAAGTAGTGCAATTTTGACCTGTGATATTGTGAATTCAAGGACCAGGTGCAACATCATTTGTATTACACCCGGTGTGCGAATAGTTAAAACTACTTAATCGATTTGATTTAATTTGAACAAATATAAAATCAATCAACCAATCCATCAAATCAACAACAATCAATGGTCGTGTTTCCGAGAAATAAGGGATAAGAATAAAACAAGGAGTTCGAAGCAATAAGGGCGGTACTCGTTGTGCACTCATCTTGATAGCTTTGAGTGCAGTGCGATGCGCGCTCGAGCACCGACGTGTCGCAGTTGTACGCAAAGGTCGCAGCACAAGTTTCTGCCCCATATTTCGCAATGAGTTCACAACAACGTAGGAGCTACATAAAAGCTATGTAGGAGCAACAAGGGCGGTTGTGCACTCATCTTGATAGCGACTTGCACCGGGACAAATTATGCCTCGACTGCAGTGTTCGTAATCTAGATAAAATTGGTCACCTGGACTTGGACCGCGAGGAAAATAACCGCCCTTGGGTGCATTTCATAGTCCGGCCATTCGTGCAGAAGCATAGCTCTCCCACACTGCTTATCAATTGCACATATGGACATGCTGTACATCACCGACGATAGCAGAGCGCAGCGCACACTGCAATGACAGCTTGAAATTAAGTGACTTGGTAACCGGCCAGTAGCATTTTTAACACTTACAGCCGTACTTAGAAGATGAGACGGCGCAAGCGTGTTTATTGTGTATTTTAGTTTAAGATGACCCACTGACCTAGGTTTTAGCATATAAATGTCTTTAGTAGCCTACCAAAAACTGTTGAAGGCAAATCCTCTACTAGCATCAGTGTGTTAACTAGTCGCGCTACATTTAACGAAAACGCCATAAAATATGGTGTCACAAAACGACTTCTTCGCATACATACTGATGTACAGTTATTATTCAGTAGGTTGAGAACATATTAGACATGTTCTCAGTGTATAAACCAGATAATGATACCAGTTACATTAAAATACTAACAATTGTTTACTACATTCATTGTGACATGTATTACAAAGCCCTAAATACTGATTTACCTTATCAGACTTTCAGACGGTGAATGAAGCATAGGACTTCATTTTAACAACAACCTATCAACATCGTGGTATTTAATACATATTGTATACACACTAATACTATCAACCTATTTCAATTTCTAAAGTTTTGCACAGATTTCCAACCTTATGCCGTTAGACAATAGTTGAAAATCATTTAACAAATTTTCATAGAGATTATTTGAAAATATAACTAAACATATCACCAAGATCCGCGATCATTGCTGGGACTAGTCGGAGTGGGGCTGGAGTCGTTCAGCAACGAGTCTTCGGCTTCTTCTTCATCAGGCCGAGGTTCCTCTGCAGGATGGCGGCAGAACGGGCAATGACCTTTTGTTACCAACTGGATCTCAAAGTCTTCTAAGTAGAACAGCTGTGGACAATATAAAGTGGTAATTAGTTTGTATTCTTTATTAACTCACTGGGAGAGTACGGTTGGTGAAAAATCCACTGTATCGGGTATAGTAATAGGGTGTATAATAAGTTACCTTATGGCAATGCTGACAGGCAGTGGCTTTTTCACTAACCCAATTCTCCCTGGTGAGAAGGGTTAGTGAAAAATCGACTATGCCGCATATAACAATAAGGTGTATAATAAGTTACCTTATGGCAATGCTGACAGGCAGTGGCTGGCAGTTCAGGTAACATGTTGCGGTACATGACGGGTCGTAGTGGCGGCCGGTTGATGACTATCACGCTCGCTGGACTCAGTTGCAGCAACGCTCCTCGACTGCATATAACTACTCCGACATCATCGTCCTGTGAACAATCATTATGTTAAAAATTTGCAGTCAACTAGCTTGACTGTTGAAGTAATAGTTTGACGAAAACATGTCTTAAGATCTTTCTCATAAAATAAATATTATACTTATTCCGAGAAAATGTGATATGATTATGCTACAAGGCGATTCCAATAATTCATAATTCGTTAAAAATATGGGTATGAATAATTTAAGAAAATAAGATTATAGAGCTAAAGCGGTACATTGAAAAATAATTTAAACAAGAGTGTCCACTAATGTATCATGAAATAAATGACAACACACGAATATCGTTCGACCCACCGACAATTCGTCGACCCATAAGGTCCTATAGTTTCGTAAGACATTTAGTACATAATGAAGGTAGAAGTTGTTAGGCTTTACTGAATCAATGAATTTTATGGAGAACAAAGGAAATCCAAAAATAACGAAATTAGTCGGTAGTCTCTGCAAAGCGCAGCAGTATAGGCCTTAATTCGTTATGAAGGTAGTTCTCGGCTGATAATTCCTCGAATTCAAATAATGAACGAAATGGGCGTACACACAAACGCGCATGCGCGATCACCCGGTTTATGCTAAATGCCGATTTCAACAGCCTATTCTAATTAACAATCAAAATATTTCGATCAATCTTGATTTTCGATTTGATTGAAGGAGAAGCAATGTATGTCATATTTAAATAAGTAGGTAGGCAGTGTTAATATTGCCTTCATCGTTCTATTAATGACAAGTAGAAAGAATGAAAAACTTTTTTAACCAGCCCCGAAACATATGTATTTAGCACCAGCCACGGTGCAGCAAAAAGAACGCAATGCCAAAAAAATCAAAAATACACAAAACACAAAATAAAAATGTAAAACAAAAGGAAAATCAACTCATGATGTATATTCGATTGTACTTACCTCATCAACTTTATCTAGGAACGGGTCGGTGCTGTCCACATCATGGTCTATTCGCAGCACTTCAGCTCCGTACTCCGTGTTGTCTGCGAGGGTAGACTCAGGGAGTGGAGCGCGTTCTATGAGATCCAACGCTTCTTCAAAGGTTATCCCTTCCGCAGGCTCGAATTGTACTAGAGGCAGGACTTCTGCAAAAATTAAAAAAAATACTAGTATATATGTCGAAGATACACAAAGGTTTTCCGGCTCGGTGTCCATTACAACAGCGAAAACAGACAAAGCCATGATACTGTCGCACGAATTCCAACAAAATGAGTTTCGTTCACACCGCTACTGATATTTATACAATTCAACTTATGTTTTATACCCCCAACCTTCAAAACAATTTGATGCTTCGTTTAAATTTTAAATTTAAAATAAAGAATAGGCTAGTTTCTAACTAGTCAAATTCAATACTTTTAATGAAAGGTCTAAAACGATATTTTCTGTGAATAATGTAAGAGATCAAGGTTCAAAGTACAAAAAATTATGAAATATAGTAATTCTAAATTCGAAATTACCATTAGAATGAATTTTGAATTTTACATGGTTGCAAAGAAGTAATTTCATATTTATTTTAGTATATTGACTATTTTTTTGTAAGTGCTGATGCCAACAGATGGCACCACTAATAGGATGCACGTAGAATTAAGCTTTATTTAATTAACAAAATAATGTAATAAGTCAGATTAATTCCCATAATTCCTATTTAAATGTTTTCTGCAATAATAATAATATTTAAGCGACAAATTAGTGTTTTTAAATATGTATGAAGTAACACAAATAATATAATCAGATTGTCAAAACAATGTCCATAAAAGACGAGATAAATAAATAAATAACAGATTTGTTATGGCGCATTTACATTAGTCGGTTAGACCGTATTCGGCTGCAGGCCGTATTCGGTCACCAACTAATATAAACAGGTATTCGTTTGGCCGTATTAAGTTTGGCCGTATTAATTCGGTTTCTGTTAAACCGAATGCGGCCGCCGCCTTCGGTGACCGACCTACGACCGACCTAATGTAAACGCGCCATTATTATGGTCTGATCATTTGGGTGGAAATATAAGGATTGTATACTTGCAGATCTCCTCATTTCTGATTCCATCACGAAAACTATAAACAAAGTACTAACCATGTGTAGCGAGTGAGTGGGCAAGCGCATGTCTACAGAAGGGACATCGGGTGGCACAGAGAGGCGGCGTGTGACGTCGACACCGCCAACACAGTGGCGCCACCTCGTCGTCTCGAGACACTCCCCCAGTACTAGCGCGAGTCTTCAAGATTAGTAGCTCTACACTTTCCTATACAAACATGACCAACATACACAATAATCAATGTTTTATATTTTGCTTTCCACGATTAAAGTTATTTAGATTTCACTGTCGTTGGCGCCAGAATGGTGTATGGTATCTTACGACCAAAGATTAAAGACAGTTTATTAAAACGTGTGTTTAGTGTTAGCCAATAGAATGGATTATTATTTATTTATTTACTTAATAAAAGATTCAAGGTATGATATATGATACTTATAAACTAGAGTTATGTCAAATAAAACTAAAACTAAACATAAATATTGTTTGCCTGTTTTATCTTATGCCTTAACACAAAGTTAGATAGCAACAGTAATTAGATAGACAGTAGGACTTTATAACTCAGTGGCGCCTTTTAGAGAGCACTAAAATGGCAATTTACATAAAATTTTATTCAACCTGTGATTCTGGTGTGCATTGATACAAACCTGAAACTTGTGTGGTATCTGCAATCCCAATATTTTGTCCAACATTTGACGAGCCAGCGTGTTCGCGTTCAATGCTTTCGCTTGTTTCGATAGACAAAGATACAAACAACTACATTCGTTGTTAAGGAATATTTATATACATATGACATCTATAATATAAAAATAAGTCGGATTTTCCTTCCTGACGCTATAACTCCAGAACGCACGAACTGATTTACACAGTTTGCATTCGTTGGAAAGGTTCGAGTGGTTTATAGCAAAGAAAATTCAAGGTAATGTTAAAAATAAATGCAGGAAAACAGGGTGAATATCATTCATTGGTGGAGAAACGGAGTTCACCGGGTTTGCTAGTTAATTATAATAATAGTATTGTAGATTGGGGATTGTATCTCCGGTAAAGGACTTTAATCTTTTTCAAAATATTACACTTACTATTCTTATACTAAACTAATTTGACTGACTTAGTGATGCACTCAGAGAAGGCATTTCCAGCAAAATTCACTGGGCAAGTCATGAATTTCTTCAACAGATTTTGAACTTCATCGTTTTGTAAATAAAGTTGAAAATCTGTCAATTGCTTTCATAATAATTTTAGACCTTTAATACCATTAACAAAGGATACAACATAGAAACTCCAGTAGGCGGTTCAACGTCTAATAACGCCAAGATGTACCGCGCCGCGTTCAGTAAAGCTTCTGGTTGGCTTAGAGAAAATGGTTCGTGAACGCAGCGGTGTACGACGTCATATGCGTGGTAGATACGGGCCAGCCGGTCGTTGTGTGCGTAGTCACGCAGCGATCTATTGCGTTCTCTGTGGAAAAAAAGGAATTATATCTTATTAGTCATTTGTGTCTATAAAAGCTTGTTTTAAAATTAATTTACTTTATGCTAGCATTACAGCCTGAAATGTTTAAAAGATTTTTAAATCTTTTATGCATGACTGCACGGTTGGCGTGGTTGGGCTGCCGTACAACGTTTTGCGGGTTCGATTTCCACATGGAACAACTCTTTGTGCGTTCCAAAGATTGTCATTTAAAAGTGAAATTGTACCCGTGGGTGTTGTAAGCTTATTGATAATGAATGCGATTACTTACTTATCAGTAATAGCAGCCGCAGCAGTTTCTAAGCATTGCATAGCCAGTAAGTGGTGAAGGTAGCCTGCATCGGAAAACCGCTCTTCGGCCACAGCGTTACCGACCAGTATCGTGAACACACGCATCGCCGTTGTTGTTTCACCGGCCATGTGGTATGCTGCAATAAACATGCATTCATTTTGCAGAGATATTACAAAACTGATTGTTTTTTTTAATAATATTTTTAGGCGCAACCTATAATAGTATGTACGTACGTATGAATCCAATAGCTGATTGGTTCCGTTATAATTTTAAACATGGAAACAATGTTTATATTCAAACTTATACAAAATTTGATTTTGTCGACAAACTTAAGGTTATGGTTCTCATATAGGTTAAGATTCTCATATAGCATAAGCTTTGTAAGTTTTAAATTAACTTTCAAAATTGTACATCACAATGAAGTTAATTCGAACTTTGAAATATAGAAAGGAGCTGCCATTTCGTGTCTTCATTACCTAAAAGCATTCTCAAGAAACAGAATCTAACCTTTCTGTGCTTCAACGAACTTGTTCTCTTGCGCCATTCTGTGGGCATACGGCAAGTATACTTCGCGTTTACACTCAGCATGCTCCCGCGCCAATGTGAATGCTCGTGACCATTCTCCTGCAGCTACTGCCAACTGCGCCACTTTACTGTGAATTAGCAAAACATATATTCACAAAATAGAAATAACAAGAAATCTACTCTAAGTTGGATGGTGTGTCGTGTTTTCGTATCTCATGACATTTTGATTTTCACCAAATTAGTGGCATCTAACAGTACAGTACCCTTACTATGAGTTTGCTTTCTGATTAGCAGGCTCGAATAAACCAACCTATCAGAGCGCGGAACGCGCTGCACGCTGTCGTTTCGATTACTTTTAACGTAAAGCAAACTCGTACTAAGGGTACAGGTTATACGTTAGTTTTGGTGCTACGTTACACTAAGTCCGTTTTAGTGATGGTTGGTAGAAACGGCTATTATTGCACTATAATAGTATACGAGATGGCGAACCACTGATTGGTAAACAACATTAACAAATATTTTACCAATTTATTTTGGGCACGTCACAGTGATTTAAAACTTGCACTTTTGTAAAAGGTTCACTATCCAGACTGTTGCCTGATATCTATTTATTGATACAAGTATGTGCAAGTACACGAAGATATACGTACGTATAGTCTCCAAGCCGTTGGTACACATCAGCGGCAGTCGCTGGCTCCCCAGCCTTCACTAGCGCCTCGGCCACGTAGCGGAGAGACCCACTCGAACCCTTGTCCAGTTTGCGTGCCAATTCTATTAACCTGTTTTAAAATGAAAGATTTTATTTCCAAGAAAAGCGGATCTTAGTTGTAGCTATACTTAAGTACAAGTAATGGGGATAGGAAGATTAATAGAAGTAATAAAATCGGGGGGGTGTGTTACCAGAGACGGCGCTTTTATAAATACTTTTCATTATTTTACTTCCATCTATCATTTCAAAATGCATATGGCGATCAATTATGAGTGCGGCCATAGATAACACTAGTAACGCGACGATCCGTACTTCGTGTAAGTAAAGTTCGCGCATTAATACCGTTATTATTGATACAAGTTCCCAACGTATAACTGTTAGGCTATAACTTGATAGACGGAGGGCCTTACTAACTTAGGAAACATCACACCCTTTTCCTTTAAATGCTCAAACCATCTTAACATAGCTTTCTTGTTTAATTATTATATGAGTAACTAAACTTTATTCATTAACTAAAAATCACGGTTTACTCAAGTAAATTAACGGTTTACGACGTCACGCAGCCTACAGCCAGTAGACTCTCAGACGTCGCCGCGTCTGCACACGCTAATGATGAAGGCTCCCGTAGTAGAGTTTTTCTCCATTAATTTACGTGAGTAAACCGTGAGTTTTATTTAATTTAGTATGGTCTCACGAATAGTTATTATAAAAATATATTATTATACTACATAATATTTCTCACTTACATGTCTCGTCTACCAGTCTCCGCCATAAGTTCTGCAGCTCGTTTCACGTCACCGGCCGCGAGGTACATCTCAGCGGCCGCTCGGGGCTCGTTCACATGTCTAGCCCACTCGGCTCTACGTCGAGCAAGCGCCGCTAAGCCTTCGCCCTCGCCTACATATTCCTGAGAAGTTTCACAATAATATTGTATTTTGAATGTACCATTGCGGGAGAGCCATGCTTCGGCACGAATTGGCCGGCTTGACCGGAGTGATACCACGGCCTCACCGAAAACCGACGTGAAACAACGCTTGCGTTGTGTTTCGTTGTGTGATTAAGGTTACCGGAAGCCCAATTCCCCCTTCCCAATCTTCCTAATCCCCGATTCTCCAACAACCCTTAAATTCCTAACGCCCAAAAGGCCGGCAACGCACTTGTAACGCCTCTGGTGTTTCAAGTGTCCATGGGCGGCGGCGATTGCTCAGCATTAGGTGGTACGTCTGCTCGTTTACCGGCATTCCAAAAATATATATATAGCACTTTCATGTAAATATATTACCCGAATCTAAGAATCTGATAGTTTTAATTTTATAATTTCAGAAGTTGTAGCATTAACAACGTACAAGGTTACCCCTATAGGTCGTTATTTAATGTATAGGTATATGTTGTTGTTTAATGTATGGTATGAGCTGACTTTTTATATACTTTTTATCCTACAGAAACGCGAGCGAAGCCGCTGGTAGAAGCTAGTATACTCTAAAAATTAACACATACTTGTGCTTTGTTGAACATTCGGAGGTCGACGTATAAGTTGAGTGCCTTCTCATCTCGGCCTACACTTCTGTAAGAGCGCGCTGCATCAGCATACCGGCCTCGGTAAGCCATCACTTCGCCCAGAACCACTGCCCGTTTCTCACCAGCCTCGAACCGTTCCTGTTGGTAAAGAGAGTGATAATGAACCATTACAAATCTATGCTTAATTAATCTTATACTTCACACTAACATTATAAGTGTGAAAGTGTGTTAGGATGTTTGAACGTCAATTACGATGAAACTACTGAACGGATTTTGATGAAATTTAGTATACAGACAGGATATGAGCTGATTTGGGCGGATATGAGCTGATTTGGGCGATAGAACACTTTTTGGAAGGCTTTTCTAGCCACGCGAACGCGGCTCCCAGTCTAATGACGTCACGCCTAGGCACGCTACTGAGTATGCTTCACTGGAATTTAGAGCATAAATTGATAATACTTCTTTGTACAAATGTGAAGTTATTGAGCACAATTTCATTTGTTTTTTAACTATTTATTAGTAGTAAAAAGGTACCGGTAAACTATGGCAACTTTACCGGGCCCTTGGCAACTTTACCATACTATAGGTATTCGGTATAAACTCATTTATCTAAAAATCTACCCACTAGAATTCAGTTTTGTAATAGAAGTATTTTTAAGACATTAAAAGGAAATATTTACTATATTTTGCGTAGACGTAAGACTGCTATTATGCCAGTAATGGCCGTCACAATGTATGCGTGAAAATGAGCTAAAAGTTAGTTGTTCCTAAATTGTGCTTACAGAGCCTTAACTATTTGTCACAGGTGAGTGAAATTTTGATCTTGTATGTATATTATAGTTGGGATTACTGTTGTAATGTCAGCAATTGCTTTTTCTTTAATTTATTGATAAATAATCGCTTCGGTAATGTTGACACAGGTTAGGTAAAGTTGCCACGGCCTGCTTTGTGGCAACTTTACCTACAGTTAGGGTTGGCAATAAATGTTTTTTTCTTGTTTGTGTGTATGTAACCATTTTCGAATACCTAAATTTCACAGCATAATAGTGAATATCCTGGATGATAAGATATAATGTATTTAATAATATCTTTTGTTTTACAGCCAAAATGGCTCCCATGAAACAAAACCGCAGAAAACTCGGAGCTAGACACTATAAAAATTATACGGAAGTGATGTTATAATTAGCTATGGAGATAGTGAAGTCATAAAATTAAAAAGTCAAGGATTAAACATTATTTTGTAGCCTTTTTTACAATTTTAAACATAAATACTTAAAATTTTAGAACTTAATTTAGTTGAAAAGGGAATAATATTTATGTTAGAAATTTGTGCGTTTTTTTACTTTAGGTTTAAGGTTTATTAATTTTTTTTTAAATATACATGTCATAAAAAAGTTCCTCCTTTTTTGACAACCCCGAGCGTAACAAATTATTTGTATGTAAATTACGATGAAACCCGTGGCAACTTTCCCTAATGTCTGTGTAGCCGTTATCTTTATAGATTTCCTCATATTGTTTGCATTATAATACGAAGAGGTCCTAGATGAAGCCCTCTGTACCTCAACAACTCTTTAATATGCAATACACGATGAATACGGCGCGTAGGTAAAGTTGCCAAAAATTTGGTATCTTTACCCATGTTGTTTTTTCTTTACTACGGCTAAAATAAGTATTTGTATTTAATGACGATTACGGTAAAGTGAGCCAGATAGACTACAATTCTAAATATATAGTTTTGGTTTCTATGCGTCTTATGGTTAAAAATATATTTCGTGTTTTGTTCTAAAATATGGTAAAGTTGCCATGTTTTACGGTACCTGAAATTATAATTATGATTTATTTGCCGTAAGTAATATTTTCCAGTGGTCAGCATTCTATGAGATTTAACACTTAAAAGTATGTATTGGATTCAGTGCCTAGTTCTTCAGTGTTCTTATTTCAAATTCAATTTTATTTGTCGTCAGTTACTATTTGCAGCATTAGTCCAGTCATTTGGTAGATAAAAAGGGGGTTGGGGGGGGGTGTATTGATTTATCAATACATAAATTGTAGGAATTTTTTTCTAGTTTAATTTTGTAGATAAATATTTTTTCGTAAAATGCGTCGGAACGGAGATATTAATAAAAAACGTCAGATAGATTCGTCATGTCTGTCTGTCCATCCGTCTGTCCGTATGTCACAGCCATTTATTTCCGAAACTGTTGGGCCTACATATTTGAAACTCTGTAGGTTGATGAATTTCGATAACCGCTATTCGAATTTTGAATAAAAATTATTAAATTTAAAAATTAAAGGGGGGCACATCATACATGGAACTGATTCAAAAAAAATTTTTTTTCAGCTAACATATCCGTTATGGGTGTCTATGGATAGGTCTTTAAAAAAGACATTAAGGTTCCTAAAACTATTTTTCGTCGAAATCAACCGTTTAAAAGTTAGACGCTTCCAAAGAGGAATAACCCCCCCTCTAACTTTTAAAATAAGAGAGTGAGAAAACTAAAAAATATATATGCTGTAGATTTTAATAGAAACTAACAACGAAAATTGGTTTGAACGAGATATCATTATTAGTTTTTAAGAAATAAAACATTTTCATAAACCGCAAATATAACTTTGTCGTTCATACAAACACTATGTAAAACCAAGTTATTTTGTAACTTTTATAATATGTCATCTACTTGCTGTTACTTCATGGGCGAGCCCAACTCGCACTTGGCCGGTTTTTTCAATATGGCGGCGCGAGCGGCGGGTGTACGAGGTGGCAATGTTGAAATTCGAAAAAAGCATACCCAAATCTATAAATTCACCAATTTTCAAAACTCCCGGAAAACTTTCCAGGTAAAACTACCAAATGACTGGACTACATATTGAGCAAAAGATTTATAAATCTTTGGAAGATCTCTATCATTAGTCTGTCTTTGTCAATAAATTATTAAATTTAATCATTTTAAATAATATATTCTTCACAATTTACAAATTTTCTAGCATATTTTAATAATATCCTTTTTGTATATTGGTTTGTTAGATCCTTTTAGTAAACTTTATTGGTTTGTTAGATCCTTTTAGTAAACTTTAGTCATGTGTTAGATCCTTTTACGGCGCATTCCAATAAACTACCGATCGGTAAATTTGCTTACGAGCCGTAGAATTTTGACATAAGCTCCATACAAAATGTGTCAAAATTCTACGGCTCGTAAGCAAATTTACCGATCGGTAGTTTATTGGAATGCGCCGTTAGTAAACTTTATTGGATTGTTAGATCCTTTTAGCAAACTTTAACGACGTGTTGGATCATTTTAGCAAAGTTTTATGATTTGTTGGATCCGTTTAGCAAACTTTATTAACTTGTTGGATGCTTTTAGCAAATTTTAACGACTTGTTAGATCCGTTTAGTAAAGTTAGTGGATTGTTGGATGCTTTTAGTCAACTATGATATATTGAATCCTTTAAGCAAACTTAATGATACGTTGGATCCTTTTAGCAAACTTTATTGAGTTGTTAAATGTTTTTACCAAATTTTAATGATTTTGCTCGATCCTTTTAGTAAGTTTCAATGGTTTGTTAGATATTTTTAGCAAACTTTAACGATTATCTGGGATATTTTACTAAAGCTTAATGCTTTGTTCGATCATTTTAACAAACTTTAATGATTTGCTGGATCCCTTTTAGTAAACTTTAATAATATGTTGGATCAATTCAGTACTTTAACCAGTTGCGCGATTGGCTCCTGCAACAAACTGTCCTATGTACCGACTTCGACAGGGGCTTATAATGACTCGTTGAATCCAGCGGCGTCGATGGGATTCTGATTTCAAAATGATACTTTTTTTGGACGTTATGTAAGACACATAGGAAAATGGTATATGGAATATTCCGGAGAGGGAAGGGTAGGTCTCGAAATAAAACATGAATTAGAAAGCCAAACGTTTATTAAATGCCAAAATGCCAAAATGCTACCACTCGTTGGTCATTGAAATCGTTACACACACAATCAGAAAAATAAAACGATCGCATAGAATTTCAAAGTAAATAAAAGATCAAAACCAATATTTTATATCAATTTTAAAACAAGATTTTCAATCAAAAGCCAATTTTAGAGATACATGTTCACATTTTTGCTTTGCATCATGTTTTCCATAGATCTTTGGACGGTGTACAATTTACTTCGTTTCGAAAGATATCACATTAATCATAATTTTTGATAGAGCCTAATTTAATCTCTTAAAGTCATTTTTGTCGAGTCAGATTACTGTCAGTACACTGGAAAATGGGTTTTGATACCATATACATAGAATACAAGTTGGCCAAACATTCAAACAATTTTATGGTGGTAGACAAAGAAGTCCAAATTATCGTTTCTACAATGACCACTGCGATCGATCCTTACATCTAAAACACTACAAAAGTCAAAAGTCACACGATTACACACACTTAGTCTAAGAGAATAGATATGATGGAAATGTTATACAACGTCGGTCTGCTGGTATGTAAGTGGAAGAGTTGTTTAGATCCCGCAATATTATGAGTGTTAATTCTAAGTAAAACTATGAAAACACACACTTATATACTAATAACTTAGAGAATGGTATCCTCACCTGTTTACATTTGATATTATGTGCCTTATACAATTATCAATAAGAAAGACATCGTACCAGAAAGTCCAGTACAAAACTTACATCTAACACATGTTATTAATTATAATGTGATGAAAGATTATTAGATTGTTTGCCTCTTATCCTAATATTTTTTTCATTTTTATATTTTTTAATTTTTTTTTTAGTTATTTTTATATCTTTTTAATTTTTTATTTATTTTTACATTTTTAATTTTTTTTTTAGTTTTACATTTTTAATTTTTTTTTGTTTTATATTTTTAATTTTTTTTTTGTTTTATATTTTTAATTTTTTTTTTAGTTTTTATATTTTTAATTTTTTTTTTGTTTTTTATTTTTAATTTTTTTTGTTTATTTTTATACTTTTTAATTTTTTTTATTAATTTTTACTTTTTCAATTTTTTTTCATTTTTTATTTCTGTTAATTTTTTTGTTCATTTTTACTTTTTTATTTTTTTTATTCGTTTTTAAATTTTTATTTTTTTATTAGTTTTATATTTTTTATTTTTTTTTATTACATTTTTATGTTTTCTGTTACATACGTTAAAAAATATTGAAAATGTACTTTTTGTCTCTCGGCGTTTATGCCTCGATAAACTTATATCTGACACAATTATTACATTGATTCAAATAGAAACGTCATTGAAGCCTTAACTATCTTACATCTAACACATGAATATATTGTATTTACAAATATAATAGAGCTGATGCCAGGTATTAACTGTTACAATACACGCACAATCCTAACAATTTACAAAAAAATTACATGCAATATGGGTATAACAAGCTGTCGTAGTCTTAAGTGTTTATGATACTAGGTGTCGATATAAAAGGTTGTCCTATTTTATTGAAGGTGGAAAGGTCAGACTGTCTGACTAAAAACCACCCCGTTCCTTTTCCTGTTTAGAGCCGGAACACTATCCTAAGTACATAATGTAACCTCGTGTGTTGCGTACATTATAAGTGCCTTGTATACTAGGTATATTGACTGTAAACACGCCAAGCTACCTCGAACTTGGTAATATGTACATATAAAAATATTACTAAACTATCTCCACTGCCAGTGTTGACTTAAACAAAATACTACATAATATCAAAGTGTAGCGATTACGAATGGGCGACTGTCGGTTGATGATACTATGACTTACGAGCACTCTCAATAACCTATTTAGCTTAGATACTAGAAATAGAACAGCGTAGTTAAATAAATTCTATTCCTAGTAGCTAAACCATCCAAGGGATAGATTATTGTGACTGCTATTACTGATCTTATATCTAACATAAACTTATTATTACTATACATATGTTAAGTGTTGCACGTATTCTTATTAATACGAAAGTAAATGGAAGGATACAATGTATCTTTCGAGTCCGATCCCTGAAATACCGCGTACTGCTCCTGACTTTCCCCCCTGATTCTGATATAGGACGGAAAGTGATGTTATGAAATGACAGTTACATAATTTACCTTATCTTAATAACTTATGCGCAAATAGAGCACAAGAAAAAGTCTATTGTAAAGTCCTCATTCTTGAAATATTTTGTCAATATATCATAATATTTCCTCTAAAAATGTATGATACCTTGACGAATTATAGCATTAATGAAGAAGAGTAAAGCATTTCAGCTGCACTACCTGAAACTATAGACTGTCTCTTTTACTCTTTGTTGGAAAATGTAAATAAATATCTTTAGAAAATTTGCTAAAAAAACTAACGAAGACAATGTTGGTATCTCTGCTGTTGTTCAGTGGGCCAATATGTAAAAAATTTTTTGAAGTTCAAAAATTGAAAATTGGATTTTTTGCATCGAAACTGCCCAACTATTTAAACTAAATATCAATAAACACACTTATCCTATGTATACCTAGGTTATTCCCTGTTCGTACCACGTTGAAAGTTATGATGTTAGCGAAATATTATTATTGTACAAAGCGTTGACTTAAAACCTGTTATTGCTTGGGCCCGCGGAACTATTGTTAAGTATTATTATACGTTTGCAAATGCAAACAATCAGCGATGTCAATCTGTTGTTCTCATTCGTACTATTACGGGTATTTGTAATATTTGATGGATAGGTTGTATTAATAGGCGGAATGGTGGAAAAAGTGTGTTGTGTAGATGTTGTTCAAATTAAGCTTATGTACCTATATCTACCTTAGTTTCCTACGTATTACCGAAAGAATTTAATTTTGTCACAATGGTCGCGTACTTTCTGGTGAAAGGATTTCCAAAATTCATAAAAAAGGGAATTTATTGTTACAAACTATGTTAACCTAACCGTAACCTAACAGCCGTACTCAGAGATATTTAATGATTACTTAAACTATTCCTTAGTAACGCTACTCTACCCTAAAACATGACTAAAGACTGGGTTAAGCAAAATTAAACATCTTTGAGCACGGCGGTTAGTTACAATAGCGTAAAAGCGATAAAATAGCTGTACAAATAAAAAAAATGATGAAAGCTAATATTGGATTGCTAAGGCACAAGGGATGCCATGAGAGAACTTTTAAAATTAAATAAAGTACCTACTAGATATGAAAATTGAACGATACAAAACTTTCTATAGTTTCGAGAGAACAAAATGTGTTTTTGAATTTTAATTAAACTTGGAGTTTTGAAGTCTTTCTTTAATATGCTTTTTGTTATTTTGAGTGTTTTAAAAATCGAGCCAATTCAAATTTGGTTTCGGTGCCGAACTATTATCTTTTTTAATTATTTTGTACGAATATTGAAGCAGAAAAAGCGAAAATAATAAAAATTACCCAAAATGATATATATAATACAATATAATACTTAAATAGCACCATAAAATAATTTTGTTTGAAATTAAATGGGTATTACACAATCGATAGGAAAATATAAGTTTTTAAACTGACATGGTCACTAACACTATTATTAGAACTTATGACGGGATATTTACCATGTTTATTAATTTTCATGAGTTTCCGATATTTCGGCACTGTTGCAAGCGCCATGATCACGGATTGACTGGAGTACGATTTGTCTGCTTGTAAACACCCATCCGCATTTACTCCAGTTAATCCGTGATCATGGCGCTTGCAACAGTGCCGAAATATCGGAAACTCATGAAAATTAATAAACATGGTAAATATCCCGTCATAAGTTCTAATAATAGAGATAGGAAAATGTTTGAATGCGGTAGTTTCCATCTAGTCAAATTCAATACTGAAATGTTTCATTTCTATGAATTTTGTAGGAGATCGCTTACAATGTCATTATTTTTTTTATGTCAAATAGCATACATATTCCTCTAAAGTTTACTATAAATTCTGAAAATATATATATCGTCAAATGAATACATTTTATTTCGATTATTTCGGGATATACGCTCGAGCTACGATTGTATTGGATTGAAAAGGCAAAATAATTTATTTTTGACCTAAGAAACTACCCAATTGGAATTCGGATCTTGTCTATTTTTTGACCTACGCCGACGGCCGGATTGCGTTTATGCCTATTGTTTTTGAGTTCACCAGATGGCGCCAATATAAAGTTAGGTCCTGTTTATCTAATTACAGTGAGTTCAAAACTTAATGTAGAAATACGTCTGTACGACACTGCCAGCTGTAGAGAACATAGTTAACAGAAATCTTTATGCTGAGAAAGCACGTCTTGCTGAAAACTTTATTGGTAGAATATATTGTTCGTAGATATCTCGGTTCAAAGAAAGCGCTGTTGATAGATAGCATTTTTTACATAAAGTTCAAAATCACTTTTTCAGAGTGTTTAGTTCACGGAAAGCGCCATTAATTGAAACAATACACATAAACATTTACCAGACCCAGAAAAGTTATTACAAATGGAATATGTATACATAAAAATTAAGTTCATGTAAAAGATATGGGGATTCTTTGTCCTATTTTTCGGTGCCCAGGATGAAATTTATTTATGCCAGTTTCTGATACAATCGGATCAAGTCCTTCTGGTTCTGGTAAAAGACCATGTGTACTGTTTCTATTGAAGTACTAGTAGTCATCATTTAGTCTGCATCTAGTAGCGTCGCACAAACGTATTACTATATTACGTTCCACAACCAATCACAGTAGCTGCAAAACTGAATGTCGAAATTGATTCAAGAAAATTTTGCCCATTTAAAAATATATGCAGCGGCGAATTTCAAACGGGGATATTAGAAAAGGCTATTACTGTAGTCTTTATATATAAAAAACAATTGCTGTTCTTTAGTCTCGCTAAAACTCGAGAACGGCTGGACCTATTTGGTTAATTTTGGTCTTGAATAATTTGTGGAAGTCTAGGGCAGGTCTAAAGGTTGAGCAAAAAATGTTTGAGGTGGTACGAAATTTGCCGGGTCAGCTAGCATCCAATACGTTTTTTGGCGATTTTGTTTCAAATTTACCTTTCACATTTTCGGTACGAATAATATTTGATTTATAATATAATTTGGTCCTTGTGATTGTGTATAAACACCCGAAAATAATAAAGTGGCAAAAAACATAATAATGTGATAAACGCAAAGCGTAAGTGACATCAGATCTTAAGTTGTTGTTATTTGGCCTGACTGGGTAAAAGCATTGTAGCACCATATGATTCATTAAGGAAATATGTAGTGAAATAAGATTATATCTTAAGATTGAAGCAAGACTAGTCTTGCATATTATGAAGCAAAAATATTAATTGTTTGGAATCTTTTCAATTTTATGGAGCCAAACTATTAATTTATGGGAATCTTTCCACAATATGGAGCGGAAAGTATTAATTTATGGGAATCTTTCCACAATATGGAGCGAATCTATTAATTTATGGGAATCTTTTCATTGTATGAAGCCAAACTATTAATTTATGGGATTTTTTTCATATTTATTTATTTATTTAATTAATTCTTCATGCACATGAGTGTATATATGAGGTGGGCTTCATGCCGTAGGCATTCTCTACCAGCCAAACCTTCAGGTGATGCAATGAAGAACCAATGGTAGGTGCATGGAGCAAGCAAATTAAGAAAAGCTCAATATTATGGGGCAATCCTATTAATTTTTGGGAATCTTTTAGTATCATGGAATGAAACTTTAATTTTATGGGACTTTTTATATTATAGGGCGAAACTATGAATTTTTGGGAATAGTTTTGTATCATGGAGCGAAACTATTATCTTATGGGATTTGTTCATATTATAGGGCGAAACTATAATTTTTTGGGAATCTTTTGTATCTTGGAGCGAAACTATTAATTTTTGGGAATAGTTTTGTATCATGGAGCGAAACTATTAATTTTTGGGAATAGTTTTGTATCAGGAGCGAAACTATTAATTTTTGGGAATATTTTCTATCATGGAGAGAAACTATTAATTTTTGGAAATATTTTGTATCATGGAACGAAACTATAAATTTTTGGGAATAGTTTTGTATCATGGAGCGAAACTATTAATTTTTAGGAATATTTTGTAGCATGGAGCGAACCTATTAATTTTTGGGAATATTTTGTATCATGAAGAGAAACTATTAATTTTGGGTACAGTTTTGTATGATGGAACGAAACTATTAATTTTTGGGAATATTTTGTATCATGGAGAGAAACTATAAATTTTTGGGAATATTTTGTATCATGGAGCGAAACTATTAATTTTTGGGAATATTTTGTATCATGGAGCGAAACTATTAATTTTTGGGAATATTTTGTATCATGGAACGAAACTATTAATTTTGGGTACAGTTTTGTATGATGGAACGAAACTATTAATTTTTGGGAATATTTTGTATCATGGAGCGAAACTATTAATTTTTGGGAATATTTTGTATCATGGAGCGAAACTATTAATTATTGGGAATATTTTGTATCATGGAATAAAACTATTAATTTTTGAGAATATTTTGTATCATGGAACGGAACTATTAATTTTGGGTACAGTTTTGTATGATGGAACGAAACTATTAATTTTTGGGAATCTTTTGTATCATGGAGCGAAACTATTAATTTTGGGTACAGTTTTGTATGATGGAACGAAACTATTAATTTTAGGGAATCTTTTGTATGATGGAGCGAAACTATTAATTTTTGGGAATAGTTTTGTATCATGGAGCGAAACTATAAATTTTTGGGAATAGTTTTGTATCATGGAGCGACACTATTAATTTTTGGGAAAAGATTTGTATCATAGAGAGAAACTATTAATTTTTGGGAATAGTTTTGTATCATAGAGAGAAACTATTAATTTTTGGGAATATTTTGTATCATGAAACGAAACTATTAATTTTGGTTACAGTTTTGTATCATGGAACGAAACTATTAATTTTTGGGAATCTTTTATATCATGGAGCGAAACTATTAATTTTGGGTACAGTTTTGTATGATGGAACGAAACTATTAATTTTAGGGAATCTTTTGTATGATGGAGCGAAACTATTAATTTTTGGGAATAGTTTTGTATCATGGAGCGAAACTATAAATTTTTGGGAATAGTTTTGTATCATGGAGCGACACTATTAATTTTTGGGAAAAGATTTGTATCATGGAGAGAAACTATTAATTTTTGGGAATAGTTTTGTATCATAGAGAGAAACTATTAATTTTTGGGAATATTTTGTATCATGAAACGAAACTACTAATTTTGGTTACAGTTTTGTATGATGGAACGAAACTATTAATTTTTGGGAATAGTTTTGTATCATGGAGCGAAACTATTAATTTTGGTTACAGTTTTGTGTGATGGAACGAAACTATACATTTTTGGTACAGCTTTGTATGATGCAGCGAAACTATTAATTTTTGGGAAAAGATTTGTATCATGGAGAGAAACTATAAATTTTTGGGAACAGTTTTGTATCATGGAGAGAAACTATTAATTTTGGGTACAGTTTTGTATGATGGAACGAAACCATTAATTTTTGGGTATAGTTTTGTATCATGGAGAGAAACTATTAATTTTTGGGAACAGTTTTGTATCATGGAGCGAAACTATTAATTTTTGAGAAAAGATTTGTATCTGGGAGAGAAACTATTAATTTTTGGAAACAGTGTTGTATCATGGAGCGAAACTATTAATTTTAGGGAATATTTTTGTATCATGGAGCGAAACTATAAATTTTTGGGAATAATTTTGTAATATGGAGCGAAACTATTAATTTTTGGGAAAAGATTTGTATCATGAAGAGAAACTATTAATTTTTGAGAACAGTTTTGTATCATGGACCGAAACTATAATTTTTTGGGTTTTTTTTGTATCATGAAACGAAACTATTATTTTATAGGATTTTATCATATAATGGGGCGAAACTACTAATTTATGGGAATCTTGTTATATTATGGAGCAAAACTATTATTTTTTGGGAATCTTTTTGTACCATGGAACGAAACTATTAATTTATGGGAATCTTTCGATATTATCGAGCAAATCTATTAATTTTTAGGATACTTTCCATATTATGGAGCAAACCTATTATTTTTTGGGAATCTTTTTGTATCATGGAATGAAACTATTATTTTATGGATTTTTTCATATTAGTAAAACTATAATTTTTTGGGATTTTTTTGTATCATAGTGCGCACCTATTAATTTTTGGTAATATTTTTGTATCATGGAGCGAATATGAATTTTTGGGAATATTTTTGTTTCATGGAACGAAACTATTAATTAATGGGAATGTTATTAAATCATGGACATGAATGACATATTTCATTTTTCCTGTATGAATATTATTTGTTGAAGAAGGATAATTTGATTTCTGCGCGATATAATAATTATATAAGTATTAAGCTATAAAAAGCATAATATTTATAAACCATGATGCCATGATGGAATTTCTTTATGATTAAGACGCAAGGAAACTGTGTTATAAATCTATTTTTATATTTAGTATTGCATTTACCCGACTTATAATATTAAAATATTATAGAACAGATAGGTATGCGACTTTGTGACCCGTGATGTTAGTCCTACCAATCTAATATATTTATCTCTTTCAAATATGTTAACGTGGTACTTTTTGTAACTTTTTTTAAGAACTAATATGATTCTATTTGTTTGTATTTTTTTGATTTTAAACCAAACTGTCATACCTTCAAGCCTAAAGATGAAAATACTTTGAAAATTTCAATGTGTCCAGAAATATTAATAAGTAAAATTATTTTTTGAACTTTGCGTTTTTTAATAAAATTTGTTCGAATAGTCATTAGTCATTTTAGTCATGTCAGGTCTAAAATTATTGATGGTTGGATTTTAATAATCTGACGTCGAAACAAAAAGAGCGCGTAGCCGAAAATAACGCAAAGCATAAAAAACCGCGAAGCTGCTTAAAAATTAGAGATATTCAGATTGGTTCCCATATTGAACAGTAGCGCAAACGGTATAATGATGGATCGAATTTACATAACATGTATCCTGAGTCGCCAATACAATTTTGAATTCTATTTCTAAGTTTCTATGTGGAACCGGATTGTCTGGATTACAAATCCGCATAATATAAATCCTTATAAAAATACGCATAATTTGCATGAGCATAAAACACTTGGGAAAGTTGGAATACTGAACAACTATAAAATTAGACTTCATAGTCAAAAATACATTTCACGAACAATTACATTTTTGGATTAAAAATGCCGAAAATAGCGCCAAAGATATATTACCAAAAAGACCGAGTCGCATGTCTAGCCAAATATTAAAACACATTTTTATGGAAACTCTATGAAATCTAGAATTACGTAGGAGACAAAATGATGAATTTCTGAAAATTCTATCATTAGAAACTGCAAATGTTATGCACACTTAAATTATACTTAGTCTATTATGCGGATTAATAATTATGACAACGGTTACCTTGAATTTTGGGCCTACGCATGTACATTTTAGCTGTGGTGACTCGGTGGTGGTTCAGCACTGCATACCAGGATCATTTCTTCAGCAGTCAGCAAGCGGCCAGTTTTCATGTTAAGAGGAGTTGAACACCGGAACCAACAGGAATCCGCTCGAACTTTCAAACGTGTAATCTTACATTATCTGTAAAAAAAATAAAAACTTTAGTAAAAATGTCCTAAAAGTACTTACATTTATAGAATATAAACTGTTTTAATTTACAAGGAAAATTGTTTATAGTCATTAACGTACCGTATAATCTAGGCGAGTTGATGTTGAATCGCCTTACTCATTCTCCTCCACGCCACTAATATCGGGCTCTTGCGTCAAAAATACAAAAATCTGCAATGTTCAAACAAATTAGCAACATAGAAAAAATTGACAAAAATATTCCAATACTTCAACAAAGAAAAAAATAAGAAAAAATATATTTTATAAGTTAATTATAAAAAATGTACTTACAAAAAAATATCAGGTACAACGATGTCCGTGTCCGCTGCCATCGTGAAGTTTTATCGGTATTGAAGTCTAGTTACGAAGCAAAAGTAGAAACTATTGTAAACCACTTTGCTTCGAGATAACTTTGGATTAATTTAATGACCAATAGAAACAGTAGTATTTTCCAAATTAACCACTCAATTTTGATTGCAGGAACACGAAATTTATTTAATTCGCGGCCAGTTGAATTTAATGAGAAGAACTTTGAATTAATTTGAAGAACACTGAACTTTAATTTTATTGACTTAGAAAATTTTCCAGGCAACTGGAGAACGCGGAGAATGAACACAACTGACTATGGTGGAACCTCAAGCTACTGTGACCACCGCTCGCCCCGCGCCGGCTTATATACCCACAGCCAAAGCGGAGGGGTCCCAACCCTCGCGGCAACTGCGAAGCAGGACCGGATTACGCCATTCCAATAAGAACAAAAATGTTTTGCAAAATTTTGCAGCTGTAACGGTCCATGTATTGAAAAGATTTGCCAAATAATAGATCAGACTGTATTATTTAAATACGATATTATTGTACGCTGTTGAAACGCAAATTTTATCATTTGCTTTTCAATACAACGAAATACTAGTAATACGGGGTGCTCTCATACACTTATAAGAATACAAAAGAGCTTTTATCCAGACTATTATGGGGGCACAAAATACGAACTGGACCATGGGCTGGATAATGGATATATTATTAACTGGACTGGTTAATGTTCTCATCACATTGATCTGTCGACGGCTTTAAACTGATTTTAAAGGAGCTCACAAAAAACGGCCAATGTAAAGAAGTACAAATGATTTCCCCTTTGCCCTTACAAAGTATAAAATTACAATAGTATATACTGTGCCATTTTAATGCCGTAACCAGTACACGATTTTGTGGTTCCTTAATAATAAATTTATTTCATTTCTTCTATCGTTATCGTTTAAGTTCTTAACGGTGGAAAACACATTTGACTCTAGATTTTTCTTATTAGAATTTCGATGGCACTTCCAACTTGAGCAAAATATAACCAGTCGCTGTGGTAATAATCAATCTAGTAGAATTCAGATCTATGTAGGAGTACTTACTTGAACTTTTTATGGTGAATGTATTGATGAACGGCATGCGAAAGTGGCACGTTGATAGTTTGCATCGAATTAGCTTGCAAGCAAAATACTCGTCCACCCTGAAGACAAATAGACAAATATAATAAAGGCGTCTTTGTACTTACATAGAGAAAAATACATATTATGCGTAGAACTTAAGTCGACTTGACCCATTTTGTGTTAGGAGGGTGCCTTCAATAGCGATTAGGGTCTATCAAGGTCAAGGTTTGAAAATAATAGAAGATAGGGACCTTTGTCCTTGTCTTTGATGGTATTGTATGTGCCTTTTGTATTTGTAGAATTGGGGTATTTTTCCTAAGATTATACTTCCTCATCTAGTACCTATTGCCCATTGTTATTTTTTGCTCAGTAGACCACGTGTTCTGAGGTCACCTTATGTGGGTCGACCTGATTTGGTTCCACGTGTTAGGGGCAAGTAGATGTACATGGGATAACGTAATTTGACCCAATTTCGTTCCACGTGCTCGAAGACACGTGGTATTCTTAATTTGAGTAGTTGACATTGAGTGCCACTCGACCTTTCAGAGAGAAATCTACCTTCTGCTTTATTAACTTTCATTTTATAGGAATCAGCCATACTTTTTTTATTTACAAGATTACTGAGACCGTTGGCTTTACAAGAGAAGATTACACTAGATTATTAAGAATTTAATAAAAAGTCAAACAAAATCTTTTCTAAAACCAAAAGGAGTAGTTATCCATGGCAGTCCATTTCTGTTAGAGATACTATGTAATAGAAGATAAGTATATCGCCATGTACCCAAAGACTTCCAAAGCCTCTTAACAAGATAGAATCCTGCAGATATACGAGATCCCTTGCTCGACAGTCGCATTTGGATCCGTCCGAACGTGAACAGGGCATGCCAGAAGACGACGTCAAACCGACATCAAGTGATCAGTTAAGTTATCAGATTCATCCGATTGTATGAATTATCCGGTGTCGGTTGAACATCGACTCCTGGGACATTCAGTACCTATACAAAATAACATCTTCTCACCTGGAACCCAACAACGGAGCCAGCCAGCGGTTGTGTGGCAGGAGGGAAGTGGCAGGCCTTTATAGAAAGTAGACCACCACCAGATAAACTCAGCAGCTCGTCACACCAGGAGTTCCACGACACTGAGGATATGTTCTCCTCCTGTAATACATTTATTATCGTTATCAGGTGAATGAAAACCGTTGTCGATAGACTTCTACATGGGAAGGGTAGACTTTGAGTCTTAATTTTTGGAGATGTGTAATTCGGACCGAATGAGTACTTCGGAAGCTGGTTGTATTTTAAGAAACAAAGTGTAAAAGACCGGAGTCAACACATTGGTTTATCCTGTATTCATAACTGGATGTTCTGGCTAAAATCCTACCACCCCTTTTGACGACTGCCAAAATGTACATGATATTAAAGCATAACTAGCTTTTTAGTTCGTAGATAGCTAAATGAGAGAACCTATTAAGTAACAACTGTTAGTCTTTGAAGGGCTATCATTATGAATCCCTTATAATAGCGGGTGCCATTGTTGACATATGGCATGCACAGATAGCACGTGCCGAGCCACGTGCTCTTTTACTGCACTAGCGAATAAATATTAAAACTAGGTCTTTTGATCTTTGAGCCTGAAAAGCTGGTCATTATTTTGGGCACTAATTAGTGACATGTATTATGGTCAATATGCTAGTCTCTAGGGTAAATGAGATACTTCCGCAACATAACATTAAGAGATTCATGTTATTCTGAAACTAAAAATGCTGCTCACCGTAAATAGCAGTTCACTGGTAGCTAGTTTATACACTCTGCAGACTGAGGACTCGTCGACGACGGCGAGGTAGGCGCGGGAAGCGCTCACGTCTAGGCATCGCACTGATGCTGGAGTGTGAAGCACCATCTTAGCACTGCCTTGCCAGGGCTCGACCTGCCATATCTGGAATCAAAACAGGGAGTTTTTAAGTCACTAACATAGCATGTCTAACCTCTAATGTTGGCTAACTAAATAGAAACATAATAATATGTTCTTTTCCAATTAGATTTATGGAGTCGGTTTACGGATTGCTCAGTAGACTAAATGTTCTTCTGGGGAAGAATTTTGCACATAAATAGTATCAATCTTCAACAGCCAATCAGATGCACATAAAAGCTACTGTACATGGAGTTTTTTATTCTCAACGGGACCCAAGAAAGGTATATAATTAAGCAGTTGAGTACATAGTCATGATCGAGGGTAGCACAATAAATAGCCACGATTACGGGTACACGTGGACTCTGATTTCTCATGGGAAATGGCTGGACAAAGGACACGTGGCGCTATTCATGCAATCAATGTGTTTTATTTGATCGTCCATTGTATTAAATCTAGATACTGGGCGCCAGCTGCGGACTAGCCCGCACACCTGGACCTCACCAAGGCCAGCAAACAACAGTAGCTAATTGTGACAGACCCCTCGAAATTTCAAGTTCATGCGCGAACAAATCTTTTATTAATCCTCTCTCAATATACTTTGCAAAACTAGATTTCTATCAACATGTAACTGGACGCTGAACGACAGATGTGTCCACAACCCTTCTGCTGGGTCCATCTGGTCAGTTTTCAAGGCTACGCCAGTCAGAATTAGGACCCTTGCAGTTTCCAATCAGATGCATGAGCAACTCTTTTATTACTTAGCCGTATCTCGTTTCATTCCCATTGGACTGTGTTGCTAAATGCAAATACTTGAGGATTTTTATTTGAATATTATTATGTAGCCCAGTGCTTGTGAAGGCAGGAAAGCGTGTTGTGTACCCATTGTGTAGTGTAGCACCAGATGGCAGATGTGAGTACAATTTTAGTTATTGAAATGTCGTACATTATTATGCGGGTACTGTATTTCCATTAAATTACTAGTTACCGATACGAATTGATTGAAGATAAGGTAGTAGGAACATTGGACATAATTGACTTATTTTAATTCAGTACATAATTTAGCATTTGGCGTTCAGTTTGTGGCTGTGTTGAACTAACAAGATTCTGTTACAACATTTAGCCTGTTTTTCCGTCTGTATCTTTTCTATGTAATTGTTTTACCTGTCCATTCATTAATCCTAACAGCAGAACTTCTTCAAAGTATAGCGTGGTCACTTTCACATAACGTATTGGGGCAGGAACGGTCCATGATTTCGGTATTTGTCGCCCAATTATTGACAGTTTGGTATCCTGGAATGAAATAGAATATAATATAGGTGTGTAGTTAGGTAAAAAAGAATTATATGACGCCTATTTCGTGCAGAGAGACAATAGTCAAGCAATTTTATACCTTTTTAGATGGACATAAGGTCGAAATATAAAAAATGTACATAGCAATTTTAAATTACCTGACACAAAAGTAAAGCGTCGCTGGTAGCTACTAGTAGCGAGCACTCCGTCTTCTGAGGCAGTTTCTCTCTTACCCTGTACAGCATACCTTCCACATCACCCTGTTCATATACAACGACGCGTTCTGGTAATTGAACCTGGAATTTACGTAGAGTTTCATTAACTTGAGAACGTATGTGTTTATTATCTGGTATAAGACGTAAGTTAAGTAAGTTTGGAGGCTTACTCTCATAACTGTTTAACAAGGTAACTCAATTGGTTTCAAGCCACGTTTGGGGCTCATAGTTGTGAGCAGTGCGGGAATTGATACTTATAAGCAATGCGGGAATCGAACCCGCTACCCATTGCATGGCAGCAGGTTGCCCAGCTACCGCGTCAACTGTGTAGTGGAATTCATTCATTATAGTCAAAGCAGTAGTGTACATTAAAACAACATTTTTAATTAGTACCAGCCAAGATTTAGGCTTAGATCACCAGTAATTTCTAGAACATACTTACAGCAAGTCTATGTTTGTAAATAGCAATCTTCTGCACTCTATCGTGGCATTTGATGCGCACTTTGTTGCCGGTGGTGAGGTGTTGTATGATGACGTCAGTCATGTTCTCCCTGTAAGCGTACCTCTCGCGGTACAACCCGTGCACCGTGCTGAACACTATTTGATAGCACCATAATGTACCGTCTTGACATGCCACTGCCTAGAATAAGTATTTTATTTTATGTTACTTAAGACTTACATCTATTAATATAGTTTTATGTACTTATTTATTTTCATATCTAAGCTTAGATTGGTAAGAAGCAGTTATGTGTGTTCTAAAAGTACTGTAAATACTTACTTCTCTATGTTAAACTACGATTCTTACTACAGTAGAACTCCAAATATCCGAATTAATGGGGTCCGGGACCCATTCGGATAATCAAATATTCGGATAATCGGATTTTTTTTAAAAAAATTGCCATTGAAGAGAATAAAAGCTACGTTTTGATATTGCACTATTTTTTTATTGAATTAAATTGCGGGGGGAAGTCAGTGTAGGCACAACGGCAAGTTAAGACAAGTCAAGTCAAGACTTGACGCGCAAACACTGGCTTCGCGGGGGGGGGGGAGAATAATAGCGCACTTATACTTTTTTTGGACAATTTTTGTGATTCGGATAGTCGGAGTTCGGATAATTGGAGTTCTACTGTAACAATTTTGTAACCAATAAGATCATCTAAGTACATCCCTGTCCAAAATTCATTTGTACGCTTACCAATATACCTACTTATATGTATAAAAAATGTTTGTCTGCAATCTCACCAGATTATTAAACGTAGGCGAGGGTGCAATAGACCACACCCACTCCTGCGGCGTATTTAGTATTGGGACCCCCTCTGATGTCAATACAGCCCACCCACCGATGCCCCCAACCAGGACCAAAGCACCAAGCATCGTCACAGATAATGCAGATATGCCTGAAAATTTATTGTGTTTTAATTAATATATTGTTGGTATGAATCTTAATGATTTTTCCATCTCCAAGTTTGCGTGGCATACATTACTCTGCTCTTTACCCATACACATAATTTCCCATATAATATACCATCATAGTATTCAATAAACCCATGTATAAAAAGAGGAATCGTTATATTCTTAGATAGCTTAAAACTTATATTAGATGGATAATCCTGGACTAGAATACCAATTGAAGTTCTGAGAATTTGTTGACTATTTCCATTCTATAACAATACAAGTAACTGCATGGTTGGTACGGGGGGTAGGCAACCGGCTGCCAAGCAACTTTTTGACTTGTATGTTTGTAAATGCACCCATGATACAGAAGATAATCCTAGTGTAGGGCAACATAATTTAAGAAAATAAAAACAGTAAGTACAATGTTCTAGACCGACCAACCAGATCACTTTTATTAAATGTTGGTTTAGCAGAAGTTCAAATGTGGGGCTGAGTAGATTTTCTTTTCTAAAAAGGTGCATGATGCTGAGTAAACTTTTAAGTTCTCGATCATAAAACAAAACTGATGCATGTATAAATACATTATTAACATCCTGTGACTGATCTGAGACTTATTTAATCTTAGTCCATAGAACATTCTGGAAGCACGTAGGGTGGTATTGTACATAAGGGTCCTTTTATATAAAGGACTACCGTGTGATGGGGTTGTTATTAATTTTCACAGAGTGAGGGTTGATGCTTTCATTGATTTTTTGCTACGACGCAATGAGGGGTCAGATAATGACTACCGGCTCTCATACACATCAAAGAGGATAAAGTTTGCGAATGAAGGGTTGGATAATTAATGAAAACATGTGTACATGTACCATCAATAGGCAATGTTATGAAGAGGAAAGCTTTGAAGCTCTTTTATATAGAGAAGGCTCCAAAATTACTTGATTTGTTCGGTAAATTCTTTGCAATAGAGAAACTTGCTTCTGTCTTCTTACATATGTTGTATTTACTTTTAATAGTAAAAAGTAAAAGTTCTTTACCAATATTCCTGTCCTTCAAGATCTGTTGTCCCTGAGTGTTATAGAATGACAAAGTATCATTCCAATCAGTTACTACAAGTACTGATTTTGAAAACGCCACAGCCCACACTGCTGCATCACGAGATATTCGGTGTGTTTCATCACCCATCTGAAAAATATAGTTAATTGTTTTGTAAGTGTAGTTTGATATTGATATTAATTTGTCTTTGTGTTATTACGGTTTGATATTGATTCGAATGTTGAACTGTAAACTTATATAGGCTTAGATCTCCATTTATTTGTTTTAGAATTACTTTTTTATTAAGGTTGTTTGAAAAAGCCTTCAATATTACAATAAACACAAATTGCTGAAGCTGTGTCTTTGTTATATACTTATCATCAATAAAAAAAATATTTAGAATGATTACTTCAAGGCAAACATTTGAAACAAAAACCTAATTCTTCTTATTGATTTCTCGGATGATTATTGTTAATCATATATCCGATTTTATAACAATCAGTATTTAAACTTACCTTATCTCTGATAGATACCGCGCCAATAGCCAGACCTATGGCCAGGTACTGACCATTAGTAGACCAGGCACAACTGGTGATTCGTCCAGACACCCTGTACTTCTGGACAGCTTTGACATCCATAGACCAAAATGCAAAATCGGTGAGAGCACATGATGCCAAGTGGTATGTCACTGGGTTGTAAGCAAGGCACTGGATTGGCTCGCTGTGGCTGTTTCAAAATATAATATTAGACAGAGTTACATTTGGAAAAAGGATGTATATGTATAATAAAGACGCTAAGCACATATTGAAGTCTTATTAGTATTGAGATGAGACAGAGCAATGACGCCAGCATAGTATTTGACACACAACTTACGAATATTTTAATATCCCTTCCATTTTGGAAGTCCAAATGATAACATTTTTATCAGCACTGCCACTTGCAAACTTCTTGCCATCACCGCAATAAGCAACTGCATGGACAGCTCCTTTGTGGGCCTGGAGTAACTGGACGAGAGCTCCATCCCTAGGGTCATAGACCATAACCTTCTCACCAGCACCCACTACTAGCTGGCTACCATCTGGACTAAAGCATATTGTGTGGACACTGGAAAAATAAGTAAATAATTACGGAATGAGTATGAGTGAAGTCCAATAAGTTAAGTAATAGAATTTCAAATGTAATGCTATTTTTGTTAAATAAAGCTTGCTAAGTCGTAATATTCGAACTTTTGCTAAAGTTGTGACTGTTACTTTGAAATCAATAACCTATTAAACGGGCAGAGCCGAAAATATTACAACTATATGAGTAATAAATGACCGTCTTGACCGCATGGGCATGCTTATTTTACATCCAATACGTATTTACCTGGAAAATTCAACTTTGTCGGCTTCATGAATTTTGTTCACCCACTTTGGAACTGTTCTCATCTTGATTTATACGTATTGCTGGGCTTTCGTAAAACAATAATTTAATCAATCGTTACACGTGTAATGTAATTAAGTCAATCATTCTACAGTTTCATACAGCAATCGTCAATGTTTGATAAAATTGTGTTGGTTGACAACGGCGTCTCAAAAAATGTAAACAAACGGTAAATAGGAAGTTGAAGAAGCAACATTTACGTCATTCTTCCTGTACTAAATGTCAAAAATAATCACAGATTAAAATTAGAAATATGCTTCCCATTCATACCGATTATTTATACTATTTTATTCCTAGAGCTGCACTGTATTGTAGAATAATTACAAAAAAAAAACATAATTTCTTTTTATATTTGAAAATCAAACTAAAAAACAACAATGATGTATCAAAAGTCTGAAAAGAAGTAAAATTTTTAGGAATGACTTTATCAATATTTTGAATAAACAATATTATGACCATTTCAAAATCAATTATAAATATAAGTATTCGAAAAAGAAACGATAATAAGAGGGCAACATTACTCTTTTCTCCTACTGTACTTAATACGCCTACTGCAGGAACCCTCCTGCTATTTACTCAGTCATAACAAAATTGCTGTCCAGTCATAATCATTTGGACAACAGATGAAAGCAAATCGTCCATCACCATACTCCACCAGCGTCTGCCACATAGTATGCTTTTCATGGCGTTACATGGATAAGCAGCAAGTTATACCTACTCGCGAGCTAGATATATTTAGTAGTACTGGGTGGGTCATCTCAATGTTGAACCCAATATGGGTATAAAAATCTGTTCCCTCGTTTCTTCATCAGGACTTGACAAAGTTCCAATGGGGGTGATCCTGATGGGGGCGTTGCATTGTAACTAATAAATTTCTATGAGTACCTATACATCGAGCTCTAAAGCGGTAGTCTAATTAGTACACATAAGACATCGTGGATGTGATCCTAACGGTCCTCTAACTTATGCCCTCCAAATAAATTTGTGCTCTAGGCACTGCAGGCCCCAAGCCCCAAACCCAAGTACTTCATGGTGGGATCGATGGCTATTTGAACCACCCTGATTACGATTATGTGATTGTATTAATTTATAGGGGATTATAAAAAAGAATATCATTCGACTTCCCGAAAGATACTTACACCGAAGCGCGGACTTCTGTTGTAATAATTACATTATTTTTTGATTTGTCAGTATGACAGTAAACTAATTTTTTGTGATTGAAAATTTCGAGCATTTTATTATAATTAAAGGGGCACAAACTCCTCACAGTAAAATTACGTATAAGAACGTGAAAAGTTTCAAATTTTGCACAATTTTTACTCTTTTTGTGTATTGTGTTATTCTTTTTGTGATTGTGTTATTAGATAGGAAAGTAAATAAACGATTTTGGTAATTGGTTTTGAAAAAAGAAAGTTGGGTCCAGTACTTTCCAAATTATTTTAATTGCTATTGTTTACTAAATCTATTATTAAAAAAAATTATGCCGGAAAATACACTTGTTGACTCTTACTTTTGCCCTTAAGAGACTTTCTTTGAGAGATAAGTTGAAAACATGAAATACATAAGAAACGGTAGCGGCCGGCGGTGGCTAGCGGGAGCGGGCGGCGGCCGACGGCCGACGGCCGACGGCAGTGACGCGCAGTTCTGAAAATAATCATTCTTGATTTACAACTCTTTTTCATAAAATACCTTATACTCTGTTAGTGTAGAAAATAATATTAAGACCATATCAACATAAACAGTTCCATAAACTTATTTATGAAATTCTGTTCTGATTAAAAATAAACGTAATTGTTATTATAATCGAAAAAAAATTAAATAAAAGTAGAACTAGCATGAATAGGTTACTTTAAAGTATGCGATTATTATTCGATTACTAGTTATAATTAGTACGTTATTTGTGAGGTTTATCACACAATAGCAACACTGAACATAAAAAATATGAATTTAAATCAATAAATAAATAATATTATACAATGTAAATGCAATAATTACTAAAAATTAAACATAAATATTCGATTTATTAATGTTTCTGTCATACTACTAAAATCGACTATTACTTGTTTGAGTTTCTGGTGCACACCACTATTTTCGAGGTTATGCGATGATTGGGACACGTCAATAGGATATTTCACTTCAACAAATCGCTCACACAGTAACAAATGTGATGAAACCTTGTATATTTCCGTAATATTGTGTTTATCAAATAATTTTGTTTTTAAAATTGTGTTCAACGAAGTCTTTGTAAGTATTTATAAAAAATACCATTACAGTGTTATTTAATTTTTTTTATTGCTAGTAAGTAGTTACAGTTATAATTATTTATTGATAATTTATGTTTGGTTGGTTTATTTAATGATTTTTAAACATAAATCAAAAATATTAAATTAACATTTTGTTTCAAAAATATATTTACTTATGTAATAACATGAGTAAATAAAGGGCTTGACACTTATTAACTACATTGAAAAGAAATTCACCACTATTTTATGGTAATTTCTTACTCACCATAGATGCTACATTTTGTCATCATTATTATATTATTTATTAAAAAGATAGATAAGATTATTGATTCACAGAATAAATAATTGCTTGATTAATTTTTCTGTCATTAAGTGCTAAGATAACAATTTGTTGATCAATTAGTTAGATAATGAATTTGTTTTAGGCAAAATGAAGTTGCTGTCAAGTTTATTGTTTGTGCTGATGATACTCCACTGTTCATATGCACCGCCTGTGACTCCAGATAAGTCTACTGAGCAGGACAGCGAAGTCAAGGATGACCTGGTATGTATCTGTAAATTTTTCCTTACTAATGTACTTAACCAGGTAATTCCCAGTTGTACTGTACATACTTGCCCAAGCTTGCTCTGTTCTCTTTGCCTTCAAAAGGTTACAAGTTTAAAAATAGAAGCAACTGGCCTTCTACATATCTGCTTGTAAAAGTAATGTCATTGACTCTGTGGTTACCATACAGCTTGTGTTTGTATGTACACATGTTATACATTATGTTGTTTTTTCTATTCTGCCAATGATTTTGTTGCATTAATTTTATATGTATTTTTCATTTAATTTAATGAATCAGACTATTAATGTTTAATTTCCTTAAAATGAAATGATGATGTTGTGCACTAAGGAGTTTTCACTTGTGTACACATAAAATGTTTTAACAGTAATCAGTATGTGTAATAAAATCCAATATAGTTAATGGAAGTAAAAGAAATAAAGAAAAATTATAATACCATACAAAAATAGGTATCCAGTTTAAAAAATGCCACATGTTACAGCTGTAAACAATAGTTAGCATCTATCCCAGTTATTCATTTGTGAAAATGCAGTAATTGTTATGTCTTTATCAATCACACAAAGGTATTGTTGTGCTTCATTTCAGGTCTGTATTTATGAATCTCTGTAAACATGTTTACAGACCTACTTTTGCTAACAATGCAATCTTTCATTATGATTATAGGCAATGGGAATGTGCTTACATGAACTATTATTATTGTTCTTAATTTGTGATTGTGCACAGCGAAGTTTTTTGAGTAATATTGAACATAAAAAAGTATTATTAATGACACAGCTGTACAAAGTGAATATTTAAGCATAACTCCATACTCAAACTTTGATTGCATCTAAAAATAGGTCGGAAATGAAATAAAATAATATTAGGTTTTACGTACATAATAAAAATCACACCCTTTAATTTTTAAATGGGGAGGCAGATACATCTGTTTGCATTAACCAATGTCACCAATTGTGTTATGATTCCCCTGTAATAGGGGGTGAGTCTGATGACAAAAATTCAGACCAACTGATGAATTATTCGAAAACCGAATTGTCCTAAGTTATGTTTTATCTCACAACAGAATCAAATACAGAACAAATTTACTAGTTATATTTATTAATAATAAAAAATACCAGCTCTATTCATAATTATTGCTGTCTGTTTAAGAATAGGCAAACTATAGCTTATTGAAATGAAACTTGTCATATCAAAAGCGAAATTTTGTGAGTAATAAATGTTGTTTACATTTTTGGGGAATTACAATAGATAGGGTGATGAATAATTTAACACATTAATGTATAAGGCTGACTAGGAAAAACCCACTGGGTATTTCTTTCTTACAGCTGTGATTGATTAACATTGAATACCTATAAACAAGTGTGGAATTTTACATTTTTGGCATAGAAACAGGCATAACATGTAGTCATGTATTGTGTTATTGTTTGTATAATGCCACATTCAGTTGTGGGCAAAGGAAGTGTCGGATTAATTAAACATTTCTGTTATGACTACTGATACTACTTTACTAACAAGAGTAACAGCTAAGCGATAATTTATGTTCTCTTGAATTTGCTTGCGTAAAAAAAGAGATTATTTAACTCTAAAAGGAGGCTCATTGTTGTAACATAATGGTGCTGTGGATTTGGTAGTCACAGTGGTCAACGAATTTCAGATTCAACTTCCGATCTAAAAATTTATTGGTTTTTCTATTGGGGCTGGGGCCTGGAGATCGAACGGCGAGGGGCGTATAGTTATATGTATTTATTTAATGGCGCCCAAAATGTAGAAGTTGCGATCAACGAATACCTACGTCTTGGACTCTGTATATCTCCTTTTGCAAATAAAAATCGCGATATTAGTTATGTAATATAACATTATAAAGAATATAATGAACACATGACAAGGAAGCTCACTTTCGCTTTCACAATATTTTTTGCGACACTTTGAATTCGATACAAGTCTGAACTCTGAATCATTTGGCTGTGACTAAGTTGCTTAGTACAAAATATGAGCGAACCATGAAATCCAAGGCGATTACACCTATTAAAGGCAAACAAATGCAAAATTATGCACAGCGATTTGTTTTATGGTCTAAGCTAGAAAACCTGTTTTCAACCGTGATTTAGAAAGTGTACCAAGTAACACTAACAAAACACACTTCGTTACATAAACTGTTTATAAACATTGCTTTGCGTAATGTAACTGGAAGCTTCTATTAAATACTATTCCTTTTTTTTTTATAAAAATCTAACTAGTAATATGTCTCAACTGTTAAGCATTCGTTTCGTAAATAACTCTATAATATGTATAGCTAATTAAGCCTAAGTTTTCTAACAATAAAACCTTATTTTACCCATAGGAGGAGTACATGGAATACCACAGGTACCTAAAGGAGGTTGTTCAAGCTCTTGAAAGTGATCCTGACTTCAGGGAGCGATTGGAAAAGGCTAACGAAGATGATGTTCGGGTGAGATTATTATTACAACAATTTTGAAGCTTATTTCCCATTAAAATGTTTCATTACGAGAAAATAAGAAGACGTATCTAGCATATTACATAAAATTCCACGACATAATGCAACAATCGTATCTTTAATGCTATTACACAATCAAATGCCTTATTACATAGCTTGTATCACGTTTGAAATCAATAATTACACGTATCAAGTTGCGTAAACCTCATTTCCATTGTTACTCCATAGTCTGGAAAAATAGCTGAACAACTGGACTTCGTTAATCACAATGTGAGGACAAAATTGGACGAAATAAAACGACGCGAGTTGGACAGACTACGTCATTTGGCTACTAAGGTAAATGCACATTTAAGTATTTGTTTCCTCAATGCCGGGCCTTTTGTACGATAACTTGTTTGAATTATTGCGAAACTCTTTGATTAACTACTAGGTACTTGGTAGTTAATCAATTGTTTACTGTTTATATCAGAGTTTGTTTACTTTCTTATTCTTGGAGTAGGGGTTTTAGAAAGAGTATTTTCCTTGATTGCGATAAAGAAATTGGTGTTTTGACTTCTTGGGAAATTGTACTAAAAATACCTAGTGCTCTTCATTATCAATTGTATAATTATCAGATGAATGATGAATGTGAAGAATAAAGGTCGCAATCAAGCTATCTGTTCTATCTTCTTTTGAAACTTTATCTAGGTTTTTAGTTACTAAAATAATTTTGTTTATCAACAGCAATTCGAATTGACGAATAATTTGGAACAACACCCAGGACAGGTCGCTACTAATGAACATTTAGATCACAATAACCCACACACATTTGAGATTGAGGATTTGAAAAAACTTATTAAGAAGACTACTGCTGACTTAGAAGCTGCTGACAAAAAACGGAAAGAAGAATTTAAGGTACAAAACTAATATGAAGACATAATAGATGGCTTTACATTCACACGTTTTGTATACAATTTGTTCGTCTAGTCTGTAATACGAAACCTACTGACTGTTTTAATTTCAATTTCAAAAACAATCGAACTCTCTTGCCGCACTTTACGACATTTTTAATGCACCGACTTATTTTACGATCAAAACACTTTTGATATCCAATTTTTTCTCAATGTCGTTTTGCAATATCATATCAGTGATGTAAATAAATCGATTTTCAGGAATATGAAATGCAAAAGAAGTTTGAGGAACACCAGAAAGTAGAGGGTATGGAGGAGGCTCAGAAGAAGGAGTACTTGGAGAAGGTTAAGCAAGAAGAGGAGGCTATTAAACACCACAAGCCGGTAAGTTACTGTCCCGCGAATAACATTTACTTGATAAACTGTAATGACGTGTTTTAAGATAAAAGATTCGTTAATATAATAGTCGAATTCCCCCCCAATACTTGATGTTGTTGTAATATATTCAAAAACATCGACGTTGTAATACCTAGCTGCTGATAAGGCCGACTGATTGTTTCAAGTAATTCGATATGGACTCGACTTTACTAATTTCAAATTACATTATTACCCCTACGATTATTTCTCACTCAAAATTTGACAAAATGACGTTGATGAAATACAGCTTCACCACCCCGGTTCTAAGCAACAACTGGAGGAAGTGTGGGAGAAACAAGATCATATGGAACAACAACAATTTGATCCCAAAGCATTCTTCATGATGCATGGTGAGTGCTAACTTGAATTTGTTATTAATTTTTAATTATTTGTAACAGCTTCATCACCCCGTGACAAAGGATCAGTTGTTAGAGATATGGAAAAACGCCGACAAAATGGATTCTAAAGATTTCAATGCAAAGGTGTTTTTCATGATGCATGGTAAGATCCATAGCGTGCAAGTCAAGTATAAAGTTAGAACATCAATTAGTAAGTAATCGTTCTCGGTAGGTAACTCGATCGAACACAATGAAAAATAAATGAGTTTCAACGGTTACCGCACGCTACTTTGGATTTTACATACCTGCATGTAGTTTTGAGTTTTTATAACATTTATTTTGCTTTCATTTTATTGATTAATTAATAGTTTTTACAACTGTTTGAAGTAATTTTCATTATCATACAGAGTTGTGTTTAAAATAATATGCCTTGCATGAAAATTATGTAGATTTGTGCATGATAGTGTGTCCATTTCGTTTGCGTTTGTTTGTTGTTAAGTATTTATTTTGATTTGGTTTTTGGTTTTGGTAATTGTTATTTGAGTTTTGTTTGCTCATTCCCCGATTTATTCTCGATAATATACTACTATCCATTGTTTACACAAAACAATTCATAAATGGCAATAGCACTATTAGACAATTAGTACATTTTTATATTAAACCACATGAATTTCACACATTCTTCTGTGCAGTTAGCGTCGAAAGGAATTGTTTTACTATAGGAAAGAATTTAATTTCACATTAATTAGGTAGTACAGAGTGTACAATACCAATGAAAACTAGTCATCGGTCGCGTAACGCCAGAACAGACAAATGTATAGAAAAACGATTGACACTTAAAGTACCTACTGACGTATCATCGATTAACGCGGAACGCAGATCTACGCGAGACACAATATATATTGTATTGTTTTTTAACTGGCATGGTCACTAACAATATCATTCGATTTTGATTCGCCATATTTACCATGTTTGTTAAGGTCTGTGAGTTTCCGATATTTCGGCACTGTTGCAAGCGCCGAGATCACGGATGAACTCAGTTCATCATTAATGAACATGGTAAATATCCTAAAATAGTAAATATCTTCTCAAGTTCTAATGATGTTTTCTATTGTGTCTTAAATACCGACAGACAAGAGGTTAATGGTTACTTATTTCAAAGTTTTCGTTCCGTTATAAGTACCTACGAGATAAAGTTAAAGCAAAATTATTTCATGAGCCAGTTTGTGTCGTGCACATTAAATGCCTGCTGACACGAATATGCTCTACTTAAGTTTGTAGGTGAAAACCTGATAATAAACATTAATATGAAAATGTTTAGCTGACAACATTATTATGATAAAACATAGAGCTGCTGCACGCTTTGTTATCGTGTAGAAATCTTATAGCTTTTCTGCCATTATAGAGAAATTCATACAAACACTTTTTATGGAGTAGAGGGCAAACAGACTTGTCACCTAATGGTAAGCGATCAGCGCCGCGCTTGAAAACACGCAACACAGGAGTAGTTACAGGCGCGTTGCCTTTTAAAAAGGAATACGTGCTTTTCTTGAAAGTCTTCCAAATGTTCGACATTAGTTTATACATTACCTACCAGTCTACCAGTACTGAAACCACTCATTTACTTATTACTAATTAACAGAACAATAAATTACTTTTTTATTATTAATTAATTAAATTAATCTATTCACATTTGTTACGGTCATACTTTAATCTTGTTATAAACAGATGTTGACGGTAATGGCGTTTGGGACGCTGACGAGGTGAAGGCTCTGTTCATCAAGGAACTAGACAAGTTGTATGGCCCCGGAGGACCGAACAAGGACTTGCATGAGAGGGCAGAGGAAATGGAGAGGATGCGCGAACACGTCTTCAAGGAAAATGACAAGAACCGCGACGGTTTGATCGACTTCAACGAATTTATGACTGAGACGCAGAAGGCGGAGTTCAACCAGGATGAAGGTGCGTACTTTTAAAGTGAATATTTTTATCACCCTCACCCTTTACTACATGGGACTATAACCTTAACAGTGAAAAGTGGGTGTACATTGTACAGTGGCGCGTGCCGTAATGTACATCTCTGCCTGCCCCTTCGGGCTTCGTTATTTTTATAGTCAACACAATCAGTCTGTGAAGGTTTACTGCAGCTGGACTATACACGACGTATAATATACTTTTAAACCGAATCGTTTACTACAGAATATTACCTGTCCATGATAGTTTACTGTTGGACAATAGACAGCTTTACCTAAGAAGGTATACAATACTTTTCACGTTCCATAATGCAATTTTAATCTACATAAATACAGTTTTATATATAGAAGAATTTATGTATAGAAGCTAAACTAAGCTTGTTATAAACATGTAATTTCTAATTCATAAATCAACTATACCCATACCAAGATTTTAAATGGGTCACATTCACATTTATGACTTCAACAACAAGGTAGTGTTACCTCTATATTTGTACTTCTCGAAAGAATAATCTCGAACCATCTTCAACAATTACGTACTTTGTAAACATTCTACAATGCCACTGCAACCCGCCTCAAGGTGCAACTCTTTCGCAATAGGATAATAGGTGTGGGTCAAAAATAGACCAAGGGATCTCCGGTTACAGTGCAATTTGCATCTGCTAACAGCTTAAGTGATTACTTCTGATTGTCGGTACGTGCATAGCCATATGCGACACAATTGAATGATTATTGTATAATTCCCTTGATCGCTGCATAGGTGGTTGTTTTCCTGTATTTTTCTCACTATATATGGATAAGGACTTCTGTACGTTTCAATACGTGTTAGAGTAACGAAGGAGTTTCTTGTTCATTGTGTCCCATATGAATTACATTTTGGGCCGAGCACCTAATAAATTATAGTATACCTTCATATTTGTGTTGTCTTTCGTAAATATTATTGGGATGCTGAACATAACAACATTCATGCGTGATCCATCACAATATTCTGAAACACTCTTGTAGAATAAGAAAGACAACAACATACTTGTATCGATATAAAGTAAACAGAAAATTAATAGGTAACGTTATAATAATAAACGTTTTTCCCAACATAATAACTATATTATGTATTATTAAGCCATAAACAATGAAATTTATTTATACATCTCTCAAATAATATATTTCTCACATATAAGTATTTCGTCCATAATTCTAAAATGTGGTTTATTTACCTTCCAGGATGGAAGACCCTGGAAGAGAATCAGGTCTACACTCAAGCTGAGTACGAAGAGTACGAGAGAAGGAGGATGGATGAGATGAGGTACCTGCAGCAGCGTGGATTGGTAAGCATTGTTTTTACAAGTATTTAATAAGCACTAACTGGCCCGGCAAACTTCGTACTGCCTGAAACATCTTTTTCCCACCTTTTAAATTTTCTTTCCTTTTAAATTTTGACTTCCACAAATAATTAAAGACTGCGGCAAACAACAAATCGATCCTGCTGTTCTCAAAGTTTTGGCGAGACTAACGAATAGCAATAGATTTTTATGTATAGATACTCTTAAAAACTAGTTAGTTAGTTTAGTATTTTGTAACCATTAGTAATGATGTAGGTCCATTGCCTAAATAATAATCTATCTTGTTGATACCTGGATGTGAACTGAAATACTACGTTATATTAACAAACAAACGCTGAACACACGATTTTTCATAAATGAGTAGATACAACCTTGAAGAATATTTGTGAGAGCTAAATACATATTTCAATTATGTATTCACATCGTTGTTACAATATTATGTACGAGTAATTATGAATCTCATTAGTATTCATGAAGCGTATTTTTATTCGTATTCGTATGCATACTAAAGCAAAGTAATTCGTTTGTTTAGTCGTAGATAAATAGGTGTATATTTAGTTTGGACGCGGACGTATATAAAATTTAGTAGACATATTTTGTGGAATTACTCTCATAATATGAATCGCTTACATTCAAGGTCACAGTATTGAAAAAATATTATAATGGTAATTGTCTTCTTTACAGGTTGATGCCCACGGCCAACCGATCCCCGGCGCTCAGCATCAAATCCACCAGGCGCTCCAACAATACCGTGCTTACCAACACCAACAGGCTTACCAACAGCAGGCACACCAGCAACAGTTCCAAGGCCAACAGCAGTACTACCCACCCGGACCTCAAGGCCAGATGCCTCCAGGACAGGTGCCTCCCTACCAACAACATCCCTCGCAATACCAACAAGGACAACCGCAATACCAGCAGGGACAGGGACAATACCAACAACCGCCTCAAGGCCAATACCAGCAGGTACCTCAGGGCCAATACCAACAAGCCCCCCAGGGACAGTACCAGCAGCCACAACAAGCGCAATACCAACAGCCACCCCAAGCACAATACCAACAACCGCCGCAGGGGCAGTACCAACAACCACCCCAAGCTCAATACCAAGGCCAGCCGCCCCAGGGACAAGCTCCCGTAGCGCAAGGACAAGCGCCGCCACAGGCTAACTTGAATCAAGCTCAAGCGCCATCCGCTCAGCCGGTTCAGGCTCAAGGACAAGCGCAGCCCAGCCAAGGCCAGGCCCAGCAGGTGCCAGTGCAAGCTCAACAGGCCCAACCTCAGGCCCCTGCACAGGCCACCCACCAAGCCTCCCAACAAGCCCCGCAAGGACAAGCCCCACCAGTACCAGCACAAAATGTAGGAGCTAATCATTAGATATAATAATATAATGCGTACATGTTATTGATGTGATTTTTTTTATCTCAATTGAGAGTGACTATTTATTTAATTTTTTTATATATTTCACTAAGGAGTGCCAAATTCTCTCACGCTTTTTTATTTCATTTTTTTCCCCACGATGCTCGTTTTTTAAATTATTTATAGCTGTTCTGACTTAGGCGGAATTATGTAAATTAGATAATATTTAAGTAGTTAAATAAATACATAATAGCAAACCTGTGAAATAGTTTCAATTAACTGAATTCAATTAACCCAACATCAATAATTTCAGTTTTGGAATTAGAGTACTTGGATGAAATAATATCATTGTAATCCTTAACTATTTTCACAAAACGTTAATTTTTGAAGTAGGTAAATTTATTAACGTTAGTTGCAAAGCTTAGGAGTCAGATTTGTATTATTCTAATACTATGATCAATTAGTGGGGACACTTTCGGCTTTGCGGTCATGCACTGCGAATTAAAAGAAATATTACAAAATTGAACAGCTTGAAAAAATATCCGATAAATGCCTACTCGAATGTCTTTCCACCTCAGAAATTTATGAAACTGTTAGTGATTTTACCCAAATTATATTGAATAACACGAAAACGCATTGCACGCTATGCAAATATATCTTTATTTTTTAAGGTATATGCCGTAAACGAGCTTACGGATGACCTGATGGTAAGCAATCGACGCTGCCCATGGATATCCGAAACACCAGAGGTGTTATCGGCCTTGTGGGGTTAGTAATTTAACTATTTAAGGGTTGTATTGGAATCGCGGATTGAAAAGGAGCATAGTTGGGGCTCCGGTAACCTCACTCATACAACGAAACAACGCAAGCGTTTTTCTGTGTGGCCGTGGTATCACTCCGGTTGAGTCGGCCCATTCGGGCCGAAGCATGGTTCTCCCACACTTTCATATCTAGAAAGCAAGTAATCTAAAAACGTTGAAATTATTTTTATTAATTATGTTACGCCATTATATTGCACCTAGTAAACCAGCGCCCTCTGTTACAATAAAATATCAGCGCCATCTTTCATATAAATGCATAAGTTTCGCGTATTGGCTCCGTATTCTTACGACAGATGGCCCTAAAATCCACTATTGTTATGAAAAGGTCCGATTCCCGAAAATAGTAGTTCTAACAGTAGCAGAGGATTGTACCTAAATAGAAATGATTTAAGCTTGAGTCTTGCTAATTACTGAATACAAAAATACTTACTATTAAGTGGTTACCTTACACGAATAGTTTTATTATAGGTAAGTAAGTAATAGGTACCGACTATTGAGTTTTGCTATAACTAAACAGGCTATAACGGGCTCTATTGTCATCATCTAGGTACCCGAAGTCCTAGAAAATGATGATTAGGTAGGTACTGAACAAAGGACATCCATTGCTGAATAACTAACTCCTCTTCAGAGAATGAAGGTGTTGTCATATTGTTTACCATGCATAATAGCATTGGTAAGTGAATTAGTTCACGGAACATTGTAAAAAATTTTGCTGTCCGTCTTCTGGTGGAAAATTGCAATTTTCAACATCATCATCATCAGCCGGAAGACGTCCACTGTTGAACAAAGGCCTCCCCCTTAGTCCTCCACGTAGAACGACAAGCGGCCACCTGTATTCACTGGCTCCCCGCGACTCTGACGATATCGTCGGTCCATCTAGGGGGAGGTCATCACTCGATTACTTTTCTGGAGTTATAGTTTTAAGACATACCCAATTATTCGAATCCGCTTCTCCTTAACAATGATTCAAATGACATGATGGTCAAAATAATCGATTTTTCAATATCCTAACATTAAGTTCCTTATTATAAGTTCGCATAAAACCAACCTCGGTGCACCTATCAGTTCGAGCATATGTACATATAAATTAAATGCGATTCCCTAATTTCGTGATTGTTTCCGGCATGTGTATTGCATACAAAACCCATGCAGACCCCTTCGCATTCAGTGGACGAACGCATTGTGGGGCGCTGCTATGGCTACCCTGCTTTTGTCGTCATGGTCGTGCGTCCATTGTAAGTCCATGGTAATGAAGATGGACATCCCCATCAGTAGGGGTAGTGCCAATTATCCAGCCACGTGCCTTGTTGCGTCATTGTTAGCATTCTAGACTTGATTGCTAGTCGATTGTATAGGTGTACCATCGACAAAGTCAGGGGTCGACCATCATTAGGCGAAATTTGCATTCACTCGACCAAAGGGAAAACGCCCGATGGATAGCGAGTTTACCACAGGATTTTGTTTCATAAGTGTACTACGGTAAAGTTTAGCGATAGGTTGTCTTTATTGTATAAGTACCTATTTGTATAATGTTGCTATATAAAATATTGGATAGTGCTGTAGCATCTACGGCAATTTTTACTTAGCTACTTAGTTGATGGTAGACGCCTCATTAGGCGTCTGATAAAATGCACCAAATCTTGTGCGTAAACAAGAAATTGCTTTCTTAGCGTGTACATTCTTAGGCATTCACGTATTACTAAGTATTGTACCTTTAAAAGCAATTATCTAACTAAGTAAATCAGAAAAATGGAATTTTCTACAAAGAAATCAAAGGTCAAGGCTTGAAAACTATTACAAACTACCTCTGTGAAAATAAATATCTCCTTGAAAAATACAAAGCCACTGAAAAACCTGCAGACAACAGTTAATATTTTTCTAACATAAACAGGATAAGCAATTTACTTACGTTAACCAACCGTTTAAAGCAACTACTTATTACAATGCAACAACAAAGCTTTGAAAGTAAATAAATAATGATAATACATTTTTACATAAAGAGGGAACAAATGCTCAAAGGGGGGTGATCAAAGGGGGATTAAATATCCAATGCAGCCAAGGCCAGCAGCTACAGTTGCACGGTACCAGTAATTATATTACTGCAATCTGAGCTCTTTAAAAACATCCTGTTTAAAGCACGCCCCTAAGCGTGTGCCTGTATAGGTACAATTATATTATTACAGCCCTAGGGCCTACGGATAATCCGTTACTGTTTATACTACTGAGTGCTGAGTGCATACACTCAAGGGACATATACATATAAAAAGTACCTAATGTAAGGAAAAGTACGTATACATATATGTACATCGGTCAATGATTTTTTTTCATGGCATGACAAAACTTTGTGACGGCGATGTTGGAAAATGTACCTAACTACATTACCCATGTAGATAGGTACATTTTCCAAGCTTTACAAGAATGTTAATGGGAGTTATATACATCTTTTATCGACATTCCTATATTGATCAGGTTGACGATACCGTATTAATTAAAGAAGGGTCAAATTAAAAGTACCCTTAACCAACGAACATGTCTGAGAAAAGACTGATTACTGTTGATGAGGTATGTAAGAATCGTAGCAATTGGCGTTCTATAGTCTCTGCTTTCCCCCATGGGAGGCGTGTGGTTATGAACGTATGTAAGATAGATTTTTTCCGTTTCACATTATGATCATAAGTAGGTGCTTAGATACTTCCGGAGCTGCGGACTGCTTAGCGGGTTACCGGGGCTGCATCACGAAAATCAAAAGTAGGAACGGGGTGGTTTTAGTCAGTAAAGTCTGACTCTCCCTCTCACCTCGTCCAAGGCAGCAACAAAGTACACAGAATATGCTTAGTTTTAAATGACAAGGTGTAGGTTTACCTAGAAACCAAAATCATACATAACTAACTATCTAAAAGTTAAAGGTATTAAAAAAGATTTTCACTTCAGCACGAATGGAAGCGAACAAGTATAATTATAATTAATAAAAATATAATAAAGAAGACCTAATATATATTCTAATATACTACTAAACACATATAAACTAGAATATTGAAATTGAAATTACCAAATACTTATTTAATTAATTTTAATATGATATTAAATTAACACTGAAAGCCCTTCCTCTCTCCTACGAATTTTATATTTTTTATATTTTGCTGTGCCCGACAGGGTCTAAATCTAGACTAAATACTGAAACGCTGTGTTCAACATTCAATGTAACAGCGGTACCTAAGCATTACATAAGTAGATACTATTGATAAAATAATGGTCGATACTTTACACGAGTACACGTATACACCTATGTGTCTATCACCCCCTCAAACTGCAGTAACACCCTGTCACAGTCGCTAATACTTTTGTACAGGGAGTCTATGATATATGTAGACATTGTCGCTTTGTGAACTCACACAGACGTCTCTGATAAAATTCCGTGTATTGCCGATACACAGGTAGAGACGAGAACATAAGTGTTTGCAATGAATATCTATTTGTTTTCTGGTACTTTTATTCACGTTATTATGATGTAGTATCGAATCCGAGATTTTCTATGTTAAGAAAAGTATTTTTGTAATTAGATGTAGAACTCAGCCTTAACGGGTTAGAAGTCTCACGCCTATCACATTGTATATATACCCGCCCGCCACCTACGTTTTGATGAACCTGATTGTAAAAAAATATATTATGCCATTAAACCTTTGCCCGTCTACCATTGCTCTTATTTAATTAGCTTAACACTGTCTTAATAAGAACACCAAGAAAAAGCAAACCACTCCACGTCTGAAAAATTTAACCTTCACCTGACGAGTAGATACTAAAAACTAGATAAATACCTAATAGCTAATTCGTAGACGTTTATTTAAAGGGTTAATACAAATATGAATATTCTGAAAATTTAAATTTATTCTAACAACTCAACTACATATAACATATTTACTTATTTATTTTTACATTACTCTCCAATAGAATGTAAATTAAATATAAAAATTTAATTAAATATGGAAAATATGAATATAGAAATTGCAGTAAAGTTTTGTACATCAAACACGAAGTGATACAAATTCAAACGCAGAATAACTTGCAACATTAACTAGCTGGTAGTTACCCAGTTAGCATAATGTTAATACAAGTTTCAAACTTATAACAAGGTAACTATGCAATCGTCTAGAAAAAGGTAGTTGGCACGTAGAATATTTTATTAAAGGGACAATCCTATCTATCATGATTGTTTATTAGCAACTATTGCAAGCGAGGATCTGCAGTAGCGACCAGTGTCCAGCCAAAAGAAGCATCAGAGCAAGGAGCCCAAAGCATCCTAGGGAAATTAAAACATATTTTGGATCCTACAACAAAGAGAAGTAATTAATCTCCGATTTATTTGCCGGGACGGTACACTGCGATAATGGTGCAAAAAGACGTGCGAATAATAATTATGTTCACACGATCATTTCATGATTGTCTTACCCACCTAAGTATAGAAACCTCAGCCGTTGTACCACTTAGCTTTTGACCTCTTAATTGAGGACTGAATACTGCACATTAAAGGACCTGATCAGTACATCGCCCCTGTTATTAAAATTAAATTGGACAAAGTCTTGACATGAAAACTATCTTGAGATAGGTGCGAGAGCCAATTGATCCATGACTCTTCAGTTAGATGCATCTTGACGGTGCCAGGCTCCCACATAAATAATGATTTAATTGATAGGTACTTAACCTATCCAGCCTCATTGGGAACTGGCACAGTGTCTAGATTTCTAGAATGAACTTGATTTAAAGAGTTGGTCGCAAAGCTTGTGGGGTTATATTAACCAGGTGTTTATAACCACCCTTTTTTTAACCCCAAGGCGGGTAATCCTTATGGAGCCCGTCGTCTGGGGAGGACGAAAGGGACTGCCAGACTAACTACTAATTTAAACCCAAACCGGTGTCCCGTCTCACACGAACCAAGTATTGGGTCTGCCTTATTACTTGGTACTTACTTAAAAAATATGCTTCAATAACCTTTTTTATTTAATGAAACAGTATTTTCAGCTGCAAGTATTTATCGCTGTGACTGAAATCTGATTTAGGTAATTATGGATTTTAAATGTTTTTTTTATAAGATACACATTACACAAGGATCAGTCCTTATACAAACCTGACCGAATCGACCTAAGTATTTGATAATCTCTATATTGATAATGATTATAAATGTACAAGTCTTCTTAGACAATTAATTTAAAATTTCATAGATATATTTTATCATTATTTAGTTTTAAGAGAGATGTCTGCAAGTATACCTGTCTGCACCCTCCCTACTGCAGGGAGAGCCAGGGGGTGAGTGTGTGTTACACGTTCATAAGCCGATTTTGCTAGAATTTTCCCAATGTATTGATGTTTGTATGTGTGTGTAACTTTGCGAATATTGGCACCTGCGGCTGTGCCTACGGCCTGTCTGCAGGGGTACTACGTATGTGGACTACCGCTGTTTACATTTTGGACTTTTTACCACTTGTGTTATACATAAGTCCCATGTAATAGGGTTGAGCTTATTGCCATATACTGGGCACAATTCCACAAACTGAAAAAAAACCAGTAATTTTTTGCCCGACGCGGGTATTCATACTGAGACCCCTTACCTGGCAGTCACTCTGGCGAGCTCTTATAGGTAATAGATAAATATAGGTAAAACGTAGGTACCTCAATTTTCTATTTAGGTTCTAATTCGAACGCACTGTGTATAATTAAATTTAATAAATAAGTATATCTGTATCTTAGTTCATTTGGTATGAATTAATTGACGACCGAGTTCAACTTTCCAGTCTACATACGTACTCGTACTGCTAAGTCGTACTTAATAATATTTTGATAGACTCTCCAGATAAGCATCCCATCACCAAACTTCTCTTTCACTCTACTTGGGATAGAAAGAGCTGCACGAATAATATTTATGTGTTTTCTCATTCAAATCTCATACAAATCCACCTGTTGCTGTATCCTTGAAACGTACGCTACACAGCAAACTAAAGTATGCGAAATACTTTTGTTTTTAAAATAAACTCTTAAAGTAATATTCTAAAAAAATTACGGAACCACGTTCAAAAGCCTACTCCAGAGTACTGAGCCAATCACTCACAAATATCTACACTAGATATAGATCTGACAAATTTTGGGGGACGTCCATACGGGGAATCGCAGTCAAAGTTGTTGATTAAAATGAACTCACACAACGACAGTAAGGGTGGTGCACACGGGAAGGGTCTATAGACTTAATGCTATCATATAAAAATAAATTCCTGGTACAGAGTATTAGTATTGAGTAACTATTTACAAATTCCAAGGTTGCAACAGTTTCATCAGCGCAGCGGGCAGCTAGGCCTAGAACAGCTGGCCAGACGACTGAGGGGCTGCTGCGAAACGGGTTCAACCTATTGCCATATACTGGGCACAATTCCAGACTTCCTGAGAAATTTTCGGAAAATCGAAAACTGCTCAGTAATTCTTTGTCCGACCCGAGAATCGAACCCGAGACCATTTGCCCGGCAGTTGCTCTTGCGACCACTCGACCAACGAGGCAGTCAGTAATAAATAAATTATTTATTGTAAACATCATAATGCGTATTCATTTAACTGATATAGGTATGTACCTATGTAAATGTTAATCTTGTGTTTGTTATTCAATATAAAAGTTTTAATCCATCATAAACTTTAATAAAGAGAGGACTCTTTGAGCAGGTTTGTCGGCAGCTTGGCACCATTAGCACTGGAGGTCAAAGTCAGGGAATACTTCTGTCAAGGACACATAAACTCAACAACTTAAGTTGTTAACAAAGCTGCATTATTCAGCTTTCCTCTTAGTATATTTTTCCAAAATAAAATGCACAAGAACTTTCCTAGAAAACAGAATTTAATGCATTTGTCGTGTAAATATGCATTCAATTTGTTAGCAAAGCTAAAGCTGCTGCTACCTACATTACCTACTGCTAATCAGGTAGACACGACCTACGACGTGATTAAACGAGTTGAATCCACTAGATGTCGCCGTATTTCCGCTCACGCTTATCAATGAGCGCCAGTCTAACGGCCGCCAGGTCGGGGAAGAGTCAAAGGGATGAGGGGTTGCGCGCGGCGCCATGTTCCCCTCAATGCTGCGCAGCTTTTCATGTTATCGATTGTTTAATTCTCCTCGGTACCTCTCTAAAGCGGGACGTATCGCTTGTTTAGTGAATACAGTGAAAATAATTAACGAAATGGCAAAAAAACTAAGTCCAGAAGAGAACTACTGGACTCCGTTCCAACAAGACGTGCTGAAGATGGTGCAGCGCCACCCGGTTACGTACATCAGGGACATTATGATGACCCCGACCCAATACAAGGCCGCCGTGACGACAGCGTGGGAGCGTATTTCCCGCGACATCCATATGCCCCGTAAGTTTTTATTTACAAACTTATTTTGTTTACATTTCCATTATGTGTTTTGTATTGTATGTGTGGTTCGCTTATCACCTGTTTTGTTATTGTACTATGATTGCGAAATTATTTTAATCACCGCCAGAGCGCCTGAGCCGTATGTCTTACCCAACTATCCAGCGAATTTCAAATGTAAACAAATGTAACGGTAGCCATGCGTAAATTAAAGCGAAGTTTTACGCAAAGCATCTGTTTTATATATATGTAGGCTATGGCGCTCTGATTATTGTTGACATAAGGCTACAGATTAGTTACCAGCTACCATTCGAGTAAATATCAACACACACAATGAAATAAACAACAATCTTTTAAAAATTGTCCCTGACAAATCGAATTCCTGCTTCGAGCTAATTGATGATTAGTGTCTCAATGTTTGTTTTTCCTCTTTTCAGAGAAAGCATGCAAGCAGGAATGGACCAGCATCAAGCTGAGGTACGCCAAGCTGAACAACCTGATCCGCTTCGGGAAAGTGACGGAGGAGGTGATCTCGATGCACCCTAAGACGAGCAAGTACATGGATGGATCTCTGGAGTTCATGGACGCTTACATTTACGAGATCAATGATGATGACATACCTCCACACATTCATAAGCGCTTCAACAAGTTATTCGGAGTGACCGCCAAGCAGGTCGTCACCAAAGAGATGGTACAGGCATTGTTAAAAAACCGCACGCAAGAGGAAGAGCCGAACGATGAAATGGGGAAGATGCATGTGCAAAATCTGATGAATATCGTGGAGGATGCTGTGGAAAAGTCCCTCAGGGAGATGAACACGTCTGATGAGCAGCCGGAGCAGCGTACTGCTGGTTAGGCTTGCTAGCCAGTGCTATGTGTAACGCGTTACACATTCAATATGTATCTCACAATTACATACATCACAATAATTCATTTAATTACTCGTCGTATTTAAATTTATTGATGTGATGGTTTGAATATTCAATGTTTGTAACTATTGACGAAAATGTCTTTTGGAAGACTGTTTGGAACTGGAAGACAATCAGACATATATTAGGAAAGAGGAAGTTTTGGATTGGTAGAAGTTTGGAGAGGACGGTGGAGACGGATGGTGCAGGCGGTTATACCGAAGGAACAAAAAGACAAAAAATACTGGAAATGAAGTGGACTGATTATGGGAAAGCCAAATTTGAAATTTTAAGTGTTAGTTGTAGTTCTATTTAACGTAAATACGATAATTGTAACACCGTCAATGTGTGTGAACCAATGATGTTGTAGATGTACTCGTATGCATTTAAAATAAAGTATCAATTTTTCTCTTAACGAAAACAGAATGTTTTATTTCACTGTTTCCATCACATTTAGGTTACTCCGCTGCCGCGCCAGATTAATGCGTGGTAGGATGGCAGCAACGACTGTCGCACCGAAGGCTGGGCTCGCTGTCATTACAGTGGTAAGACCTCTTTGTGGAGTGGCTTGAGAGGCGCCATGGCATCCTCACCTACCGCCTGACGCAGTTGCTTACCGGACACGGGAGTTTCGGTAGGTTTCTGTTTCTGATGGGGCGGGAGGAAACGCCCGGGTGTCATCACTGCGAAGACTGCCCGGAGGACACGGTGGAACATACGGTGGCGGTCTGTCCTACATGGGCTGAGCACTGCCGTGTCCTCAGGGATGTGTTCGGCGACGGCGACCTCTCGTGTCCGGCATTGGTTCAGGCCATGGTGCGAAGCGAGGGGGACTGGGATGCCGGTTCCTCCTTCTGCAAAGCAGTCATGTTAGCTAAAGAGGGGGCGGGGCGCGCTAGGGGACCAAACTTCCTCAAGCCCCAGCCGACGCGAGTGACACTCCGGGCGTCGGACGGCGAGCAAGGGTAAATACCGCCAGACGAGAACCTATGCGTGCGACGCTACGCGTTCCGCGCGTACATCGAAGAGCCATCAGACTACCACAAATGGGGCCCAGTAGGACTGATGCTTGATCCGGACCTGCAGACTACCTAGCGGGTTTACCGAGGCTCCGGCTCGACAAGCAGGAGTAGGAACGGGGTGGTTTTTGTCAGTAAGAGTCTGACACTTCGACTCGCGCTTTCACCTCGCCCTGACGAGAGAAGTACCTAATTGGAGGATTTTCACCCTTTAAAAATCACTTCCAGGTTATTTTTAATTTATTGCTAATTTGACACTTAATTATACAATAATTCTATTGTTAGCAAACTCTTAGACTCAGACTCAGACTCTTACTGACTAAGAACCACCTAGCTCCTACTCCTGCTATGCGAGCCGGATCCCCGGTAAACCTGCTAGGTAGTCCGCAATTATGGTATTGCTCATGCATTAGCCCTACTGGGCCCCATCTGACAACAAACCATCAGGTCGCTATAAAACGCCCGGGTGTCGTCACTACGAAGACCGCGCGGGAGACACGGTGGACCATACGGTAGCGGTGTGCTATTCATAGGTTGAGCACCGCCGTGTGCGTGGATGTGGTCGGCGACGGCGACCTCTCGCGTGCGGCATTGGTGCAGTCCATGGTGCGAAGCGAGGGCGACTGCGATGCCGTCTCCTCCTTCTGCGAAGCAGTCATGCTAAGTATGGAGAATAATGGGAACGAATCTCCTCTCGTCTTAGCCGGCAGAGAGTGGGGCACGCGGACAGCACCCGGCTCACGAAATAAGGGAGGCCGTGCGGATGTGGTCGGCGACGGCGACCTCTCGCGTGCGGCAAGGAGGCCAAGGAGGCCATCGTCGTCCATTGGGCGGACGACCTTGCCGCTGCTGCCTCTGGCACACGCACGCTGGACTCCATCGGGCCAGTCCTCCAATATTGGGTTGATCGGCCGTTTGGATTTCTCTCCTTCCGCTTGGTGCAGGTGATGACAGGCCATGGCTGTTTTAGCACTTACCTGCACCGCATCGAGCGGGAGGACACGTCGTGCCATCATTGTGGCGCAACAGCGGACACGGTGCGGCACTCTCTGGAAGAGTGTCCACCGTGGTCCGAGCCACGCCAGAACTTGATCGTGGCGGTCGGAGAAGACCTCTCACTCCCTTGCATTACGCGCGCGTAATTAAACACGTACGCGCTATGTTGGGGAGTGAGGAGGCATGAGCGGCGGTCGCCTCTTTCTGTGAGGGCGTAATTTCGCAGAAGGAGGCGGCGGAATGTGAGCGAGAGGAGGAGAGGACGCATTCGCTCCGGCGCTTCGTCGAAGACGAATTAGTAGGAGAAGACGACAGTACAACCGTCTTCTCCCTCCCGGGAGTGCGTAGCGGGTGCTAAGCGCGTGGGCGCCTACACCTGCTTTGCACTACTCACTTCTCGCGGGACGGGAGCGGTTAGCCGAGGGGGTACTGGTAGTATCCGTAATATCCGAAAAATCTGGATAGTAAGTCCACTAATATCCGGATTTGAAAATCGGCGGATATCCGGATAGTACGGATATTCGGATATTCGGATTGCAAGCCCTACATGCAGGGCATACCGCCACAGTATGCTCCACCATGTCCTCCGGGTGGTCCTCGCAATGACGACATTTTTACTGCCGCTGAATCCGAAACAGGGGACTCAAAGCAAACAGGGGACTTACCACCGCGAATTTTATTTCTGAAACACAAACTGAGATTTTTTCACGCGGACGAAGTCGCAGGCACAGCTAGTGCTATTATAAGACTGAAAGCACATAATAATGTAGGAATATAAAGGAGATATAAATTAGCGAACTATATCTTCAATCAATTCAAATCAAAGTATGATAAATTGGTGTCAATAAGGCCAATAAACCTTCATTGAATTTAAATCTTTAATATGCAATAGAGCTCGCAGATTGTGAATCATGCAGTTAAATGCAATATGCAATTGGGTCCTACTTACATAATAGGGTGCTATCCTAAATTTTTTTAATGTCCGTCTGGTAGATTATTTTATAAGATCAGCTACGTATTTTTTTTCTTACAAAATTTAATATACATTAATTATACATTGATTTGAAACATCGTGTGACGTCACGTAATACTACATTTTATAGGGCAACGTAACGACCTCCAACACTTAACTTAATTTGTTTTATTTAACTATACATAAGACAATACATGTCGAATATTTTTAAATTATAACTACTAGATTTCATAACATTGTAAATAATGATGTTTTGCTTCACCATATTATGTATGTCAATAGTGTCTTTTCAACTTTAGAAATTACATAACATATAATTCGCTACAAATCATATTGATGCTTGCCTGCTTTCGAACCCTTACTCGCTTTCTCAAAGCCATCACGAAATAAATCAAAAGAAAATAGAATCTACGACTACCACGAGTAGTTAGACTTAACGAGACTGATAATTTATTAATGACTCTTTTAAAAAACCATGTGCAGTGGTTCATTGGGGAAACCCCCAACAATCAGTATCGATGGTAACGTGATCAATACGCTTCTATTAATAGGTACTGGGACTGGAAATGTGGAAACACCAGACAAAGGGTAACCCTACTTAGTAATTACCTTAACCACATGCTACAAATCTACAATTCAATTTTGTCGGCGAAATTGTTTTTCTTTTTTTTTGTTTTTTTTTTTTTCATTTCGTGTGGAAAAAAGATCTTTGTATAGTTTATTCCACTTTGAATCTAAACGTAAGTAGGTAAGTATGCATCTAATTATTTTAATCCATCCTTATTATTTTGAAGTAGCTAAATAGGAATTTATTAAAAATCTTCTGATGGGTATTTAATATTTTTTTATACAATTGCGTATTTGTATGAATAATATTTTCAATTGTATTATGAATTTGAGTGCACGTTTGGCGCGGTGGCTGGGCAACAGGCTGCTTCACATGAGGGGTTCGATTACCGTACGGAACTCTCTTTGTGTGATCCACAAATTATATTATTGTTTCGGGTCTGTGTGTCATGTGTATGTGAACTTGTATGTGGGGCAACGTTTTACTTAAAAGAAGAAGAAAATAAAGAAGAAAAAAATACTATAATCGTAATTATTATTTGGTGTAAGTTAAGTGTATAATAATATTATTGAAATAATAATAGGGATTCATTAATAATAATTAATCATTAATTATTTTTATATTAGAAGGTAAAATAAATTTAATGCCGTTCTATTTTGAAAATGATCACATCAAATGCTCAGCATGTACCTAAAAGTGCCCATTGCTGCAATGGCACAAGGCGAGAAGGTACGACGAGAATTAATCACCACACTAATTATAAATTAGTTTAAGTCTAGGTTCCCAACGATTTTTTTAAGTGTGGGTGAGCCATGCTTCGGCACGAATGGGCCGACTCGACCGGAGTGATACCACGGCGTCACCGAAAACCGACGTGAAACAACGCTTGCGTTGTGTGAGTGAGGCTACCGGAGCCGGGGCCCAATTCCCCACTCCCCAATCTCTGATTCCCCAACAAGCCTTAAATTCCTAACTTTTAAAAGGCCGGCAACGCACTTGTAACGCCTCTGGTGTTTCAAGTGTCCATGGGCGGCGGAGATTGCTTAACATCAGGTGATACGACAGATCGATTACCGGCGCGTTCCATAAAAATATACTGGCCTTTATATAATCTTAGAAATTCTAACAAAACATACCAACTTTATTAATTTCCACATCTTTCTATGGAAGTTTCCTTAAATAATAACGTGATCGTTAGAGTCATATCCCGTCGATGTCTGCCTGTTTATTGAATGCCTTTGTCTGTCTGTCTGTATGTTCAGGCATCACGTGAAAACTAACGGTTCAATTTCGATGAAGCTTGGCATAATTATACCTTATTATCCTGGGCAAAAAATGGGACTTTTTATCCTGGAAAAATACGTAGAAAAAAAACTTGATTTTTCAGATAGAGGGACTTCCTTAATTATTATGGGCCTAGCCGTATTTGGGTCCAATAGATATTTATAAGATGCCATTGTCAGAATTACTCAAAATGGAGAAATAAACATTCACGCGAAGACCGACATCCGCGCGGACGGAGTCGCGGGCGGAAGCTAGTATATCATAAAGAATTCAAGCACCGGATTGTGTTCTAGACATCGTATCATTTTAAAAACTTTAATGTACTTTATTAGCTACTTTACTTTGGTATAAACGATCACAAAAGACTTAAGTCTATTCTTAAGTATCGAAGAGGTGGAAACAGACTTAATGAAATACTGAAAATCTAGACTAACGAAGACAAGTGGAGTGTCTGTTTGTAATATTAAAATAACCGTTCTTCACTGCTTATACGTCTGCCTGTTTGTTTGTTTTGTGTGTGTTTCTGTTCTTGCTAGTCTCTGAAATGGCTATACCGATTTTAACGGAACTTCTTATAGGCAGGTTGCTGATGCACTAAGGAGTAACTAAGGCTGTACTATACTTTTATTAGTCACAAAGCCTGTTATGTAAGCGAGCGAAGCCGCGGGCATCTAGCAGGTAGTTTTTAATAAAATCGGATTTGTTTTCACAAAGAAAAAAACATGACAGCAAACAGGGTGTAGATCAATATTTAGTTGTAAACAAATAAAATCTAGTCTCCCTCTGTATATTTGTAGGTTCATGCAATTTTAAACCCTAAACGTGTAGTTTAGGTGTTTATTTAGCATTTTATTTGTCAGGAGGTTGAGTGAGGGATGGAGTACAGTGGGAGGAAGGTGGGATATGATTTGAAGCTGGGAAATCGGGAGGTGCGACCGACTACGTTAACTTCGGACATAGGCCATTAATAATTATAATAGTCACATGTGATCTTAAATGTACAGTTTGAGATAATTTCTCTAATTTAGTAGCAGATCGGTGTGAAAAAACCTTTCAGTCTTCTTCTTTTTTTCAATATCCGCATCATCAACCAGAAAATCGTTACGGAAAACGTCTAATCAAAACTTTTCGTCAGCTTTGAAAAAAGGTCTTCGTCAAGATTAACATCAGACCAGAAAATCGTTTCGCACAAGGTTAAAATCATTATCGTAATCGATATTTTGTAACACAGCGACTAAATAAAAAAAATAAAAAATAACCGCCATCTTGATGTTTTGATGACGCAAACTCATCGACTTTATCCAAATCAGAGGGGTTGGCAAAGACCTTGAAACACTAATCTGGCCAAATAAGTATCCTTTTACCAAGCAGCTACCCCATAATTATGATTACTGAGGGTGATGTGCATCTGTGTGCGTTGCTGTGCTTCAATAGCCTTTGATCTTGATTTTATTTTTTAATCTCCCTTTTGCAACGGTGACTCCACCCCTTTTAAGGGGTGATTTTAGTAATCAAGGTCAACACGTGTCCTGTGGAGTCTATTACAAAAGCACCATTGTTTGTTCGTTCTTTTTCATTTTTAGGGACGAAATTAATTCAAGTTTTAATGATGCTGCTGAAATTATTAAGGGTAGGTAATAAGTAATCCCTTCGAAGTCATATCACAATCTCTATATCTTTTTAATTAGTGTAAGCCTGATAGTCGGACCGGTTATCAAAATCTAATCATAATATATTTTTATAATTTAAATAATTTTGTGTAATGGTGTAAATCTTTCAAAAACCTATTTGTCTTGATGCCATCGATTGGTCAATGCTCTACGCCGTCTCACAGTATTTCAAAAGTTTTTGAGATATTAATTATAATTTCCAATATGACTTACAAATCGGTCGTAACAACAACTGATCTTATTAACCTCTCACTACATGGCAACTGTAAGTGCGTGTCCACATCTCCACGTCACGACATCGTCAACGTGGAACGATGCGGTAACGTGTCACGTTACGTTGACGTGACGTGCAAATTTACGTTAACGTAACCTAAAAATGAACTTCACGACGCAGAAACGTTACACGTCGTCGTGCCTTGTAAACTGGTATATTCTTTACTAACTTGCGTCGATACGGACATTGTTCACATAGTACAGTATTCTGCTTCTGCTATTGTTAAAAAGACATTAACATAGAGCATCGACGTCGGCTTACGACGACGTGATGCGCCGTCACACGGCGACGTTGCCGTACCGTGAACTAGAACGACGCGGCAACGTAACGTGACACATTACCGCACCGTTACACGTTGAGGACGCGACGTCGTGACGTGGAAATGTGGACACGCACTCAGAGTGGTCTTCTTACATTGTGCGAACCTAGGGCTACTCCGGTTCTCGAATCCGAAGTTTCGTTTAATTTTTGGCCGTAGGTTTTATTGATTTACTTATGAAATTACTTTAAATAACGTTTTATTTTTAATTTCAATTCAAAATCTACCTATCATGCAATAAATGGAATTGTAGTACGAAATTTGCGAAGTTTCGGACGAAACTTCGTTTTTCGTTGAATTGGAGTAGACCCCCTGTGGCGCGGATTATAGTAAGGATTTAATCTCTAAGCATCGAATGCATTTCCTGAAATTAAAACCCAAAGGACGATTTAGCTTGGCTTTGATGTTTTACTATAGGAAAATGAATTTTATCATTATGTAGGTAGGAACGTATCAGCTTTTCAATATGCATCAATTTGAGGGTTGGATGATGAAATTATTTGTTGGTTATTAAGCCGTCCCAATAAAGTAAAGCCAACCCAGGTATGGAGAGGGCTACTTTTTTCAATTACGAAATATATTTGACATATTTAAGGTTATATATTTACTTAACCTACTAAATTATAAAACACAGAAAAATAAAACGTTGCACCATTACATTAAAGCTTTGATTAGAGTGGATTACATTTACATGCACAACCTGCACCTACCTATATACAATGTACTATGAGTACCTTCTTTTTGCTGCGGGTATTTAACTATACATTTTTACAAATTATTTGCACCTAATTCAATCTCGAAGACAGACCTTCCTATCAGCTGTTAAGTTGCAAATGCCATCACATTCATCCTACTTACAATTCTGATACGTTTTAAAACAAGAACCTGAGGCTTTGTAATAGTTAATAATTAGAGATAAAAAAATATACAATATGAACACTTCTAAGTTTTTGTAGTTCTGCTTTAAATACCAATTAATTGGAGCTATCTCCCTATTCACGAGCACCGAGGCCCCTGTATATAAATAGATGCAAGTACGCACAGTGCAAGCTCTATAGGGGTGGGCGGAGAGTGTGCACGTCTGCGCGTTGGACGGGTCCCGGCGCATCGGCAGGACATCGAGGCTCAGTCAGTACTGCACGAGCCGCAATGGCGGGTTGCAGAGTGAAAAACTTACATTACCACTGCAAAGAGGACTCCTGGACTCCAATAGAATCGGCTTTGATAAAGCTAGTGAGGGAAAACCCACCCCTGTATACACGCGGCGGCCGCGGCAGCAGAACAAAGAAGTTGATGGTCTCACTGATGTGGAGCGACATTAGTGATCAGTTGGGCTTACCAGGTAATTTTTTCAATTTTTTCTAAGATATAAACAAAAACACTAATTTACGTAGTTAACGAATCCTTAATTTAAATACAGTAAGTATGGAATCTGGATTTAGTGACTTTTTTTTAAATTCAACGCGGTTGATAGATTATGACAAAAATTTGTCGTCAGTTAACTTTGAATTTCTTACAGTTTTAGGTACTACCTAGTCATTACCTTGCAGTAATATTCATAAAAACTGAAAAAAAAATACATTAAAATAATGGCGAATATGAAGTTTAGAATGGATTTGTTTGTTTTGGTGTGTGCGCGAATTTATAAGTACATTGTTAATATTACGCATTTTGTCTTTGCGATTTTCAATATTATAGTACCTATTTTTAAAAACGATGCGACAGTTTTCTTTCTGGCTTAAGTTAGTTGCAGCAATATTTATATTTATTAATATTTTGTTACATGGAACGCGATCAAAATATTTTATGTAGATAGACTCAATTATTTATTAGATTAACTAACCTTAGCAAACTTTACTTGACATCTTAAAACTAAACAATTACTGGAAATTGCGTCTTATTAGGTATGTATATAACGTGGCGAAGGAAAAATTATTATTTATCGAGAAAAATATAGCTTGCGGCTCTTTGGCGATTCCCTATTATTTTGGGTTAAAGTGTTCTATTATTTCAAACTTTTAATTCTTCTTCTTAATTATACGTTTAAGTATAGCAAAGAAGAATTTCTCATTTCAAGAAGTTTCAACAAGATACACGGTTATTTCCCGGCGATTCACTTCACGTGAAAAGGGGCCATCCATTAATTACGTCACACGTTAAGGGGGGAGGGGGTCGACGAAGTGTGACTTTATGTGACAAGGGGGCGAGAGGGGTCTTAAATTTCGTGACGTCACATTTCAATTATTATAATCTAATTGTTAAAACACAAACTTTGAACTATTATCGAAAACCTCAAAAAATCTAGATGTAAAATTATAAAATGTGACGTCACACTAGGGAGGGGGAGGTCTCACAAATGTGACCAATTGTGACAAGGACGGAGGAGGGGGTCAAAAATCATGAAATTCGTGTGACGTAATTTATGGATGGCCCAAAAGGGTTAAAATTTCTATCAAAACTCTTAACCAGTAAAAGTACTTTTAACTGAATAAAACGAAAAAAGATATTTGTACCTAAAATGTGAAATCGTTTATTATGAAAATAAGCCATCACATAAGCAATCACTACAAAGAGAACACAACAAATAACTTAACCTAACCTTTGTTTTTGACCCTGGGAAACATACTTTATGTATCGTCCTCCCTTCGGGGGACGGGAGGGATATGTGGGACTCTCCGGTAGAAGCCGGCCCACTAAAAAACCCAGGAGCACACCTGCATCGCCATTGAGGGGGCCTGGGAGACCGACTGAACCTTTACTACCAGTACCCCCTTGGCGGAGCACATCTGTGGTAGCAGGCCATTACACGCCCCTCCCTAGCATGGGAAAGGGGCATCGGGAACGGTCGTGTGCTAACCGCTCCCGTCCCGCGAGAGGTGAGTAGTGCAATGCAAGTGTAGGCGCCCCCGCGCTTAGCACCCGCTACTCACCCCCGGGAGGGAGAAGACGGTTGTAACCTAACCTAACCTTATCAAAGAGCGCGGACGCATATTTCTGCGGTAATAGTTTTATTATAAATAAAAAAATAAATTAAAAATTAAAAAAAACCCCGATACAAAAACTTAATTTCCCCTTAAAAAGTAAAAAATAATAAAAGAAACTTAATCTTAAAGTACCTAAGAATGTACTAATAATTCTAAAAAAAAAAATACATCGCGTTGGGGGACCGCTCCTAATTATTTCTTACTTCTCTACGATTTGTTCATAAGTATCACATGATTGGTGTTAACATTAAAGTAAATTAATGTTTAGGTACTTAACTATAACGCAGAAAATATAGCGGCGCGGGCGGCGGTGTGCAGTCCGTATTCATTCGGTCCCCCAACGAGACGTACTTATTTTTTTTTAGAATTATTAGTACATTCTTAGGTACTTTAAGATTAGGTTTCTTTTTTTTTTTTTAAGGGTAATTAAGTTTTTGTGTCGGGGTTTTTTTTATTTAATTTTGTATTTCAAACTTTTTATAGGTAGGTTAGGTTTAGTATAGTACATATACTTACTATAATTTCGATTCTTGTTAAGCTAAAAATTACATTTAAGGTCAAACTCGTTCGCATTTTTTATTTTTTACTTATTAATTACTAGTTTTTTTTCTCTAAGTAGGCTAAAGACTACATAGGTGCAGTTTTTTTTGTTAATAATAAAACGTTAAATTAAAAAAAATATTTTAAAATATATTAAATTTTATATTTTTGTTAATACGAAAAAATATTATCTTTCAGTGCGGTTTCATTTGAGACCCCATCCCAGTATATTTGCAGACCTTCGGTTAATCTAAATTGAAATCACAGCATCCGTTCGAGAGTTATGATGCCACAGACAGACAGATACACAGACAGACAGACACGTCAAACTTATAACACCCCTCTTTTTGCGTCGGGGGTAAAAAATAAACCTAACCTAACCCAACCCAACCTTTTAAGAGTTTTGACTGATACAACCAGTCAGAGCCGCTTTTGACGGATACTCTTGGTCAAAAGTATTTTTAACCAATTCCATTGGGCAAATGTACCTTACCTACTTTTGGTTGTTATTTTAATCAAAAGTATTATTGACTAAAGCTTACGGTCAAAAGTATTTTAGACTGATTTTGCTAGTCAATAGTACTACTGGTTAAGAGTTTTATGCGTACATATAAGTATACTTTTATATATCATATCTTAACTCGGTAAGGGACAACTATATAGTACCTACACTAGGACTATTAATATCAACCTTCATAAATCTTTAATCAAAGTTTTATAATTATTGCATAACTAACTTCTGCCAGTAGCTTCGTCCGCGTTCCCTAGGGATAAAAAGTGTCACCCATGTCAGCTCATATCTTTCAGTATACCGAATTTCATCAAAATTCGTTCACTAGCTTCAAACATCCAAATAAACAGACTTCCACATTTATAATATTATCAGAGTGATATTTCTCCTGATGTATTTTAGATATTTTATAACTACGATTTCATTTTGTTTCAGAATCCCGTTTACAAGAGATATGGCGACGTATAGTTGCCGAATGGGCTATTATTAATAAATTATCTAAATTAGGGTATCCCGTAAGAAATTTCCCAAGAGCAAATAAATTCCTTATTACAAACTTCAGTTTCTTGGATAACTACATCATGGACTTGAAGGATGCGGATGTGCCGCACAATATATTAGACATTTACCGCAAAAAATTTGCGATAAACGGATCAGTAATGAGAGCTAACTGCTCTTTCCCCGCTGGCACCTCGACTGCCAGGACAACAACGGATCAAGCACCAAGCAGTCCTGGTACTGGTACCAGTAACTCAGAAGTAGCTGGTGCGGCTAGTTCCTCTGGAGTAGTTGGATCAGCATCAGGCACTCCCAGCCAATCAGGCTCTCTTGGCGCAACTGCAGTGTCGGTCACATCTTGCGACACCAAATGTGCTAATACTCCGGCCAAGACTAGTACATCTGCCAAGCCCAGCGTCTCTGGCAAGAAAGACAAAACCGGGGTAGAACTAACAAAAAAATCGGAAGACCACGGCAAATCCGGCACGAACAGCAAAGCCGGATCTCATACGAAAACTGAAAGTTCTAAATCTGGTGCATCCCGCTCCACTGGCCGTAAGTCAAAGCATAAGTAAACTTTTTACATTGGCCCTCCATGATTGTCCTCCCGCAAAATTATGAATTTTGTTATTTATACGAGTAGCATGTATGACATGCTCGATATTAGGTTATACCAAAAATTTTATTTAAACATTAGAAATTTTATCAAGTTGAATACTTTTTATAACTTTGTTTGTTTTTTGTAAATTATTCAGTTTTAGTTACTACCAAGATATTGAAATAATTATGAAAAATATATATAATCATTGGAAATGTAAATCTACACGTGGAAGAACTACGTACATAATATACTACTACGTACACATATCTAGGTACTTTCATTGATATAATATGTTGTTAGTTTATATATATAATATGTTTATGATTATGCTAAAACACTGAATTACTATTTTGTTTGCTAAAAGAATAGAAATATTTTTTTAGATTAATCATAGTCCGCAGAGATAATATTTTCTTATTTTAATAATTTGTTTTAATTTAGGTACTGATTTAAGATCTCGTATTCGGGATGTGCCTAGTGATAGATTTGATATTGTATTTTTTGTACGTATTTCTTAAAAAATACAAACAAGTATAGTACACAAACTGTGTGGTGCAGGGAACCTACCTTTCACAGGGTCTTTGTCTTCAGGGTGTCTCTTCTAAAATATTTACCTATCTACGACAAAAACGAATTGTAGGCTTTTTTTATTATTATTATAGTACCGCAAAACGGAGTAAGTAGTCAACTCGGACCACATGCCTACGGCCCATTTGGGACGAGTTGGGGAAATTAAAAATAAATTAAATTTTTAGTGGTGAACTCGTCCCACTTTTTTTTTGTATGGATCTTTAAACTTTATCAATGTTTGGTACAGTTAGCAACACAAGATTAAAAATATTTTTTTATTGTTTTGTTTCTTTACTTTCGTTTTATTTATAGATTATTTCATATTACAACATCCTTACGAAGTAAGAACCTCTTTTTTTAGTGTCGGTTAAATAATTTATTAGCTCAATTTATTTTAGCAATCGCACAAATTCATGTGTTATCCAAAATTACTAAGAATACATGTGTGGCTTAAACAATGGTCATGGCGGTCACTTATGAAGTAAATGATAACATAGATAGAATGAAGTTCCTAGAAAATATTTTTTCAACAAAGTAATAGAACTTTATTATTTCCAAACTAACCCTTTTGCTACTGACTGTACCTTATCTCATTGTGGTAGTAACGTGGGACGAGTTGACCACTAAAAATATTATTTTATTTTATTTTCTGCAACTCGTCCCAAATGGGCCGTAGGCATGTGGTCCGAGTTGACTACTTACTCGCAAAACGGGATGAATAGAATTCGAGAGGTGAATAGATACAGAAGGGGGGTGAATAAACGTTTGGAAAATGTTCTAACATCTATTCACCCCATTCCTTTGTCTATTTACCCTTTGAAGTGTATTCACCCTGTTTTACCGTACCGTAGAATACTTTCGTACGACTCCGGTATTAGTATACTGAAAGTTTTAGTTTCATTCCAAAGCTAAGTTAATAATGGTTTATTTACATGAAAACTAAAAAAAAGAATTTTATTTTTCGTATTTAAACTTATAAAGATGGTAGGTTTCTGCAAAATGGTAATCGGTACAAAGTAGGTAGGTATAATGCCTAAGCTGTAGGATTGGGAAATCACTTGTTTGAAATCCAAGTACAAATGTACAAATGTAAAATTCATTATAGTAGTTAATTGGTATAAATAAATAAATTCCAGTTTTTTAAAGTAATCGTAAAATTGCTCACTTGAAAGTCTGCGAAAGAATAAGGTAGAGCAGTACACGCTTTCGAGTTTTTTTGTAAAATAAAAATAGTTCAGTATTTGGTGTCCATTTATTAAAAGTAAACTTGATATTTGATGTCTTGAAAGTAATTTGTGTCAGCTTTGTACATTATCGTTGTAACGGTGTTCTCTATATATCCTACATTATTGTGACAATACAAAAAATATATATTATAGTAAATAAGTAAACATTTGTGAAATGTGAAGTAGGGCCTTTTGCCATAATAGGTAGGTGACATAGTCCTATAAACATACACGTACCTACAATATATATTAAAATGGAGTGGATATATTACCGAAAAATAACAAGAACTTTTAGGAATATAATAAACTTATAAATTTTATTGTGAACAAACTAAAAGTAGAACCAGAAATAGAGCTGTGAACCTTAATGATTGATGAAAGTTTTAGATTCTGAAACACTTCAGGTAGGTTTTGAGTAGCAAGCATTGATAATCTCAATATGAACCAATCAGAGATCATTTGTCAAATTAACTAAAAATCACGGTTTACTCACGTATGGAGCAAAGCTATGCTAGTTATGAGCAGCGTGCGCAGACGCATCCTACTAGGATTTAGTATGTCTCACCATAGTTATTTTAAAAATATAGTTTCTGTCCAACATCAACCAATCAGAGAGTGGTATTATATGCTATTCTCTGTATTTTTAAAGAAGTGTAAAATAAAAGCTGTTCCGTGATTGTTCGAACGATCGATCCGTAAGTTTATACATTTACCATGAGATGTCGCAAATGATAAATTTGCTGTGACATGGGCGTAAAATAATACAATATATCTCTCGTTAATAGTTCTACAGAAATTTTCAATTTTCCTGGGAAATTAAACTTCCTGTTCTTGTTATTTTCCGATAACAGATACAAAGCTGTGGTTTCTAGAGGAGGAGGGATACAGATTTGACTTTTGCTTTGAACACTTATTTCGCGTTTGGTTTTGTCCCCGATTTTATATCCACCACATTTTAACTGGTAGTATGCATTGTATTTTGATACAGATACCTATTAAAATTATATTAAACCCTTTTTTGGTGCATATCATATGCTTGGGAGTGTGATATATTTTGGCTTAGCTGAAGATTAAAGTTAGGGAGGGAGAAGAAGTCCTAAAAGTAACAACTTTATCAATTATTATACCTATAGGTATACTGCATTTTATGTGGACTAATATGTTTTTACTAATAAACTGTGTAACGAATTTTGTCCAATTACGGCCATGTGTTTAAACATCTCATACTATTAATTTATTCGTATGAGATTTCAATTATTAAGGAAACCATGGTATAAATTTTAACTAACGAACTTACTTTAATTAACATTTACCTACTATTACTTGCATTTTATTCATTTTATATTAACATTAAAATAACGACAATTTTTGGTCGAATGTAGTTTATAGTAATAGGTTCCCCTGTATGTAGGAACCTAATTTAATTGCATTTACTTTTGATACATATTAAACAAAATAACTAACTAACTTAGGATAAGAAATCACGTTTTCTTTTTTTGTTTTCGCCATATTTTTAAGCTACGTGTCTGCTAAAAGATGTAATGCTCAGTGTTGGCAATTGGCAAGACCTACATATAAACGTAATAATAATTGATGTCTATAATAACCAATCACTTGTAAAACTAACTATACTTATATGTACTAACTTTATTCAATCAATAAATCTTATACCAGTGGCAATATCCTTGTTTTATTTAAAACACTAATTGTCTTCCATATTAATTATCTGTAGGTACTTATATCGGGAGGAGGTCTACTTTAAAGACACGGTGCCCCTTACAGGTGCAGAGGGTGGCCACCGGGGTGATTTTAGTGTGGTAAAAGTCCCACACTCCCTAGGTTTTTCTCCCCAAAACTAGGGGTATTTTGAATGTTTCCCCTCGTCATAAAAAAGCGTTTAGTCCACTCTCGGGCCCGCGGCCCCCATAATTGATGTTTCTACTCGGCCCCTAATTAGGGTGTCATCTCGGCCCCTGAGGTCCGGGTTTTTATTATCAGCGAAATTTTAGTTTCCACTCGGCCCTCAGAGTACAGTTGCTAAAAAATGTTTATCCGTTCCATACTATTTATTAAAAATACCCCCGTTGTGGTGCGGGTGCGGGTGTGGGTACGGCTTGCTGAACAAGGCTTCTCCCTTAGTCTTCTACATCAGACGACAAATGCCAGAAGTCATTATTCGACGCAGATGAATTGGCGGGCAAAACGGTATTTTTTTAAGGCATAATCTAGTTATTGAGTAAAAAAAACCCCTAGTGACTTTTAAACTTTTGTAGTCGACTATACCAAAATTTATTTTTCTGACTAAGGGACGAGTGGATGTTTCTGTCTTTTCTATGAAAATCCAGTCTCGTCGGGCCGAGTGTGGATTTTGTTTAGGGGACGAGTTGAGACCAATGAGCAAATGTTTTTTTAGGGGCCGAGGGTCCGAGGGCTTAACGTAAAAAAGGCACCTATATCAATGGCCTATCACCTATGGTGCCTCTAAAAGTCTTAGTACAACGGAGTTGTGCTGGTACCGATGCCGTGCGATTAGAAGTGTAGCTTCTTTATTAACACAGAGTTAAGGATCAGAAGTACTGAGTTACTGTATTTGTGAGATCAGCTGGTTAAGAATAGCTCCTGTGTTGCTCGTTATCAGTAAGGCATTCCTGAAATAGTACGAGTATTAATCCTAATGTGCGCAAGACGTAAAAAGGCTACAAGTGATAGCAACTTATTCCACTGTGCTTTGAAGACACGCATTTCATTAATGTTATAAAACATTATATTGGAGATAAATAAATTAAATATATCGCACATCTAGTAATATATAGGCACCTTTACGGTTTTGATAGTTTACCTGCCTTGTTTAGTTTTTAGTTTACTGACCAATGAACTGTTGCTTTACGTGCGTGTGGGGGAAAACTACAATAATGGTATAATGACACTTACGACCTCTCTCGATGAATCATAATGATGAAATAGATTAATACTTGCACATTTAAACATTATTTGCAGATGTGCCAATATATTATTACTAGGTGAGCGATATTATGTTAGGTAGGAATAGGATTTTTTCTATTCCGTACATCCAAGTAACGCCATCTGTCTGTAACTTACCAAACTACTAATATTACTTTAGTCTCTCAACTGTCCCCTTAGTGTGTAATTTTATTAATGCTGAATGTGATGTGTGAATGTGAATGTGATAATCTTAAACAATTTTACGTGTACGTTGAAATAAAAAGTTTAATAGAATAAGAAGATTTAATTTATATACCTGAGAGCACTGTCCTTTAAGAGTATAGATAAATAATAGTTCCGCTATTCGACGACAGGTATCTCGCAGTATGAGGAAATTCTATGGTTACTATTACTTATTTCAACTTTTGCTTATCCCTTTCCGGGAAATACAGGTGTAAGTATTGATTATTGTATGTTAAGTTACTCTCGGAAAATAATGAGAAATATCGTGCTACTGGTCATGTATCTAATAATAATGTACCTAAATATATTCTTCACTGATAAGAAATATAATTTTCATAATACATAAATAAATAACAATATTTGAACCAATTTTAGTTGTTCAACGAAAGAAATAGTTAGCTCCATCTTACAATAATTCGCGCTTAACTCAACGCTCACGTTTTATCTACTGCATACTAGATGTCGCTAGTTGTCTTATAATGTCCTTTACATTTTTAACGAAAGTTTTATCAACTTTTTAATTAGGTACGTAGTGCATATATATACTATGAATAGTCATTAAGTAAAAATGTCTATATTATTAATCTTATTTGACACTTTGATACAAGTTTAATCGTTCATAGAGATTAATGAATGTCATTCCAAAATAAATTGTGCTGGGTAGGTAATAAATAACGACCACAGTTCATTTAGGTTTAGACAATGTCACGTAGCTCGCCAGTTAATTTTATTTAAAACAAATTGTAATTGGTCATTCAATCAAAAACTTACCTTATTTATATTGTAGGAAAGTAAGAATAGCCGGAGCTGCTGACAACGTTAAAGGTTACCAGGGCTCCGGCTCAAAGCAGGAGAAGGAACGGGGTGGTTTTTAGTCAGTAAGAGTCTGACAGTCCCTCTCGCCTCACCCAAAGCGGGAGATGTCATTGGGTGATTTTCCCCCTCACAAAAAGGAGGTAAGTAAGAATAAAATATCAAGTTTATTTAACAAGACATTAGTAATTAAAAGGGGTTTGAGGTCAGCCACGCTAGATAGGTAAATAGAATGGACGATAGTCGAATAGGATAAGTCAATGTAAACTATTGACAAACTATAAAATGTGTCGTCATTTTGTATGTGATACACAATCACATATTATGTATACCTATAAGACACGTTATAGATACATTGTACACCCACTTTTCACCATTTGTATCATAAATCCCATATCATAGGGGGTGAGCCTATTGCACAAATGCAGCCTAGGCACAAGGCCGATATTACTTTGCCCGACCCGAGATTCGAACCCGAGACCCCTAGTCCGGCAGGCGCTCTTGCAACTACTCGACCAAAGAGGCAGTCAAATATACACCCTAGAAATGAGTTTGGTTATGCAGTTGAACTAGTAGTCTTCATGTTTCGCAGCCAATTAAACACATAAGTCGTCAAAATCAATTATACGCATAGGCAGGCAGACTAAACCTAGAGGACGCCTTAGGCAAGCAACTCATATAGGCTTCACTGGTGGCGTATCGAATCTTTTCGGGGTCCCGTATAAAAAATCGTTTGGGGGCCTCTTTTTGAGTTGGAAAATCATCCAATGACTTTTTCCGCCTTGTCTCTTAAGCCTCAAAGAGTGGACTTACCGATGTTATAACAAGTGACCCCATGTTTAGGGGCCCCGAAGATGACGTTAATTTTCCTAAAGTTACTGCCAACTGTTGAACGCATGCTTTAACGCGATAAGAGAAAGAATTGATTATTTGGATGTTTGTAAGTTCTGAAATGAATTATTTTTTTTATTAAGTTTGTCGGTAACAAATAGAAGTAGATACGTCTCTAGCTATCCCTCTGGGCGTCTCTCTATGGGTACGCGTGTCTCGCGGTGTCACAGGGCCTCTCTGCAACTTGGAGCCCTAGGCACTTTCCTAGTTTGCCTTAGGGATAATACGGGTCTGTACACGTATACCTTTACTTGGGTTCTTACCCCACTTTCGTATCCCAGTTGACAATGACCCTAGCCAAAAAAAAATTAGTCATTGTGTAATGTACGTTATCAAGACTAAAGACTTATCTAGACTAGATTTTTTTTTGTATGTGGGACTAGCCCGCAACGCCCTATCACACCGCTGCAACTTCTGTAAGCCAGGATCTACAGTAGATACAACAGTGAAAACACTGAAGTCCGGCGCGTCCTAGGGACATGGATGACTGTCTTCGATCCCGCAACGAAATAAATCAGAAGAAGAGTAGAAAAAGAAAACGATAGTTATCAAGGTTTAAAGACAGATTAGATAGTCTAGATTACTCTAAATTAGATTAAGAAGCAGTTGCATAGTCACATCTTAAGTAAGTACCTAATTATTCAATTCCAAGTAACTGCCTATTTAAAAGCAAGTACAAATATGTACTAACTTATCAAGAATTTAATCTACAACGAACTAGCGTAATGTGTAGCTACATGCACTGCTACATATCATACAAAACCAGTTTATCATAGTCGCGTTTAGTATAACCATTCCAAACTTTAAAAGGTCAGTTTAAACTGGTTTTTCATAGCTCAATGTGTAGTCTACATAGGTATATGAAAAGTGATTGTTTAGTCACGGCGCACTAGTTGTTGAAAAACATGGACGCCTACGCACTGTACTTGAATACAAAGGATACTTATTGTATTTAGGTAATAATTGAAACTTCCTTGAACATGCTGTTAAAGAGCTTTACCTAAGTACTGATGGAATTTTTCTGGCCTGACACAATCCTAGACACGTAAAACAGGAAAACGCTTCTTGCGCTGTAAAAAATATTTTTTTAACATATGCTTTGGACGTTAAAACCTAATTTATATGAATGTGCTTTATTTTTCTGTTTCCTGCGGCCTGTGGCTTTTCCAATTAATTGGGGGTCGGCATTTCCGGAGCTCTGGACTACCTAGCGCGTTTACCGGTACCCCGACTCGAAGAGCAGGAGTAGGAACGGGGTGGTTTTTAGTCAGTAAGAGTCTAATACTCCCTCTCGCCTCCCCTAAGGCGAGAGAAGTCATTAGATGATTTTCCCCCCTTAAAAAAGGGGGTTGGCATTATTATTTAACTAGATTTGGCTTAGGTAATGTCAGAGCAACTGCAACCTACCCTTTATAATACGGATGATAACGGGGTTTGAAAATTAGAAATCTATTTAGTCCAACAGTTAAGTAATTAAAAAATATTAGACACCTATTTTTTATTTTGTCGATTAAGATAACAATATTTAGATAAAACGAATCAAAGTTTAGGAGAGGAAACAAATACGTCATTTCTGCGTTTAAACCTAGAAGTGACGTGACGCGATATTTAAAATCAATAAGTATATTCGAAATGCAAATATTTGTTTCCATATGAAAATCAAAATACGTGTCGTTAGAAATAATCTACAAGATGGACATTAAAATAAAAATTAGTCATCTACCCTATTGTGAAGTCATAATTGTATTAATTCCTCATTATCATGTTTGTTAATTATAATTATCTAGTAAGCTGAACATTTAGGAACATACTATGAGTCATTAAACGTAAAACAGAAAAACAACAAATGTTGCTTTTGCAATAATTTTAGGCACATTGTTTCAGTTTTCAATTTGATGGATTTAATTTTATCAGGCCTGACTTCTGATGATCATTCCTCGGAGGGTTGATAAATCGACGGTTAATGAAACAATACTGCCAAATAATTGCCACGCGAACGCCCCGTCATGACTAATGACTGTTTTCAATCAATGTTTCCAATTGTTTCCGACTGCGGATATATGTGTTTTCGTCAAATGTGTGAATGATATATTTCTATAAAGGAAAATATTCAGTAAAATCTCGTTTATCATTTGTCGTTTATAATAGTGTCGTCACGTCTTTTATCTGTAGGCAGAGGTGCACATTACGCAACGTAATGCCACTGTACATTCACCTTTTACCATTTGTGTTATAAGTTCCATGTAATAGGGAGTGAAACTTTTACCAGACTCCGTGCATTTACTGAGAAATTTTCGAAATACCGAAAAAAATCCTTGACCTGATCCGGGAATCGAATCCATGACCCGTTGCCTTGCAGTCACACTTGCAACCACTCGACCAACGAGGTAGTCATATGATAAAAAATACTCAATAAGACCAATAAACAAGTCAAGGTAAATTCGGAAAATTACATGTCTCTGGGGACCAGGGATTCCCAGTAGGCCGACATGTTTGAAAAGTGGCAACACCACGATTATTCGTATCAAGCGCGACCTTTTGACTCAGTCAACAACTTATCTACTTGAGGGTACAATCGGAATGTTGAGCAATGTATTCGTATCAAAAGTAAAAGAAAGATCAATAATATTATAATTTATTCTAAGCATTATTACCGCTAGCTTCATTATGATATATCATGATTTGATTCGATGGTCTAAAATTATTTCAATTTGATCGAGGTGGTTCTCCACCTTCGAAACAGTTACTGCCTGTGCCCTCAGTACATGTTTGCGTCACGTTTTAGAGTAATCGAAACGACAGCGCGTTCGGCGCTCTGATTGGAGCGTTTATTCCAGCCAGCCAACCAGAGCGCCGAACGCGCTGTCGTTTCGATTACTTTAGATGTAAAGCAAATTCATACTAAGGGTACTGTTTCTGATTCCATGGGAGGAAAAAGACGGGTGTAATTACTGCGAGCACCACCCGGAGGATACGGTGGAGCTTACGATGGCGATGAGCTTTGCATGAGATGGCAGTGACCTTGACGTCCAGCACTGGTTCAGGGCTTGAACCAGACCAATACCATTACTGCGGACAATCTAGCAGGTTACTGGGGCTCCGGCTCGAAGCAGGAGTAGGAACGGGGGTGGTTTTTAGTCAGTAAGAGTCTGACACTGTCTCTTCTCCAACCTAAGGCAGGAAAAGTCATTGGATGATCCCCTCCCAAAAGTATACCTCATCATCATTAAAAGACCTTGATTTCAATACCATGAAAAGATTTATGCTCAGCAGTGGACCTCGACAAAATGATTATTTTAATACCGGTATTTATATTTTTTGTGATAATGAATCTTTCGGCAAAAAATTTACTTGCGAAGTGTAAAGTCTCAAAAGATGAAGATTATAAAATAAATAATTGTTTTATAGGCTTGTTTAACACGCTTTTGGGACCCTGAAGTGTAACCAGTTTGCCGGCTGCTGCCTTGCAATCGACAAGTACAGACATTATGTATGTTACGTAAAATCTTTTCTACTGCCACGATGACATCATAGACTAAGTTATCGAGTTACCGTTTTGTACCTACTTGCATTAACTCGTTATATGTTCAATGCAAACAGGCAAAAATATTGTAACTAGTATTTCTGTCTAATAAATATAAATTCAGTTTAAGAAGACAATAGTAAAACAAGATATTGGTTACAGATTCTTTATTAAAATTGATAGCGAAATTAGAATAAATAATTTAAAATAAACAATTATATAATAATATAAAAACAATAACTTATGTGGAAATGTTTATCTTTACTGAGGAGAAGGAGGTTAAAACAACAAATAGATATGATTCGGCGAAATCCGAAGCGGTCGTGTTAATCTTTGACCTTATAGTTATAGCATCTTGTAAGCGAGTTGGAGTTCGAGGCTCATTCGCCACATACGCCTCGTGGTGATCAGTCATTTAGCATAGTTATTTATTAATCATGAAGGTTCTGGTCGTTCTAGCCGGCCTCCTGGCCATCTCGGCTGCCGTCGGCCCCGTGGTCCCTGCCAAAGTCGTCTGCTACTACAACAGCAAGAGCTATGTCAGGGAATGTAAGTATATTTCCCATTTTTTTCTGTTTCGCTGTGCGTTTACCGTTTATACCCGCGAATTTTATTTTCAGCCGGTTTCGCAAATCGTTCTAGATATTTTATCGTAGGACATAGATTTGTAATATTTTTTCAGCTTTAATTTGTTTTTTTTTATGAGGAAATAATTAAGTATTAGATGAGCATTACTGATATTAAAAACAAATAATTTCAAACACGTTTTTAAGCAATATATCTGTGAATAGCATTATTAAAGAGATGTAACCAACACAGAATACAGTTTATTTGGTATAAAATGTGCAGTTAGGTTAAGCGATATTTTCTTCTGAATATTCTAGATTTTTTTAAAGATTGATATATTATTTATTTATGTGAAAGTGGGTACATATCTGGGTTTGAGTAGCCAGTTCTAGGTATAATATAACAACCAGAGTCCGTTACATAAATGTTGATTACTTCGTTTACTGAGAGTATTTCGCGATGATATCATACGATCTACATTATTAACCCCAATTATCCGTTTTATATATATCTCTGTAGTACAGCGGATGCAATTATCTTACTTAAAGGCCGATTTACATTGTCAAGCGATGTAGGTAAATAATGTATAGCGTAGGTGGAAGGATATAATGATTAAAGAAGCTGCGCCCGCGACTTTGATACTTATTTTTATTGCAGTTTGCATTTCAAAGGTGCATTTACCTTTAAATATGGTCTCGGTATCTCTATAAATTCTTAGTCATATCTACCTGCGTTTAGGAATAAAAAATATAATGTTTTAACTCGTTCTTTGACATTGTGAGGTTTTTTTTTTTTTAGTAATAAATACGGATATTTATTTAACACAAATAACATAGAATATTTGTAATAAGACACGTTTGAAGGTTTTTCCTGTCGTTTGTAGGTCTTATTTAACTTCCTTTGATGTTTTGCTCGCGATTCGACACGTTTTGGCACACGTAGTTACTTTTTTATCCACGTTATAATAACGGATTGGGTCAGACAAAGGGTTATTCGTATTATTCGGATTTTCGAAAATGTAGCCGTATAGCACGGAGTCTGAAATTATACCTACTCGGTTTATGGTAATAGCTCTCTCTGTCTCTCTTGCCTCAAAAAGGGGACTTACCGATGCTATAAAAGCGAGTCCATGTTTGGGGCCCTTATGATGAAGCTATTTTTTTTTTAAAGTTGCTGCCAATCTTAGAAGGCGTCCTTTACGCAGAAAAAAAGAAATAGATTATTTACAGTTAGGTTGTTTCTAAAATGAAATAAAAAATAGGAATTTTTTATTTTTTGTTTACTCACTTTTTGGGTTCCCGAAGTCTGGGGTCCTGTATAATTGATATGGCAGATTCGGCGCTTACTACGCCCCTGCTCACCTCGTAATACAATACATGAGACTATCAGATGTACTGAGAGTACAGACTTTGTATATGTGCACATTTGCTGCCTCTTTAGGGTTGTTTTTTCAATTTTTTTCCATAACTTGTAACAACTGTAAAGCAAATTCATTATATTTATTCTGATCCTTTTTTACTTCAAGCAAGATTTTCCATTGTTTATTTTTGTTTATCTTGTAAAGGGTTGCAGTTGACAGCCCCTTTGATATGGAAACAAGGGTTTAAAATAATTTTATAAGATAATGTTCTATAATTTTATTAGAACTAGCTTCTTCCAGCATCTTTGTCCGTGTTTTCGTGGGATAAAAAGTATCCCACCACCCAAGTCAGTTCATACCCTGTCTGTATAGGTACCTACCAAGTTTCATCAAATCCGAACAAATAGATTTTCACATTTATAATATTTAGTGCGATTAAAACAATTTAATTTTTTTTTAAACAAAATGAATTGAAGTTTTATTTATATGTGCCAACATTTTTTAAATAGTAGGTAGGTAATTTTGATTGCACCGGTTTATCATAAACAAATATTAGTGGGTTTTTTAAACACGAAAATAAGTTTTATTTATTTAGTATCAAAGTTTTGGCCAGTAGGTATTATGCATGACGTTATCCTCATGGTTATAACCGATTTGATGCAGCTCACAACTCACAAAGGTCCTAACCTTGCCCCATCAGGTTTTAAGGAAAAAAAAAACAGCATAGTAATTAAAATAAACAACAAATAAATAACAACCTTATAGTTCTGATAGAAAGGTTAATTTTTCTGCGTCCTTTATTATTTTATTTTATAGTTAAAACTAGACATTAATACGAGTATTGTTTCTACAAACTCGAAGAAACTTTTCCTATTTATGCGTGGTTTACCGTTAAATAACTGTTGGTTATTTATTCTTGGTTATGAAATACAAACAATAATTGAATATTCCTTATTGTATACCATTTAGTTGTAGTTTGTTTATAAAATTAAAAGCCTCTTTCACCAGCTTCATAGAAGTACAGGATAAACTTATATGTATATAGTTCATACAAATTACATTCTTAATTCTTTATTTAATACATACTGGCTATGCAGACATTGTGAAACAAACCCTTAAGCTTACTGTTTTCTATTCGTTACTTAACGAATGCATGCATTCGTCAAACGACCGGCGGCCTGCAACTGAAAAATGCTCGCGTCTTGCTTAGAAACAATTAATACTGTCCACGTAGCAGTAATTGTAGGCCGCCTATCTCTTTTGTAGGATGCATGCATTCTTCAAATGACGTAACGCACTATGCCTAAGAATTAAGAGTGCAATTAATCGTTTAAATGAAACCACGATAATTATATAAACCATTGCTGGACAAATAAAAACCAATAAAAATTAAATAGGTACAGCTTCCTCTATTATCAAGAAAATAACAGTACAATGTTTAATTAATTGCGAGAGAGAAATCTTGTTATTATTACGTGATAGCATAAACAAGTTCCTTGTAACCTTTCACCTAAAATGATAAGGGTTGATAAGAACTCATTTTATAATAAATCATTATGTTGCAACTGTAAACGTACCTAGTGTTACATAATATACAAATAATATTTTATTCTAACTACCAGTGCTTAAATTTTATTCGTCTTTTTTAAATTGGGAATATCATCGACTTTTTTTAAGAGGGGAGGGAACATCATTCAATGACTTCAATTTCGATTTCCGCCAGGTAGTCCATAGCTGTGGATCAGGCATCAGCCCTACTGGGCCCCATCCAAATTTTATTCCACTTGGATAATAATATCGTTTTATTTTTTATTTCTAAGTAGGTAACAGGACGGAGTCTAGAATTGTACCCGGGTGTATAGGAGTAGGTTACCTCTTAATATATGAGACTAATAACACAACTGGTAAAAAAGGAGGCTGTTACTTTATATATTAGTGCATAAATACAATGCTATATATACAAATGACGTTATTCTATGTGTGCTGTATAAATAGTTCTAACTTATATTACCTTCAAGAAATACATGAACAGTGTCGTGTATGTAAAAAGAGTACTATAGGCATACAGAACTACATATATGTAATATGTATGTGTATGTACTTCGTTGTCAACACAATTCAACAATTCCTTGGCAGAATTTGTATTCAACGCACTGCCTATCCTCCGAACGATGAGTGAACTATTAATATTGATGTTCAGTGTTTATATAAATAGAAATAAAATATGTAGTAGGAGTAATAATAACTAGGAATCTATTTTATACGTGTCACGTATACTGAATATAAAATTAGTTAAAAGTCATTCACTTCTGTATCATGGCTTGTTATTCGCCCTGTAAAAATATAAGTAACCAGAATTATTTCGATTTATGGAAAACCGCTCTTTTTCTAAAGGCCTTAAGGTATGTCCAAGTCATTTTTGTCTCCAGGAATACAAGCTTTTAATCTGAATAGAAATGCCTGATAACTATATCTTGAATATGCTGGGAATACCTTTGAGATTTATATTTTCTTGATTATAAAATAAACCGCTACTCGGCTATTTGTCAAATAAAAACCAAACTATGTAAATGTTTTAAAACTATTTATATATTATTGTACGACAAGGAAAAATCTTCAGACAAAATATTAGCCATCTTAGTTCGAGGTTTTCATAAAATCTTTTGTAGAAATGATGTGAAGATGAGATGAGATTAACTGAGGGTTTTATATCCATCATCATCTCATTCAAAAGACGCCCTTTGCTTTTAAGTTTTCAAGAAGCTCGTTCCATTTATGGACCTTAAGCGATACACTTCATTTCCAGTTAAGAAAAGGTATACACTCAGAAAAAGGAGGGTAGTGCCGAAAAAATTTGAGCGTTACAACACATACAATAGAACGAAATCTACATTGCTTACTTAAAAGTCGACCCAACTGAAATATAAATAAACACATCTGAATAGCACATAGACCCTGTAATTGGTTACATTCCGAAGCAGATTTCTATTCTTAATGCTCCCTCATATGTAAAATAAGGATTGCGGACAATAGTCCCCTAAAAAAGGGTTAGGGCATTAGACGTATTAAAATTCGGGTTTGGTACCTTTGCCACTAAGAATAACTAGTAATACGGAAAAAAGGAAAATGCAAAATTGTAGGTAAGCAATCGAAATAAATAGGGGAATGAAAGTGATGGTACAGTGCTAGTGGAGTGGTATATTTGCTATCTGTGGGACATTTGGCAACGTCCTATACCCGCATGCGACATAAATTTAACTTAGCTCAAACGTATTGTTACTGAACTTTATTATCAGTATTTTTGTGAATAACTTTCATGTGTCGCTGCAAATGATGTCGGTTGATAATGAATCAGATGTGGGAGTAGCCGTCACACAGTGCTTACCTACATCTGAATATTTTATTGTTTTGAACATGGCATTTGAAACAGACAGTTTATTTAAAATTAGATTTTAATGGATGACATTGGAACAGATGATACAATTCCTGTTAGCTTATGTTCTTTGTTTAACCTAATACGTATTTATTTACTCTTTCAAATATACAGGATGGTCGTTAGTAGGCTCCTCCTATGCGAAAGAATCGGCGTAAAATCAATTCTGGTGTTTAAATTTTCATGAACCGAAAGAACGATTCGGAATGCTTATTTTCTTAAAAAATCGATTACGAAGAAACTCTTAACGAGCCTGTCATTTGCTGTAACGCATTGGTAGGCAATTGAGTAATATAACTTATAATATCTAATGCAAAAACACGTAATATTATTGTTTGTAGATAAATATTTTTCTTGTGAAATACTAAAGCTGTGGTTTTGATAGGCGGTGATTCGTCATCATCTAAGGAAATTTTATTATGCACAGCAAATTTCTTAGAAAATGTGTGTAAGCAACTGTAAATTATTACATTGTTAAGCAAAATTGCTTGCATTATCGTTATATTATAAGTGGGGCAAATGCAATTCGTCTCACGTAATGAGCATGTAGGTTTAATAGATTTACATTTATATTATTTGGATTTATACATACTAATAATGGAAGAGTTATAGACATAAATCTTGGATATGTCTAGGTTTTATTTGTTTTTTCTACTACCTGTCTTTTAGTCTTATTTCAAGGAATAAAGGGGTGACACTATTAGCATTTTTTCCTCTATAACATTGAAATATAGCTTTGTAGTTTCCAAGAATAACTTGAACGCAGTAAGCACATAGAAGGCCGAACCAACGTGGCCTTTTCTTAGATGATTGTTTTTTTTTATAACCTTGATTTCGCTAGGTATTAATCGAAACGTTAATTTAAATTTGATTACGCAAGCTTTATTTACTGGCGATTTAGTTTTAATAACATACCTGCTATGTTATTTTAGAAGAACCTGTACCCATTTATTTTGTCGCAGGTGTAGAACAAAATGTTGTTGACCCCAAAATTATCGAGACCTTGTAATAACAAAAATATCCGTGTACTTGGAAACAAGATATTTGTTTTCGTGATGATAACTTCTATAACCCTTCGACGTTGAAACTTTGGATAAGCATTTGTAGGTAATGATTAAGTAATGTATGTGAATAATAAAGACAATCGCTAAACACGCGAGGCGGCTTGTGACCTGTGTATGATACGTGTCAATATAAGGCCAAATGATAATAGCGACTACAAACAAAGTCGTTCTAGAAATACTCAGAATCCAATAGGCAAACATTTGACTTAGTCTGTGAGATAATAAACTGTCGACCACAAGCTAATTCGTACCTACTTACTTATTGCATGCCAGTTTCCTTATTTTTTTATGCTGTTAGGTCTTGCGATCGTTACCTTGTGACGTCATCTGTTAATAAAAAGAGCCAAGTAGGCATTACCTACTCATTTGCTCAATTTATTTATTGTTGTCCTTATTGTCCTATGGAAATGGACTCGTTTCATGAGATCATCTCGTTTTGTGAGCCAGGTTTCTATTTACGTATGTAAAGGGCGTTGCTGAACTTAGGTATAATATTTTTATATTCTTTTTTTATAAGGTCGATTCTTGTATAAATACTAGTTCTTTGGTAGTTATTGAATATTTCAACTAATTTATTTTCGCCAATTATTTCAACGTTTTAAAACTATAAACCAGCATCAAAACAAAATAGACATGCGAAGGTACCAAACTTTGGGCAGCTTTCGCTTATCATTTATTTTCCAATAAACCCTTTGTTTATATCCCGGAAAACGTCATTAATTACGATTATATTCTACTATCAAAACTTTCCGACACGACTTAATGATGGCTGTTTGAGTCCGCATTGTCTTATTTATTACGTTATTTAAACAAAAGAGGAAAAATCATTATTTGCTCAGATATCACGTCGATGTCCTCACGCTTAGTTAAATATGAATAGGGGATTACTGTATTTGGTCTGTCACGAGGATTCGATGCCAACAAGCCGAGTATTGACTTGTTCCTTATGCATATCTAACAACATTTATCAAATTCATTACTGGGATTACCCGGTAAACCGATATAGAGAACAAATCATATTTACATTGGCCGTACATTAACCTTTGCAATAGGCAAGTACATTTCTATCGAAGCGACTACATCTCAATGATTTCCTTACATTTACAAATAGTTTGCTTGCGTCTAGAATTTTTGTTTCGTTTGTATGTAAAAAGTAAATAGTAAATTCAAAGAATATTTAACGTCTTGCTGACATTTGCTGGTTACTTATTTATATAAGTAGATGTAGTGACAAGAAAACGTTGTAAGAATTGCTGTGAGTAATTGCTCAAACAGAACGAATGAGATGGTAATTTAGCGCGATATATGTTTGCCTTCTTGAGTGAAACATGAGTCAATAAGGATCATGTAACGCAGGTAATCATTCTTCCAGCATCCACGGTTGTTTCGGCTAATGGCTTGACAAGCTTTCATTCATTAGGCCTGTAGCCACGCTGCTAAGAAATAAGCCTAGCCTTTTGAAATCATTTTGATATACTAGACTTGTTATTTGTCTAATGAGATACAAAGTAGTTATTGATGTAATGAGATTTATCAGTCCTTAGAATTATGTTTGCTACAATTATTATTTAGTACATATACCTAATCTAGACTTCACGTTGACATGGAATTAAGTAGCTTAATGTAAGAAATAATTTGGTGATCGAAGAAAAAAGTGATAGAAACAAAAACCTTTCGTTTATACATGTGTGTCCAGCCTCACTTCGTGTTAATGTGTGGACCCTTACAGTTGGTGTGTTGATCACGTCATTTGGCGAGGTACGAGTACGTACGTGCCAGACGTTAAGTGGTTAATGTAACGGAAACAATGGAATTGAGTGTTCTCAGTTTATACAATAGATATGGGCATCTAAGATCTAGCGCCCACGTGCTACATTGCGTGATATTATCCCCTATGTAATGTCTACAGAACTATCAGCACGGTGATGTAATTGTGCAATGATTCATACCTAGCTGTCTATTTTTTTTGTTTAAATCATACTGTTTCATTGACATTGTCCGTAGGTATACTGTATTCAATTTCATTGTAATGACATTACGCCGCAGCACAGCCAATTCAACGAAACATTCGCAGACAAATAAGATGACTAACCTTATCAAATAGATACGAATGTTAAAATGTTTTTCCTCCTAGGATTATTCAATTGTACGCAGTTCAAATGAAGTCAAAGACCAATTCAGTAAGGCCCTGAGGATTCGTTGAGACCTCCCGTAATAACAGATAATAACCGATACGCTGTGCTGATAATAGATTAATAGGTCCTTGTTTACACTTGGCCGTTTAAAGTCCATATAGTACTTCTATTTGTGTAATATATCGTAGAACATTTGCGAAACATTTTCTGGAACTTTTGTCCTTAATTTAGGAGGTACCTACCTACGGCCATTTTTGTCGATCAACGTGGAATAAACAAGTTGGCCTAGTTCGCGATACGTTGTTAGTGATCTCAACCACAATGTTGATTAACTGAGCATTGTTCTCACAAGTGTTTTTAGATCGGAATCTGTTATTCATATTTAAGTAAACCAGTTCATTCAAAAACAAATGATTCATTGTGCAGGAGTTTAAAAAGTTTTGAAATGTCTTTGAACAATTACAATCAGATTACTTACATAATTATTATGACATTTGAAATCCTAGTAGTTAGACGAGTCACTTTTGATAGACACCACCCACGATGAACTGGTTGCTTATAACAACATATGCAAATTATGTTTTTGTGATTTGAACAATAAATATTACGACAGGATTGCGATACTGAGAATTAATCCTGACGTGACGCATAATCAGTCTAGTTCTTCAAAAGGAAAACTATAAATAGATCTGATCTGAATAAGAAAATTGCAGCGATTATGACTAGGTATTATTATGATTAGATTTAGATGAATAATGTTTTTAAGGGTGTATCAAAAGAGGGCTTAGTAGCCGATCTTCTTGAAATACATCGTAAACATCTTAATTCAGTCGAAGGATGCATTTATCCAGCTCAAGCGCGCATGCTGCCGTTGGACTTGGACCCTGCCCTGTCCTTCTGCTCCCACCTGGTCTACGGATATGCCGGCATCCAGCCCGACACTTACAAGATGGTGTCCCTCAACGAGAACCTGGACGTAGACCGCTCCCACGCCAACTACCGTGCTATCACCAACTTCAAGACCAAGTACCCTGGTCTGAAGGTTCTGCTGTCCGTTGGTGGTGACTCTGACACAGAAGAAGCCCAGAAATACAACCTCCTGGTGAGTAGAAAATTTCAAACCAGTCTTGTTACTTAATCCAAATGCTTTTAAAACTTTAAAGTGCTCTCTTTATGTTTTGTTCCGCCAAGCACTAGTTTTAATAAGGTCAAGCAATAAAACGTGACATCTATTCTTCTCATATACCTATAGTTGACTAGACGACTCTAAAATAGTCCAATGATGTAGTAGCACTATTTATAGCTACTCCCTGAGTTCTGAAACCGCAGAACTAATTCAAAGGATATAAGATAATTCACTGGCTGTGGGTGGGTACTCAATAAATGGACTGTAATTGAATACATTTCATGTCAACGTACATGCATGATTGGATTTTGTAGAAGGTACTGAAGCAGCTTGAGATTATGCAAATTAACTTGATAAATTAGATGAGTTTGTATTCAGGATTGGGTTTGTAAGGGAATAGGTACAATGGTTTGATTAATAAATACTCTACCTTCAGGACTGAGCATGTGTTCTTTATGACTTTCTAGAAATGCCTACTTACCTTTATTTAATGGAAATCTTGGTCTTGATGTTATTCTGTCGATAACGTATACCTACTAACTACGCTATTATCTGCCCACGAGAACAGTATAACAGTTATGTAGTATCCTAAAGTTAGGTAGTTAGTTCATTTTATCCTTAACCTATTAAGACAGATTTCTTTGAGAATAATATGATTACTAACTTAGACATTTCCTTCTTAGCTGGAGTCCCCACAGGCGCGCACAGCGTTCGTGAACTCCGGAGTGTTGTTGGCTGAACAGCACGGTTTCGATGGCATTGACCTCGCCTGGCAGTTCCCCAAATACAAGCCCAAGAAGATCCGCTCCACTTGGGGTGAGTACTGACGAAGTTCTGTAAGATTTGTGACAATGTTTAATTCTTAAACCTTTTTTAATTTCTCACGTCACACCTTTTATCTTTAGAGGTGTACATTACGGGCAATGCCATTGTACAATGTGCACACAATTTGTCTTATACTGTGTAATAGAGGTTGAGCCTATTGCTATATCCCGGGCACAATTCCAGACTACGTGTTACTACTGAGAAATTTTTCGAAATCAAACCCGAGACCCCTTGCTCGGCAGTCATAATTTCGACCAACGAGACAGTAATTTTTATTGTATCAATTAATTTTAAACTTCGTTAATACAGACTACCTTAATATACTAGAGCCTCGTGTAGATATTGTAATCTATTCAGGTTTTATATTCTACAAAAGTTTCACTAACAATAAGCTAATAATTTTACCAGGATCCATCTGGCACGGTATTAAGAAGACCTTCGGTACCACCCCTGTCGATGAGAAGGAGGCTGAGCACCGTGAAGGTTTCACTGCCCTGGTCCGTGAGCTGAAACAGGCCCTGAACGTCAAGCCTAACATGCAACTGGCCGTCACTGTCCTTCCCAACGTCAACTCATCTGGTTAGTACCTACCTATGAAACTTTTTCACATACTTTTAGATTATACTTGCATCGCCGTATAAAGAAATACCTGCTTATAGGATTGGTCCCTACAACTGTGCAAATCGATATTAATTTGTTTTATTTTCTGTTGTAATAACGTATTGCAATAACATGCGATCAGTTTTTGTCCAATTACTTAAAAGATCAGGATGCTTTTACCAATATTGTAATATTTCGAATTTATTAAGCTGATTGTTTCAACCGGCTTAATTGGACAAAGTGAAAATCGTGCGTAGTATGTAAGGGATTAAAAACTCATAAAGGGGGAGTGATTTAATATTTTTGATGGAAAAATCCAATACACTTGAAAGGGCTGCCACAGTATTTTCAAAGCCTATAATATCAAGCCATCTAAGAGGAATTTAATCAATCCTCCCTCACCTTGAGTAGGTAGGGCTTCATTAAATTCTTTGTTAATGATGAAATATTTCTTAACATTCTTCCCCATACATGTGTCTAAGAATTTAATGAACATTTTTAGTTATACTTTCTACCAGTTATCTATGTTTCGTCCAATTTCGGGTAAGTAGTTGTAGACAATATTTTTTCTTCACGTTTCAGTTGTGTGTTAAACGTATTCTACATACATACAGCGACGGAAATCTGATAAGTAGGTCAAATTTAGGTCATATCACTTGTAGATACTGATGTATAAGTCTAGCCTGATTGGGTCTAATTAGAAAATACGTCATCTATGTTAATACTAATACTAATCATCATACCAATCTTCTTTTTCCTAATATGATGTCTATTCTTGCAGTCTACTTCGACATCCCCGCCATCATCAACTTGGTGGACATCGTGCATCTTAGTGCCTATGACTTCGAGACTCCTGAACGTAACCCCAAGGAGGCTGACTATGCTACTCCCCTCTACACTCCTCAAAACCGCAACCCACTGTTGAACGCTGACGCCGTTGTCAACCACTGGTAAGTCTCATTGGTCATTTCGTGATGAATTTATTTTTATGTTAACGTAATCGGAACGTTACCGTGGATAGCTCTCTGATTGGTTGGTTAACTTGGAGCAGCTAATCAGAGCCAAATGTCATAAATTCCTCGATCCCGTATTGGTTACTTGTGAATCATAGAAATTAAATTACATTATCTATAATATGTTATTATTGTAAATAATAGAAAAAAATAGGTCGCTCAAAATACACGTTCAGGCTCTAAAATATTCACCAACATCAGTTTGGTCGGGATTTACTCCCAGAAGACTCGCTGGCGGCAGCGGCAGGGCAATGCTAATTTTAGTTTCAGTAGTGTTAGTTTATTGTCTAACCTAAAAACAGATTATTTATTGATGAGAATTAACTATAATTTAACTACATTCAATAATATTTAGATTCTTATACGCATTTGCTTTCTCTTTCAATCAGCATATTAAAATCATGATAGGCTAAATTTTTCCAAGGCATAATTATGGCAGTAAAGCCAGCCTAGCTATACATATGGGAATGTTTTCTAAACATTGTCAACATGGTGCTACTATATAGGGACCATAAAGTTAACGAGTGTTTACATGCTGAAGCGGTTTGTAGTTTTATCCAAGGCCAGGATCGGTTATGGAGTCGTAAGGTGTAATTTCACGTAGAAGGACCCTCATGATTAAGCTAAATGTCTTGCGTAGAACGACCTTGTATGACTAGATCCATAAAGGTTATGGAAGGTAAAGAGAGAAGCAGTAAAGGTGGCCATGAGTTAAGGTTTCAAGATTGACAGCACGGTTGGTGCGGTGGCTGGGCAACTGGCTGCCGCGCAACGGGTAGCGGGTTCGATTCCCGCACGGAGCAACTCTTTGTGTGATCCACAAATTGTTGTTTCGGGTCTGGGTGTCATGTGTATGTGAACTTGTATGTTTGTAAACGCACCCACGACACAGGAGAAAATCCTAATGTGGGGCAACGTTTAAAAAATAAAAAAATAAAAAAAAGAAAAAAAAGATGGTTTCAAGTGCACGTACCTGTTTATCAAAGGATTTAATGTACTTCTCGTCTTTCAACAGGATCCAAGGTGGTGCTCCTGCCCACAAGCTGGTGTTGGGTATCCCAACCGCTGCCCGCACCTGGAAACTCGACAGTGAAAGCGAGATCTCTGGAGTTCCTCCAATCCACGCTGACGGTGCTGGTGAAGCTGGTATGTTGGAGTTTTTTGGTTTTTATTGAACCTTTAGCCGTTGTACTCTGTTGTGGATGTGTTTAAACATAAAGAACTATTATATTTTTTGGAGACCACTGATTCTGTTTTGTTTAGACATAAAGAACTATATTTTTTGGATACCACTGATAATAATGCTGTACCTAGTAGAAACAGATATAGTCTCAGTTACCTATGTTACATTTCCTATTGAGTTTGGTCATATTCAGTGTTCATTGATTATGTTGTGTTTTTTAATAATACTTTTTAGTTTAGCATTATTTACCAACAAATATCAAACTCTTAAGACTTGGCATTTTAAAATTTAATGGTAGGTATACTGTTGCGTAAAGTTTTATTTCAAAATTTTGAGTATTTCCTCTTCGTTTTATTTTACCTTTCACTTCACTTGTTCTTATTTGAGTTCCGTTATGCGTAATATTGTTTTAAAAAATGTAAACACTTTCGTTTTGCAACAGAGTGCAAAAATTATTTACATAATATATGTACATAATTAATTATGTCTGTCATATTCAGATCAAACCATTGTAATCTTTATACGAAAATGGCACAAGAATTTGTCATCAGAAGGCTTAGTACGAGTTTGATTTATATTGAACATATGTTGCTCTGATTGGTTGGTCCATTGGAGCCGGCCAATCATAGCCCCGAACGCAGTGACGTTTTGATCTCGTTTAACATAAAACACACTCGTATTAAGGCCTCTGCTTGGGAAACAATTGCTACCCAACAATTGTACTCCTAAATATTCAGTGTGATGATAAATATTCATGTTTAGATTTAGTCACTATGTCTTATTCATTGCATTCGGTCACAATACCCTCGCAATTTGGCACTTCCTTAGCGTTCATATAAATATGCATGTAGTTAGTAAGTCATTTCGACGACCTTGTTGGTCTGTTACTGACAATAGGTACAGGCTTGAGAGCCAATGGGTACAGATTTCTAGGTTTGAGCAAAGCAATTGTTTAGATTTGAGCATTTCCGCAATGAAGCGGAGTTCTGAAAGCTAATTCTAAATTGTAATAGTAGGGTTTAATTTTGAATCTTCCTAAATCTATTATACTTTTCTTTCTTCTAGGACCTTACACCAAAACCGAAGGTATCTTGAGCTACCCTGAAGTTTGCGCCAAATTGATCAACCCCAACCACCAGAAGGGCATGCGTCCTCACCTCAGGAAGGTCACTGACCCCAGCAAGCGCTTCGGTAAGTAATGCATTCTATTTTTCACCTATAAAACAAAAGTTTGGTAGAAATAAGTACGGTACATCTTTAGATTTTTGGTAAATATTGAAGTACGTTACGTACGTTAAATGAGACAGGTTTTTCGTTTAATACATAAATATCCAATAATATGAACAATTTCAAATAAAAAACTTGAATAATATTCTTTCAAGTCCAGTGCATTGTGTCAAGGCATCATAAGTTATTCGCAATGGGATACGAAGATACGGCTTCTGATGTCAAATTGCATAAAATTCCCAGCACGTAAACATGCACTTTAGAAAATATATCTGTCTGTCAGTACTTTTGACATTTTAAGACAGTATTGTCTGGGCTTCGGGAAGTTGGTTACATTTTGTTACTTATATTACGTTTTTTCAATATTAAGTAGTAGTAGTTTTTTGTTTTGTAGTTTCAGTTTTCATACGAATTTAAGTGTGTGTGTTATTAAACCTCAACCTAAGTTTTTAAGTTGTTCTGTGCTGTATAAATGAAGCTTTATAGTGCCATACTGGATTAATTAAAAATGCAAATTACATAAGCCTCTGTGTGCCTTAAAGAATTATATCTTTCGCCCATAACTGCATCTGAAAATAAGATTGTAATACTAAAAAAATATGTTATTGTTTTTTGAGTAATGGCTGAAAGATGTTAAATCTTCTAAAATTTAAAGCTTGCTTGTAAATGGGATTAGTATTAGCATATTTAACTTTTCAGAAAAAGAATTAAAGAAAGACTTAACGAAGGACCCAGAGATAACCCCTCTTTTTGGTTGGTACGCATTCATAGTAGGCTTATAGCTTCTATAACAAACACCATACTAAAAGCTGATTGGCAGAGATCGTCCAAATGTTAATAACAATCTTTTAAAGATTATTTTACGTATACATGTATTTTATTATATATTTTTGGCATAGCTGCTTTTCATTGCAACATGGAAACATTAAAAAGATATGTAGTATGAGAACTAAAAGTTAATAGTTATATAGTAGTAACGTATTTATGTAGTTTTTGGTGTATTTTTTTACTGTATTGTTATTGCATGAATATGACATGAATAGTTTTAAAGTATTATGTAGCTAGTATTATATATCGATATTTGGTGGGTAGGTATACATACAATATATATTTGGTTTAAACGATAGGCTGTAACGACTTTTGCACTTTCCTTAATATAATTATCGTATCTAGTAATTAGTCGTTGTATGTAGACTCCAACAGGGCACGCGTATCAAACTATCCCAAACTGTTAGATTTCTGCATTAAATCTTCAACTTTATTACAAAAAGATAAAGTTGTAATTGTATTAGCAAATGAGGGATAGTTTTATATGCTGCCTTTAGTGCAAGTTTAGATAATAAGTTCAATCATGACATTTTACGCTAAAATATGGGTTTATTGTCAAGTTGTATAGTATATTAATGTTAATATGTAATTACAGGAACCTATGCCTTCCGTCTCCCCGACGACAACGGTGACCCAGGTCTGTGGGTGTCCTACGAAGACCCTGACACTGCTGGACAAAGGGCTGCTTACGTCAAGTAAGATTTTTTTTTTAATAATTGACGTCATTTTCGTGACCTGGGAATGTCTTAAAATTGTAACCCATAGAAGGCAGCATTCATTAACTTTTTTATGACCTCAAAGTGCCTATTACATGAAGTGTGTATGGTAACCTCCTTAAGGTAACTTTCAGTTGGTGATGATGATGGTCCAATGAAGCGATTGCTTTTGCATTTCTTGATAAATGAAATGTGTTTGAGTCACTGTAATTCTACAGCGATAGGAAACATACATCGTTAGATTATAAATAACCGATTTGATTTCTGATTCGGATCTGAAGTCTTAATATTGGAGTGTTCCCGTTGTTTCTAGAGCACCTATTTCTTAGGCACCTATTAATTGAGCACCACCAATATTAAACCATATGTATAGGAGCTCAAACGGGAATACATGCTTCGAATATTTGATCCATTATTATTAATTTAGAGGCGCTTATACACACGGCTTGTATATACGAAGATTTTCTGAAGAAAGATCTTAATTAACCAATATAAAATTATTTTCCAGGGCCAAGAACCTCGGTGGAGTTTCTATCGTTGACCTGTCCATGGATGACTTCCGCGGTCTCTGCACCGGAGACAAGTACCCCATCCTCAGGGCTGCCAAATACCGTCTTTAAATTACAATATCAATATTAATTACTCGTTATAACAATACCTATTACTCGTAGTTACTCAATAAACATATCAGATACTCAATGTAATATTCAGATATTGTAATGTTATTAAATTATATCTTCCGTTTGTATATTTCAATAGGGATGATGGCAGGGCATGGACATTAAACATCTATTCTGCCCGTCGATTTGACAAAGAAAAATATTAGACATGTATTATTTATTTTCATATAAAACATATCTTTGTATCTATATTAAAATAAAAAATCATGTCTAATGCTTTTAATTAATCTATGTCGGTTGTTATCATCCCTCTCTAAAATTGGACTGGTCATTTATACCATAATGGCGACGTTATAATCATAATAATATTATTTAAACAACAGAATAATAATTTATAATTGTAACTTTTTTATAATAAAACTCTACTTGCTGTGCGAATACAGTGTTTTATTTTTACAGATTCTTCCCTATCCATTTGTTTTGTTTATAATACCTTAATAGAAAGTATAAAATATATGAAATGTCCTCAGTGCTATTTTTAAATGAAATTGCGGAGAAAATCACCACAATTTATTTTACATATTATACCTATAGAACATTTTCATACATAGGTGCAGACTTCGTAATGTGTATGTTGCGGTAAATCTGATTAATTGAAAATTATTAATAATTTTGCTAAATTATTAATAATTACCACACGTTTTGGTAAATGTGAATAATCGATCGAAATTTATCACTTTTAGTAATGATTATTAATAATTCACGACACATATTGGTGAAAGTAATAAAATAAATATAAACCCTATGTTTTTTGACCAGTATGTATTTATTTATAATATTAAACACCGTCTTACGATTATATTAATTAGAGATCACACAAACAAGGTTACTTGTACTTGCTTTAAACCGAAAGGACAACAAATTCACATATTCTGCGCGTAAGTGCGGCTCTACGGACGGCAAGTAGGGGTAGCTCGCCACCCGACGAGATCACCACAGGCCCAGTAGGGCTGATGCCTGATCCGGAGCTGCGGACTACCTAGCGGGTTTACCGAGGCTCCGGCTCGAAAATCAGGAGTAAGAACGGCGTGGTTTTTAGTTAGTAAAAGTCTGACACTCCCTCTCACCTCGCTAAAAAGGGCAGATTTATCACAAAATTAACAATTAAATTCTTTTAAAATCAAATTACCATGAAACTTATGCAAAAAAGTCTATCGTGGTACATAAAATTGTAACAAAAATAAAATTAAACAATTATAGTTTCATTAACAAAATCAACACGAATCCTAAAAGCAATAATCAATAATCACATTAGGTTTGCCTGTAAATCTTCTGTAGCACCTATAAATGCATCAAATTAAAAATTTAAAAGTATTATCATAGAATTCAACAAATATTTGTTGTGTAAGTACAATATATTGCCTTTTAAATTGATATATAATATAATTGATAAAAATAACATCTTGGCCACTTATTACATTTATCACTACTAGGGTAAAATTATTAATAATAAGCGACAAATGTGATTAATTTATCACTTTTACCTCGAGTTTCGGTAATTATTAATAATAGTAGATAATTATTAATAATTTTCAATTATTCACTCTTACCGTAACATGTACATGTACAACGGTTATTAAGATGTCAAAAGGCAGTGTGACCCTTGATTGTAAAATAAATTTACTTCTTATTGTTCCCTCTTATACAAATAAAGAATGTCTTTAATACTCATATTTAGGTTTATCTTACATATAACGTGAACACTGGGCCCGCCAAGAAAAAGCAAATAAAAATAACAACATTTTTCTTCCGAAAATAATACTTTTTACGACTCCAGTACATCACTAAACATGAAATTTCATTCGTTTAACGCCATTTAACTCGTGATATTGTGTGGAAATGCATATTTACATAGTATGTCTTCACGGTCGAGGCAAAAATAATAATATTAATGTCATCGTATTTTTAGAGTATACCTTGTTTCTATTTGACTGTGCAGAATCAGGATTATACTCGGAAAAAGTACGAGAAGGGAGTATAAGACTCTTACTGACTAAAAACCACCCCGTTTCTACTCCTGCTTTTCGAGCCGGAGAACCGGGAAGCCCGTTAGGTAGTCCGCAGCTCCGGATCAGGCATCAGCCAGTAGGGTGGCCCCATCTGTGGTGGTCTGACGGCTGTTAGAGAAGCGCGCGGGGCGCGACGCGCCGTTCGCATGGGTCTGGTTCTGGTCGGGCAGCAAGCTACTCATGCTAGTTGTCCGCAGACCCGCACTTACGGTGGTTGGAGATCATCGCACGATCCCGACGCTCGAAGATCTCGCGACGGCTGGGGCATGAGGAGGTTCGTTCGTTACCTCACGCGCCCTGCCTCCTACTTGACACGTGTCGACCACATCCCTGAGGAAATGGTGGTGCTCATGGCCATGGAGCCCATGTAGAGCACATCGCCACCGTATGCTTCACCGTGTCCTCCGGGCGGTCTTGGTTTGCAAACTTGATTTTTGGTGTAGGTGTATTTTGTATTGAAAATAATATCTTAAATGGAATATAAAACATTTATATACCGATTTATCGTCTAAAGTATAAAACTTTTATGTTGCAATTGTTAATATGGTATAAAAATACCAAAACCATTTCTTTTATTTTACATTTTTCTATTAATGTCTTTGATATTTACATGTCCTTAATAAATAAATATGTTTCTGGGTTACATAATTCACTCGCTTCTTACTGTGATTTCATTTACTGGTCTACAACTAAGGGCTAATGAAACTTCTACGGATTTGACTACAGAAAGTACTATAAAAATTACTCCAATACCTGAAATAACTGTACCTACTGACCTTAGTACTGAAGCTACTGAATTAACAACAGAATTTACGGAACCTACTTTTGATGCTCCAGAATTTACTGCTGATGCTACGGAACTTACTACTGATGCTGCTATAGAAGTTGAAAATGAAAGGGCCTCAGAGACATTCACATCAACACAAGTACAAAATCGTGCAGTTCTTATGGGTTCGTGTTTAGCTAATTTATCTTTAGCCATTCTACTTCATACTATACATACCTTTAAAATAATGCGAATGCAGTTTTCTTACTAGTGATCGTAAGACCCTTCTAATTATAGAAGTAAGAAATTATTAATACTTTTTAACGGACTCTATACACGCGTACGTACGTTCCAAAATTGTGATAAACTACCGTAAGACGAGCAACAACGTCCTCAATATATTCCGTTATGTTAACTGTCAAAGCATGGCGTTATGACTAATCCTTTCTTAAGAGGAAGACCTTTGTTTGAGATTACTGTGGATGATCACTATGATCAGACCCTCACTTTTCGAGTATACAGATCATCTGATGGTAAACAATCAGCGCTGCCATGGACACACGTGGGGTGACAAGTAAGTTAACCGGGCTATTGGTTTTTTTTTATGAAACATGCCGGTAATCGAGCAGACGTATTACCTGTTGGTAAGCAATCGCCGCCGCCCATGGACACTTACAGAGGCTTTACAAGTGCGTTACCGGCTTTTTGGGAGTTAAGAATTTAAGGGTTGTTGTTCGGGAATGGGGATGGGGAAGATTGGGAAGGGGGGAATTGGGCCTCCGGTAACCTCACTCACACAACGCAAGCTGTTTCACGTCGGTTTTCTGTGAGGCCGTGGTATCACTCCGTTCGAGCCGGCCCTTTCGTGCCGAAGCATGGCTCTCCCACACTTAAAAGATTCTCCGATAACCTCAAGTAACATGGAGAAAAACATAACAAGCGTTGTTTAATATCAATTCTGTGAGCTCATGTTAACACTCCGATCGAGCCGGCCCATTCGTGCCAAAGTGTGATTCTCCAACCACTCCATTTTAGTGCTGATCCTATATTCTTTAGAATCAAACGCATCGACTTTTTACACGACTGCGCCAGAAGGAGGGTTATGTTTTTCGAGAGTATGTATATATGTATGTATGTATGTATGTATGTATGTATGTATGTATAATTGTTTGGCACGCTCTACAGCCTAAACGGCTTGACGGATTTTGGCTTGAGAGGTGTCGTTGGATTCGTATTTACTGTGAGAGTGACACTGGATATATCAAAATAGTAAAAAAAACAAAATGGCGGATTTTTGGCGCCAAATTTGAATATTGCTCACTCTCTAGCCGGAACGATTCGATGTATGTCAGCTTGATAGGGGTCGTTAGATTCGTATTTACTGTGAGATTGACACTGGATATATCAAAATAATAAAAAAACAAAATGACGGATTATTGGCGCCAAATTCAAATATTGTTCACTCTCTAGCCTAAACGACTCGATGGATTTCAGCTTGATATGGGTCGTTTGATTCGTATTTACTGTGAGAATGACACTAGATACCTATAATTATCAAAACATAAAAATAATAAAACTAAAAGAAAGTAAAATAAAATAATGTAATTTAAAAAACTAAAAAACCCGACTGCGTTTCTTCATTATATGAAAATGAAAAAACCCTAAAACAAGAAAGTCATCGTAAAATTAAAGCAGTCGGGACCCATTCTAGAAAGCAAGCCGTATGTGCCCTCACTAAGTCTTCATATTTAGAATGGGTCCCGACTGCTTTAATTTTACGATGACTTTCTTGTTTTAGGGTTTTTTCATTTTCATATAATGAAGAAACGCAGTCGGGTTTTTTAGTTTTTTAAATTACATTATTTTATTAAATAATTTGTTATCTGGTTATCATTATTGTGACTTATTGGCTGACTGACTGAGAAATTCAGTTAGTCAGTTCTCACATGGAATTTTGAGAAGTTAGAACGAGTTCTTGGATTCCATCCAAAACTATGGGTTAGGGCAATTTGCATTAATTTTAGTTTTTCTCTTCAGATGATTTGACAACATTTAATGATTCAGTGTATTGTAAATGGCAACCAAATTCACATTCGTGTGGAAAAGGCGGGACAGAACGCAAGTATGTACAAACATTAGGTATTTATTTAATTTCTGAGGGTTTTACAAAAGTTTGCTTTTAATTAAAGTACCTCATTTGCAGTGCAATGATTGCATTTCATAAATATTTTGTTTCAACGAATTAAAACGAGCCCACTCAACGTCAATAGACGTCGCGGCAGGCCCAGAAGGAGATGGCGGGATGAACTCGATGTCTATGAAAAGGATAAGCCGCAGCAAGCTCTACAAAGAGACGAGTGGACGGAGGGTAGGGAGGCCTTTGCCCTGCAGTGGGACGACCATGGCTGAAAATAAATAATAATAAAATAATTCAACGAATTTCAACTACTTAGTACGAAGCAATATAATTCTTAATGCAAACAGACTTCGTGCTGTAACGGTTTTTGAAATATATAATTAGTTGCTAAGCAACATTATAATAATGCATTTTTGGTACAGGAAACATTTTAGCAGTAACGTGTACTAGTTAGATTCAAAAATTAAAACAAAATAAATGTACCTTCTGAGTCAACTTCTATTATATTTATTTCAGCATACATCAAAAATATAAAACATATTTGAACTTTAAAACGAAAGCGTTGTTCCGTCTGGCTCTGGCCTATCTTGGGATGTCCTTGTAACTTGCTATTTCGCTCGACTCGCTAGTTTCATGGAGATTTTTATTGGTCAGTGAACATGCACCGCTGACATTTTGGGTCTTACCTAACCAATCTTCGTCGTATTTTCAGGTATTATTTCGATATACAATTGAACCAATGTGTTCGCTTTCTTTACGCACACTGTAATCACTCTTACAATATGTTCGATACAAAACGCCAGTGCATGGAATCATGTGAAGGTATAATATATTGTGCAACATTTTTTGTTTATGAGAAAACCTTAAAATCCCAGCAGAATAAATTTAAGCGTCATGATCTTCCTGATGAGTGAAAAGTGAAAATATCAGCAATTGGTAAATAATGTAACTTAAATGAACGTTTATTTATTAAAGAGAGACATACATCCTGAAATAATGCTGACCATTTTGTAAATAATTTATATGATTATCTTTGGATATTTGGAAACTATTTACAAAATACAAAAAGTGTCAAGACACTGGTTTGGTTGACAGCTCACTTGACAGTGTCTTAACGATCTGGGCTTGAAGTTAATTCACGAAAAGAAAGCATTTGAAATCTGCGTACCCAAGGACGAAATAATTGATGGGACATGGTGATCCTTAAATTGTAAAGAGTAAATAATGAAAAACTGTATTCACTCTGTTTGTCGTTACTCGTAGAGCAATTATGACATTGAAAAATATTAACTGACGAAAAATATTTCTATTGCAGATGAGTACAGTCATCCAGTTACAAATGTAACAGCCAATGTTATCTGCAGATATCAACCTGACTTTGGAAACTGCCAATTTTATAATCCGATGTAAGTAATGTTTAAGCACTGTTTCATATAAAGTATAAAGACGTTATTCTACACGTGGTCTAATAACTATAATTCTACTAGCAAACCCGGCGACCTCCGTTTCGCTACCAATGATTTCCCTGTTTTCTTGCTTTTTTGCCTATTTCTGTTGAAGTTTTCCTAAATTTTCTTTGACCTTTCGGTTCGAAATCGGTTCGTGCAATCTGGAGTTATAGCAAGGAAAACCCGACTTATTTTTATATAATAAACACCGTAAAACTAATTGATTGACATTCTAATGTTATGGTGATTCTACATCTGACAAATTGCGCACGCTCACGACGTTCTGCTCGCCAATAAATTGTATCCTTAGTACGAGTTTTATTGGTTGGTTCATTCGAACCCGCCAATCAGAGCACCGAGCGCGCCCTTGGTTTGATCTCCTTAAACGTTAAGCAAACTTGTATTACGGGTACTTTTTGTGACCACCATTAGAATTGAAGAAGAAATAGATGATGCTGCTTCATAAGGTGCTCCCACACAGCAGTTATATAACGTTAGAGACTGATTTAACATTTGTATTTAAACAAATTATAACAGTAGTTGTAGAGGATGTTACACGCTATTGCAAATGTTATATTGTTACACATTGTTGTATAACGTTATATAACTGCTGTGTAGGAGCACCTTTATAATTTCTAGAAAATTCTCATAAAAATATTGCTTTCAGGTGGTATTTCGACATCGTTGAAATGAGGTGTAAAGGTTTTTCATATAGTGGCTGTGCGGGCAATGAGAACAGGTTCAGCACGATTGAGGAATGTTTAACTGTGTGTGGTACTGCGGTGATACATGATTAATAAATAATAAACTATTTTCATGTTTTTGTTTATTTAGTTCTCGCAACTTGATTACTGGAAGTTATCAGGTTTGAGGTAGGTAACCAACACGTTAGTGGACAGTAACGACCACAGGCGTCTAGATAGCCTAAAGTGACACAACAGTACGCCTGACGACGTATCAGTTTTTAGTTCCATAAAATCGGTACGCCTCACAACGACTGATTTTTCATACTATTGTAAAGAACGGCGTGTTTTACTGTACGTAAAAAGTATTGTCACTACATTATCTGCACTATGTGACACTACGCCTGTGGGCAATGTACGAAAAAAGTACCTAGTATCTTAGTAGCTGCAACTTGTAAGATAGTACTGTCCACGAATGTGTTAAATTTGTAAGGGAAGGTAAATTAGTAAGATGTTTGCTAGCTTTGATTCTTACCAACAACAATTGCCAAAAGTAGTATTAAAAAAAATCGCAGCAACCTTTTGTAATTGCTTTTAAAATTAATAGGATGCTGATTTGTTTGGTTTCCTAACCGACTGACTGCACGGTTGGTGCGGTGGCTGCGCAACTGGCTGCCGCGCAACGGGTAGCGGGTTCGATTCCCGCACGGAGCAACTCTTTGTGTGATCCACAAATTGTTGTTTCGGGTCTGGGTGTCATGTGCATGTGAACTTGTATGTTTGTAAACGCACCCACGACACAGGAGAAAATCCTAGTGTAGGGCAACGTTTTTATTAAAAAAAACCAACTTCTTGTTTGCCTCCTATTACATAAAAAATCTATTTGAATTCGGTTTTATACAGAATATAATAATCAAACTGTTCAATAGCTACCACACCTATTTAATTACAGTAGGTCTGTCCAGTTAAATTCACCAATGCATATTGCACGTCCACCCAATTTCATGCTCCTGTCGCCTTTAATAAAGGCATACTGTAACATATTATTTCATAGAACATAACTATCATAAACGTGTACATAATATAATTATCTCTACATAATACATATTGAATTTGATATTGAATCACATTTAGGACAATAAAGAGGTTTTCATTCATCATTTTCATTACATCGTTTAACTAGTAACACGAAAATGAAATGAGTTAAGTATAATGGATATTTAAAGAAACATATACGTAATACGTAGAAAAGTATACGTAAAAAAATTATATAAAAATGACAATATCAACTGTAAATGTGATACGATCATGATTTAACTGTTATTGTTTTATCTATTCTTGATTCCATTCAGTACACTTAGTACGAGTTTACTTTACGTTTAACGAAATCAAAACGTGAGCGCTTTTAGCGCTCTGATTGTTTGGTCCATTCGAGCCTACCAATAAGAGCACCAAACACTGGATTTGGTTAAACGTAAAGCAAACTCGTACTAAGGATACAGTTAAAAAGTACACTTTATGTGTTTGGTTTTCCACACCTTACAACTGTTACCACACCACACTGTATAGTCGAACTGTACAGTTAAATCGTAAGGTGTGTAACTGCTATAACAGGGTTTGCTGTAATCTCTATATAGGTACGCATGAGAGGAGTTTTGGGGGTCCAAAAACATAGATACATTATTGATTTTCATGTACAGGTACATATGTAGAAGGGAAGATGTCTTACAAAACTTTCGATACAATAGTCTATCATTAGGGAACCAAAAGAGAGGAAGACCCCAATCTTCAGCTTCCGGACCAGTCTTTGATTAGTGAAACTGTAATCACCACATATATTTATTTAGGCGTTAGATTGACAATAATAGTTATTGACGATCAAGGAATGTTATCTCCTCCTACCGAAATCTATTTCAAATATACAATGTGATAGGGTTGAGACTTCTAACCCGTTAAGGCTGAATTCTACATAAATATATTGAATAATATATATTCATATTTGTATATTATAGTAATTCGTTTAAGAATAAAATTATGACAAAAGACTAAAAAGATTACCTAAAGTTTAGGTACGTTCCTTGGTAGGAATATAAAAGTAAGGTTAACCCACTTCTGCGGACTGCCTAGTGGGCTACCGGGCTTCTGGCTCGAAAAACAGCAGTAGGAACGGGGCGATTTTTAGTCAGTTCAGACTTCTAAGAATTCATTGGACTATTATCCACCCTCCAAAAAAGGAAAGCTTAACACACTTAGTTACTTACAACACACTTATCTTTTTTTTGAAAAAAAGAAATAGGGAGATAAACTTACAAACAACTTCTTTTATAATAGTATACAATCGCACCGCCCATGGACAACAATTGTCTACGTTGCTGGCTTTTTAACTGGCGGCCTGCATCATAAAAGAAAACAAAATATACCAGGATTATTTTGTTCAACCTGGTATTTTAGTACACAAAATGTTATCCATGAGAAATATCTGCACCACGTTTGAAGTCAAAAGCTTTTTTCTGTAAACACCCTATCTGCAATCAATTCCAAACTGCGGGATTGCAGTTACTCATGCGGATTGTTTAACATTTTTAATTCGTGGTAAACTTCAGTTCGGCTTAAAACACTGCTATAGAAACTGCATTAAACCAGTGCATTTAAATGTGCTTAGATCAGATGTAATGGATGCGCTTGTTTACTGAACATATCTAAAATTAATTATGTTACGATATGTACATTTGTGATAAATGACAGGATCAGGGTGCTTTTCCACTAGAGATGTGCTATGTAGCTATGTTGCGAAGATGTAATAACTATGATGTGAAACTATGCAACCGTTTCCACTGATACTAAGCTATGTAGCTGTGCGAGGAAGTATCGCAGCTTGGACGCATCTATAGCACGCATCTTTGTGTAAAAAACATAGCTTTACTGAGTCCGTTTCCACCATGCTATGCTATGGTACACCCAATGAATATGATTGGTGAATATCAAACGCATCCACAGCAACGTAGCAACGTATCTCTGGTGGAATAGCATCCTGAACCAATGTGACTGCACTTACGATTAAAGTGACACAGGGTGAATAGAATTCGGGATGTGAATAATTACCATGTCAAAGTCAAAGTCAAAGTCAAAATCATTTATTTCAAATAGACCAGAAAGGCACTTTTGAACGTCAAAGCAAATATAATAATATTAATAACGTCTGTCTGTCGGTCAGTCCTCTAGTGAAGCTATTTGCTCGTTCCAAAGTGTAGATTCCTATGGAGAAGAACGAGCAGGAAACTCCATAGGTTACTCTTTTTCAATCAGATTTACAATACAATTCTTGGTTACATTGTTTCGATTACTTCAACTATGTGAGAAGAATGTAAAACTAATATACAGTCGAATAGATGTTCAGACATTTTCCGACCATTTATTAACCCCTTGAATTCTATTCACCCCTTTTTACGGCATTAAAATACCAATGCCACTATGACATAACCAAGTATTGGGTGAGGAAATAGAGCGATTTGTATCGGACCAAGTAAGACTTTTATTGGCCAAATCTTTCACCGGCGGGATTCCGTCAGTGACAGCTGTAGTGCGGATAACTTTTGTTCTTTAATCTTTATAGTTTTATTGTGAACTATGTTTCACTAGTCAATGCCCTGTATATAATTTTGAGATAGTTTGTAATGTATACGGCCATTAATTAAGTAATCCTTTCCTAATTTACCGTCGTACTCAGAGTCATATTATTAGAGATGTAGCAAGTGCCGATCTCGTCAAAAATATCTATATCTCCCTCTGCCAATCTGTGTTAACATACTGCATACAGGCTTGGGGAGGTATTGCCACGACACACCTAATTTCATTGGAGAGGGCACAGAGATCTGTAATAAAGGTTATGTTGAGTAGGCCTATCAGGTACCCCACGGAGAAACTTTACAAAGAGTCTAAATTGCTAAGCATTCGCCGTCTTTACATAAACGCTTCTGTAAGTGCAACATACAGGCAGATGTTAACCTCCAATGCATACCAAAATTCACTGGAGAGAAGAACCTTTAGAGCCCATGTACCTGCAGTTAAAACCTCATTTGCACAAAGATTTTCGGTTTACCTGTTTCCACATTTGTTCAACAAAATCTGTAAGGTCTGTAAATTCAAAAATGAAACCGCACGCGAAGTAAAGTCGAAAACCAACAAGTATTTGGATAATTTAAATTATCACGAAGTTGAACAGTTGTTAAGGTCTATTCGATAGTAAACTTAATGCTTTTCACACTCGCACACCAGGCTGTTAGATTCATACACACACTCACATACACGCACATTCATACACATACACATACATTCACACATATCCATACATATACACACGCACATTTATACACACATACACTCATATTCACACACTCACCTAATTACCTCATTTTATTTGAAATTCCTATATTTTTCTTTTTTTTGTATTTTAGGTTTTCTTTGATAATTACTATTAGACTAGTCCTAAGGTAAACGCTGTATTATTGACAACCGCGATACAGGCTGTGCCTAGTGCGGTTGTCACTGTGTAAATTGGAAAATGTATACATTGAGTTGGTAATAAAGAATTTTATTATTATTATTTTTTTTTTTTATGTAATGGTCACTTACCCAATCCTTAGCAATTGTTTTCGGAACAAAATTGTTACTAAAGAATAGTTTTAAGTAGATATGCTTTAAATGTCTCTGAGTGCGGCAGTGAAAGTTTAAAATAACCACTTACCATTTTTTTACACAACACACGGCAGTAGCACATCGTTATAAATACTGGAAATTGTTTTCAATCAAGTCTTTGAGTTTTTTAATAACAACAATTTACCTATTACCCGCTTTAGTAGGTTTTTAATGGAGTGAGGGAAGTATTTAATTGAATGCTATGGACTGTTGGAACTGACGAGATCAATTACTAGATCAGATAGATAAGTTTACATACTCGAACCAATTATGAACTCATCCGCAGCGATTGTTTTGTTAACTAGATTGTAGTGGAATAACCGAAAGTAGACCCCCATATGTGATCATATTACATCTGTTATGGTGCTTTTCCATCAGAGATGTGCTATGTAGCCATACTATGAAGTTGGAATATATAGCTACGCTGTGAAACAATGTGACCGTTTCCACCGATACCAAGCTATGTGTACCAATGAATGTGATTGGTGGAAGCCAAACGTATCCACAGCAACGTAGCTTAGAACATCTCTGGTAGAAAAACACCCATACCCCGGTGAAAGAAATGCCTGAGACGGGGAGAGGGGAGAGAACTGGACGCCTCCCTCTCACTTTTAGCTGCTTCCTTAGCCAACATTACATGTTCGCAGAAGGAAGCGACCAAGTCCTGTTAACCATGGTTCGCACGATAACAGTGAAAGATCATTCCCGACGAGCACTGCAATGAGTTCAAGGCGCGGCTTCGCCTATAAAGTACATTCTAAGAGCGTATGCTGCGCCGTATCCTCCAGGACGTCACTGAAGTGATGACACAGTGACGTCTGCTCCCGACTTCTCCCGTACTTCCCGGAGCAGCCATGTCCAGAAAGAACCTGTGTTAAGCCATAGTTAGGACATCATGTCCCCGACCGATCAACGCTTCCAAGAAATAACTCAGTTTACAAAGTCAAAGTCAAAATATTTTACACGAACAAAGTTCAACAAACACAACTGATGTACTTTATAAAGTACAATATCTGTTTTAATTTCCTAATTCCGAGAATAATGCGTAATTAATTCCGTACCCACTTTACAATTAACAATAGTCTTAGTTACAAAGGCTGTGGGCTGTGATAGTAAATTCGGTAATGAAAGCAATTTATACTCGTGTTTCTATGTTGGTACTTTAGTAACCGGTAAACGAGTAGTTTGTCCTTTGTTTTCATTCATAAGCGAGCAAGTTAATTTGCAATATACATAAAACGATGGTGCTTTACGTAAACGCTTGGCGCGTGAATTAAATTCAGGTTATTTTTTCAATTATCTCACGATTCAGGACACGACGCTCGCTCTTTTAATCTATACTTACTTTAACTTTTTTGTGCATGTTTGTCTTTCTATCACGTTGAAAGAGAATGATGGATTGACTTGATTGTGTTTTTTTGTGAAGATAAAATGAAGGTTTGAAAATTGTATCAATACCTATCATGAAATTCGCGTAGTATTTCGTCATTGGCTAGGTGATATTCTTTTACTGGATGGTAATCTGTGGTACACAGTTATCAAGACCATAAAATGATCAACAAAACATTCTTCTTGACCGTCTCGTTGGTCACGTGGTCTTAAGTGCGACAACGGCGGCAAAGTATTGCTGAACTTTTTCAGTTTATCGATTCTCAGTATTAGCACGGACTCTAGGATCGTGCCCAGTACATGGCAATAAGCTCACTCCCTATTACATGGGACTTAGAACATAAATGGTGAAAAGTAAAAGTATATTGTACCTCTGCCTACCTCTTCTGGGATAAAAGGCGTGACGATACAATTCATCTTCATTAATATCACATCACACATAGCCAATAAGTTAATATAACCTTTAGCACCAGCTACCCTGCTAAATTTAGATCCAGCACTTTAGTATGATATAGTAGAAGGCCCGCCTACTTATTTCATTACGCATCATAATACGTTCAAAGTAAAGGCATATTTCCTATGTTAATGTAGAAATTAATTAGTTTAACAGCAAGACCTCTTTCAACCCTACCTCCCTTACGGCTAAAGCCGACCGCACGAGTTGTAAATGAGAAATGACCGGAATCCGCTAAGCCGACATAATTATATTTATCCGTATGGAATCCTTTGGTGTCCGTTTTTATCATAGAATCATTACGACTTTTAAGTATAGGTAATTAAGTTTTACCACGTTGTGTAATTAACTAAGTTAATAATTGTGGGTTTGTAAACCTTGTTTCTTCGATTGAGCACCTAGGTATACATAATAGGGCAGAGAAGTAATTTTTACTCTAATGTCCGTCTTGTAGATTATTTTAAAACATTATACACTTATTTTTTATTTTCTTACGGAAACAAATACTTTCGAAGATATATCGATATGAAACATAACGTGACGTCATTTCTAGGTACGTTTTATACGTAGAAATGACGTACCTATTTGCTCCAAATCCTAAACCTTGATTCGTTTTATCTAAGTTGATATTGTTATCTTATATAACAAAGTAAAAAAAATACATTTCTAATATTTTTTTCATTGCTATAAATAAATAGTTCTCATACCTAGTCATCATCCCTATTTTAATTTAGTAGGTTCTTTTATCAGATAGGGATTTAACAATATAATGTTGTTTTTGTACTGTAACTATTTCTAGGCGTTAAAATTCCCTGAATAATGTTTTAAGAAAAAAATATATATATCTATCAGTGAACCTGATTGGTTATAGTACTAATCTACCTTCTAGTCTTTCGTTGAAGTAGTTTAACTAACGTGCACAGACTTAGAACACACTTGCGTGGGAACTCCAAAGTTAATGTCACGAGAGCTGCTATTTACCTGATTTACCGGATGTTGCCATAAGCAAATAAATGCTCCCATACTTGTAAAACACTGCTAGTAATTGGATTAAAGTGTCATAATTCTTAGTACTAAGCCGTGTCTACAAGTACTTACTAAGTTTGCCTCCCGGTTTCGTCTCGTTCCCCAGTGACTAAAAGATGTTAAACAGCTTATTCTACCCTTCAGAACTTAAAGCTAGTATATGTTGATAATAACTGCTTTGTATAAACATGTAACTTGAAGAATATGTCTGGGCAAAAGATAATAATAGATAAAACTATACTAAATTTCTAGAAACTAATTGGACGAGGAGTAACTCATAATTCAAAGTTGAAGGTTGTGAATTTTTAGTTCAGGCAAGGTTCAATTCCAAAAGCCTAATTTCACACACACATCAACAGCCTATTAATGCCTACTCCTGAACCAAGGCCTCTTCTCGCAAGGAGAAAGGTTAAGCATTAACCACCATGCTTGCTCAATGCGGTACAAATTATTAGCCCAGGTTTCTTAACGATGTTTTCCTACACCATATGGTGTTTAAAAAAATCTCAGAAAGTACATACTTACCTATAATTCGGAAAATGTTACATTAGTACTTGCCGATGGTAGCTTCCGTAGACCCTCATACACGAGAAGCGGGTTTTTTAAACAAAAGCTGTCAGGTCATTGATGGTTTTTGAACAAAAACGGTTTCCACAGACAGGGAACCATAGCCGTGTAGATAGCATTGAAGCTACTAACTAAATGATGTGCAATGAAAAGCTGCAACGAGACTCGATAAAAATGAAACAAAGCAACAGAAAACAATCAGACATTGGCCGTTATTCAGATTGTTTGCGGAGAACAGAATGAGTAAATAATACAGTATACAGTACTAGGTACCTACGAGTCTTTTCAAAACATTCTATCAACATGGTTTCCATTCTGAGCGGGTTTTCCGCCTCCACTACATTTTTTAGATTGCAAAAGAGCAACAAGTGTTGGTTTGTTTACACGAAATTGTATGGTTTTATCTAGCAATGAGCGGATTGAGCTACCATTTAAACAAGCCAGTGAGGGTTAGACAATAGACACGCCTGTTCACATGAAGTTTGTTTTTCTCAATCTCCTCTGTTACTGTGATTCATCTACTCGTTTTTACTATAAGCATGCTTTGTAAACAAAACTCATACACATACACATGCACATGAGAGCCTCAAATCGTTTCTGCATTAAATTTTACTTGATTCTAGAAGCCCTGCACTCCCTGCAGTGTAAAAACTGAAGATAATATATCGATCACAACGCCATTTCGATACCAAATTCATATTTGATCAGTCTGCCATCGGAATCTCGTTATGATGATTATTTTCAGACCTTTCAGTGCAGTCTCATCTTGTTGATATTACCTATCAGTTCCGGTCCATTTTCCTGACTTTCGAATAAAGATTAATTTTTAATCAATTACTATACGGCACGGACTTAATTAAATTTCTCGTTGTCACTGCGAAAAGCTGCTTTTGTAAATTTTAATATGGGTATATTATTGGGTCTGCTTTTTTAAGGTTCCATGCATCAAAGGTAGAAAGGAAACCTTTCATTTAATTTGAGGTCTCATATTTGTAAAGATATTTAATACTTTAATCTTAAAATTATCTATCGAACAAAATATAAGCTATATTTATCTAATAATAAATTTTTCAATTACAGTTAATTATAAAATTCTTATTTTGCTATTCATACAAAAATTACGATGCCGCCTCCGTTCCATAATTATTGACCTAATTAATTTCAATGGTACTCGCCAAAATTTTAATATAAGAACGTTTGCGGATTGGTGGGTAAATTAAAATTAATTCTCCAAAACGCCATATTCGTTTGAGAACAGCTCTTGTTTGTTGACTTTATCTAAAGTACATTCTCAACAGTTAATGTGAGATTAAGTTTTACAACGTGAATGCGAATTGCTTCTGTTTCATTTGTATGTGTGTAGTTTGTACAATGGGATATTCCTTTCTTCATATGATACAACTTTGTGGTAACACTTTACTTTGAAATGGGAACTGTTTTCTTCAATTTAAGTTCTGTTGTTATAATTATTGTAAAGGAGTTCTGTCTTCTTGTAAAACAGTTGTAAAGTCACATATTATACTTTTGTTCCTTGAAGTAAGTAGTGTCATCGACACGCCTTTTATCCCTGAAGGAGTAGGCAGAGATGCACAGCATGGCACGTAATGCTACTATCTAGTGAACACCCCCACTCTTCACCATTTGTGTTAGTCCTATGTAATGGCTGAGCCTATAGTAGTTTTTTATTTATTTACGAATTGGAAATAATTGAAGGATACAGCCGCTATACTTAATATTTTTTGCACATTTCTTACTGCCGCTCTTAGAGACATTTAATGATAACGCAAAGTATTCCTTAATTAATAACGATTTTGTATCGAAAACCATTGCTAAGAACTTTACAAATTCAAATAAATGTTGTACAAGTTATTTAATTGTCTAATTACCGATATCACTTGTATTTTCCTTGGATTAAGGCCACCACCAAGCCTTTACCTCTCACAAAATATTTACAAATTCAATATTAAATATATCAGACTAAATAAGAAAATGGTTTGCAACAAAGCTGTTTGCTGTTTCCTGCTTAGCAAATAACATAAGCATGAGTCAAAAGGAGGTCAGATTAAATTCTCGCGGCATGACTGTGGACTCGTAAGTGCCATCAATAAAATGCAGCCCGCTAAACCTTACAATGTTACTAGTACCATGTAGTATGGACTTCGGTTGCGGTCAACGACTAATTTCATATTAGTCCATTGAAATGTTACAATTTGAGGGCCGAATTATGCATTTTTTAGAGGACGCAATTTTATTTTTTGATCATGTAGGGGGGGTCAATAGAAGCTTAACTTGAAGTTTGTGGGGTCGCCACCCTTGTCCCTCGGCCGCCATCTTGGAAAAAGGGATGGAAACACTTTTTTTGCTATATCTCGGAAACTATGCATCGTAATAAAATTTTTAAAATCATAATTTGTAGAAAATTATTTTGCCTACAAATATGTTTAATAACTTTTGCCCTAAATTAACAATTAAAGAAGTTATAAGTAAAAATGTGAATTTTTTTAAATAAAATTTTCTCTTTTGCTCTATAACTTTTTTTTTACATTTTATAAATAAATGGCTTCAGACCAATCCTGTAGAATATTTTTCGAGAATTTTTTTTCCCTACAACTGTTTTCAATTTCATTCATTAGAAATTCAGTCACAGCGCTCCGAAGTTAACCGGGTTCGTCAAATTAGTCCAGTCAAATAAGCTTAAATTAGGTAAGAATCTCGGAATGCGAGATGACCAGCTGTAATTTTGTAAATACTTGTATATTGACACCCTAAAACTTGTCTCAAAACCATGGTATATATGGTGAGGTGTAAGCAACTCTTAAAATTCAGGGTCAAAGGTCCCAAAAATCGTTCTTTTGCGGTTTTTTGGAAATAACTCATTTCCTATGGGTTTTTGATATTTGTATTCATTATCAATATTGTAGAATACAAAATTCTCTACAACTTTTGTCTAAATTTTTTTTTTACTTGGTGAACCGTTGTCGAGTTAGAGGGCGGAGAACGCACGGTCAATTTTCCACTTTGGAAGCGTCTATCTTTCAAACAATTGAATTTGACGAAAAATGGTTTTAGAAACCATAACGTCTTTTTTAATGTCCTATCCATAACCAACCATCACGGATAGGTTAGCTGAAAAAAAAAATGTCTGATGTGATGCTGTGACCGTGCGTTCTCCGCCCTCTAACTCGACAACGGTTCACCAAGTAAAAAAAAATTTAGACAAAAGTTGTAGAGAATTTTGTATTCTACAATATTGATAATGAATACAAATACCAAAAACCCATAGGAAATGGGATATTTCCAAAAAAACCGCAAAAGAACGATTTTTGGGACCTTTGACCCTGAATTTTAAGAGTTGCTTACACCCCACCATATATACCATGGTTTTGAGACAAGTTTTAGGGTGTCAATATACAAGTATTTACAAAATTACAGCTGGTCATCTCGCATTCCGAGATTCTTACCTAATTTAAGCTTATTTGACTGGACTAATTTGACGAACCCGGTTAACTTCGGGGCGCTGTAACTGAATTTCTAATGAATGAAATTGAAAACAGTTGTAGGGAAAAAAAATTCTCGAAAAATATTCTACAAGATTGGTCTGAAGCCATTTTATTTATAAAATGTAAAAAAAAAGTTATAGAGCAAAAGAGAAAATTTTATTTAAAAAAATTCACTTTTTTACTTATAACTTCTTTAATTGTTAATTTAGGGCAAAAGTTATTAAACATATTTGTAGGCAAAATAATTTTCTACAAATTATGATTTTAAAAATTTTATTACGATGCATAGTTTCCGAGATATAGCAAAAAAAGTGTTTCCATCCCTTTATCCAAGATGGCGGCCGAGGGACAAGGGTGGCGACCCCACAAACTTCAAGTTAAGCTTCTATTGACCCCCCCTACATGATCAAAAAATAAAATTGCGTCCTCTAAAAAATGTAAAGCTCATGTAACATTTCAATGGACTATATACGGAACACGAGATAAGCGGGCTTGTATTACTACTCGCCAGTATTTCTTTGTTAAGCTCGAAATTCAATTTCGAATGTGGAATTTCATTGTTTTTCTTGTTATTGTGCCAGTACCTACTAACTAAGGTTGTTGGTTTGTTTGTTTACTGTTCTTGTGTGATTTACTTTTAGTTTGTTCTATTTTCAAAATTTGCAAGCAAGGAGGTTGTTTAGGGACTTATAAGTTTTATAGCACTTTAAAGATTGTGGTGTACCTATGTTGCGATATAACACTTCGTATCATTATATAGAACAATGTGTAAGTATAGATATAGGTATATACTTACTCATTATTTATTGGTATTTTATGCACATAATATAAAAATACGACATGTCGAATTACGCCGTAAATTTCTCAATATAAACGATTCATGCTAACATAATTACTTATTTTCCTTAATAGAACCCGTAATTATGAATTAAGGACATTTTTTAAATTGCAAAGCTCCTGATTCATTCAATTCCGGGAATGTTTTTCCTGTGTCACCATTAATTTTGTTATAAAAGATTGATACACTTTCCGTTACTTACCTCCAGAAAATAATTAGAAGACTTGTTTAAAATTTATGTTGAAGAAAGTAAATTGTTAATTTGTTTGTTTCTTAAATTAGTTTTCGTCGTTTCACGGAACGTGATAATTATTTATTTTGATTTTGTCAAAGGCCACCAATACTAATTGTACAAATTCGATGGTGACTTTTGTTTCTTAATTGTCTTTGGTTTTATGTACCAACAAAATATTATTTCTAAAAAGTTTGTAATAAATATAGATAAACAATTTGAAAAATATATTTAAAAGTTACAGAGCATGCTCTGTATTGTATTGTTATTGTTAAAATAATTATGAATTAAAAGAACTGTGCGCCTGACAGAAATGTTAATGCAATACCATTAACGGCGTTTTCCAATTAATTCAGTGTTGAGTAATATTATTCAAAATTCATAAAAATACGGAGTCACGCACAAGCACGGAGTCTGGAATTGTGCCCAGTATATGGCAATAGGCTCACCCCTATTACACGGAATTTACAACATAACTTGGAGAAAAGTGGGTATACATTGAATAGTAGTATTACGTGCCATAATTTACACCTCTGCCTACCCATTCGGGGATAAAAGGCGTGACGTTGCATTGTTATATCTGTAAAGGTTTGTTTAAGTAATATATTAAGCAGATCTTCCTCAAACTGAAGTGAACCAAGGACCAAAGGAGATCAGACAATACGTCGTTTAAGATATTCTGTCTGCTTATGACAGTTTACCATCGAGTTCGCAAGTACTTAGGGAGTACCTAGATTAAGATTTAGTACTTGGGAATCAAGAACTCAGCTCGAATCACTTCATAAAGCGTCAACGCGAAATAATATTATGTATGTTGTTAATTTCTTGTTCGATTTAGATAATACATTGTATTTTTTATAACTGACCATTATTATTTAGTACTAGCTGACCCGGAAAACTTTGTACAGCCTCAAATATTCTGTTCTCATATTTTAAACCTACCCTGGACTTCTATAACTAATTCAAGACCAAAATTAGCCAAATCGGTCCAGCCTCGAGTTTTAGCGAGACTAACGAACAGCAATTTATTTTTATATATAGAGATAAAAGTCATACTTATGTCATAGTGTTTTGTCAGCCAGAGGGGGTCTGGTGAGCTGTACCACTGGTATTAGGCACCTCACCTGTATTACTCCATGGTGTCTGTACACCAGTCTCTATTAAGTGTTTATTTTTTATATGACTCTGTACAATTGATGATGAGATAAAAAATATATGAATAATTATATTATTAGATATAATAACTAGATCCAAAATCGAATTTCGTCATCGGGCACCCAAAAATCCTAAGAAAAAATTACCTTTAAACAAACACAAGGCACAATAGATTCGACAGTCATCAGTATACTACGAGTAAATAAATTTAAAAAAACAAAAGAATCGGAGTACACGCTGACTACAAAAGAATTCAGCTTGTATTTCAAAAAGATTAAGGAACTAAATTAAATGCATTGCGAAGCTAAGAAAAGTATTGAGGAATAAGTGCCTTGAGAACGGACGATCCCATTTACACAGAGAGAAAAGGACTGGATAAAAGTAAAGAAAATTAGCAATATCAAAAAGCTATTTGTTTTATTGTTTCACCCCTTGTCCTGGGACGGGACAGGGCAAAACAATAAAAGTTGGGTTAGCAAGGATTTCTTCAATTCGATACTATTTGCAATCATTGTTATAGGACCTACCTACGGATAACGCTGTCTATTGGAATTTTCCGAATTATTTTATGTTAAACTTGCTACTAGTGTTTTTTTTGCAACTTCACGCCTTTTATCCCCAAAGGGGTAGGCAGAGTACGGCACGTAATGCTGCTATACAATGTGCACCCACTTTTCACCATTTGTGTTACTAGTCCCATGTAATAGGGGGTGGGCCTATTGCCATAAACTTGGTACGATTCCAAACTCCGTGCTACTACTGAGAAAAACTTAGTAATAATACTTTGCCCGACCCGGGAATCGAACCCGAGACCTCTTGTCCAACAGTCGCACTTGCGACCACTTGACCAACAAGGCAGTCTACTACTACTAATAGTATATATAAATCCATTTACTTATATTTAGGTATGTCATTTCTGTGTAGGTAATAATTCCTTAGATCACTGCGCATGACTATATATTGTAAGTTGATTAACAAGTGATATGTGTGAGCCTATTGTTAACAAAGGCAGGTAAACTTGTGTGCTTTCATTTTAAATTACATTTAAAGTTTACATATTTTTTACAATAATGATTAACACTTAAATTGCTATTTTCGATTATGACTGTACATTGTATTAAGTTAACTATTAGTTAGTTTTTCATAATCTAAATTTTGTTGTTCTCTGAACCTTCATCGTATAATGAAAAGTCGTGACTTAACAAAAACAAGAGTTTATTTGAAGTAAATATATTAAGAAAAGCTCTAATTAACAATTGAGAAAACAGTAGAAGTCCTCATACGCTGCTCATGAGCAAGAGTCTGTCTGTGACTCAAAACTAATAGAGTTTTTCTCAAAACATTTACGTAAGTTAACCGTTTTAGTTGATTAAGTATGCCTTACAATAGTTATTAAGTCGTAAGTATAAGTCAATATTCGATAGTTACTTATTAAGTCGTAAGTCGGCTTAAGTGTTATATGGCGTGCCGAACTTCTTACAAAATTGTACAGTAGTGCATTTCAAATATTGACGACACTTTAAAATGCACTCAGGCGATCGCATCATAACCGCATACATTACAACTTAATGCATCGACTGTTTTCCACGCAAAGTGCTCTTTCTTGAAGGTTGAAACTATTACTAAAACAAACTTTAAGGCACACTAATAATTTGATAATAATTGTTTAGTGCAGCAAAGAATGAATTTTAACAAATAGGCACTCAAGCATGTATGTACCTAAGTACCTATTTGTTTAGAAATGTGTATATACACCCTTATTTTCAGATACTCATTACACATCTGTTGAGTTATGAAATTCGAAAATACGTACATACATAGGATATAAACAGACAATGGAACGAATTTTACAAACTTCTTTCGTTTCATCAAGTCATCAGTCTTTGCATGCATGCTCGTCGGTAGAGGGTACTTTTAATTTAGCCCTTCTTTAATATATCATTTTCTGTCTATCTGGTCGTCTCGTCCGTCTGGGGCGCCCTCTACGGACGGCGAAAATAACTTAAATAAAGGATTATTTTGTATCTATGTTATTTTGGATGAATAGTAACTAAGATCCACTACAAAAACTATTGATCCAGACTCAAAAGTTAATCCAAGTTACTTCAACCTAGATTAATTTCGATTGGAGTTTTAAGTTCTTAACAATTCTCGCCGATACTCAATTAGATTGTGTTGAAACACTTAAATAGTTCTAATGCTATATTTATATTCTTTTCTTTTCTATTGAACTTTCGACAAGCATGCATGGAAAGACGACGAGATAGATGACTTTTGATGAAGCGAAAGAGGTGTGTAAGATTCGTAGCAATTGGCGTTCCATTGTCTCTGCCTACCCCCTAAAAGACAGGCGTGAGTTTATTTATCTTATGCCTCTCTATTTTGCTCTCCATCACACCATTGCTTTAGACTTAACATTTCATTTTATATTTAATGGGTCGACGTTTATTTTCTATTTCATTTTCATTTTAGTACATATCTTAATCTAATCTAACAGTAGTCCTCAACATCAGTACCGTGTGTTTCTACCATTTTTATTTCAAACCAAGATGTCAAATGTCCCATATAACCCCAGGTTGTCGGTGTTTACAAAAATACTCTAAGTGAAATCGCGGTCCAAGGCTGAACATTTTCACTTTAATTAGAACAGCTGACTCCAATTTTGTTAATTAAAGATGGACGGAAAGAGTCATCTCAGCTGCTTATTAGGGATTAAAATGCTCGGGGAGTGTTTTTAATTATTTGTTTTTACAACCATCTTATCGATGTTAAAATAAGTAACATCATTTTATATTTTAGTCTCATTTTGTACTCAGGCGTAAAATAAATTATTTAAATACAAACTATAATCTACCCCTATTTTATTTTTCATCCCGATCCCTTCAGCCAATTTGTTGTGATTGTGTAACAAGCATGGAAAAACACACAAACTCAGAAAAAATTAAATTTATGATATCAGTACCTAAGATGAATGCACCAATTGTGGACCAATTAAAGACAAATCATGGAGTTTATTACACTAAAAAAGAATAACAAATTAATATTAAAATTAAATATAATTAGACTATCGGTCGCCATTGAGATGGTGGATAAACTCGCTACATGTATGCATGCAATGATTGGCCGTATCAAATCTGTTATGGTTACCTCCACAACCGCTGAATGAGAAACCCTTGCATTTCATTTCATTTATGTCAAAATACCACCTGGAAAAATAATTCTATATTAATTTGAGTTCTGGAAAGCTAGAAAGAGAGAGAGAAAGGGAGAGAGAGAGAGAGAGAAATAGAAAGAACAATGGAGAAGAAATGCGTCTGAGTATTTAGAGAATATGTACAGTACTTATTTAGAAGCAAATAAAATTATGTGGAACTTGCCTGGGATGATACGAATTACAATTACCAAACTCAGGTTGGAAAAAACAAAATACATTTGCTGTGACATTTGTGAATGTAAGGATGTGCGAGTCCTCTGAAAACATCATAACGTGTGAATATATAATAATTATATTTCCTTGGTTTCATTGGTCGCAAGTTCGGTTACCTGTGGCATGGAGTGTAATCGATTACATGATCACCACTGAGCAATCCATGAAGCAAGTACATAGAGGATATGCCATATTTTGGTTGTGCACTGTGACAAAAGGAAAAACCAGCTTGCCCATAATTAAAAAGGTTTATCAGAGCTCAGAAAGTGGCTAGCGCTAGATAGAAAATAGAGAGGCTCGTTGTTATTAACATCACGCACTCCCCGTAAAGTGTCACACATTATGTTAAAACGAAATCCAATTGTGACATCTCCTCTTTGTATTTGCTTCATGGGACAAACAAATATCTGGCGTTAGTTTTTGCGTTTTCATTAATTATCACTAATCATCACTCTCACTTACAATCAGGTGGAAGATGTTTAATGTCAACTGCTGAATAAAGAGCTCTTCCTAAGTATGCCACAACATTAGTATAGTTGTATCTAATGAGTCCCTGCAACTCTGATACTCCGATGTCACCGGTGTCGACTTACTGGGAGGCCTGCACACTAGGGTGGAGCGAAAAAATCTTTTTCTTAATTTGAAGTTTCCTGTGTTTTCAAACATTGACCCATAGTAATAGAAATGTTCATGCAAAATTACAGCTTTCTAACTCAATATCTTGAGGTGGCGCATTAGGTATGAAATTTGAAAACAATTACAAAAGTAGAGTAAAAAAAATGAATTTAAACTTTAAACCACTAGAATAATAAAATACTATATGAAATTATCATAAAAATTAAATTTTGATGTCCAGTATCAGAGGTTCCAGTTTCATCATTTTGGCAAAAATACTGAGATTTAGTGTCAAACATAGGTATTTCTTGCCTGGATTTTATTTTAGTACGGATGAAACCATTTCTATCATCGGGTCCACAAACAGATGCCGAAGCCTCTGCTATACGTTTGACACACCTTTCTACTGCTTGAGTAGACTTGACTAATTATTATGATTTGATAGAATTGGCGAAAAAAAGATAACAGAACCTCCTGTAACAATGAAATACAGCGACTCGGAAATCACTACAATGATTGCACCTGGAGGTAAATTGTTTGAAATTGAGAAGTATCCTTGCCACACTCAAGCAGTAGAAAGGTGTGTCAAACGTATAGCAGAGGCTTCGGCATCTGTTTGTGGACCCGATATATTTTGCAGCAAACTCATCATATTATCGCTTCTTAATTTCATGACATCGCATAGATTGAGTTGTCATCTTATCTACAGAACCAATGTACATTTTGCGCTCATTTCGTTGACCTTTTAAGAAGTTTTCCTCAGCAGCAGGTGCTTTAGTCACACATTTGCATACTTCTCGGGATAAATATTTACGTGGTGCGATATAAAAAAATATTTGTAGAATATCTGCTTTTTGGCGTCATTGCGTAACATTTCACATATTTGTACTTTTGAAAGTACAAAATAGACAACCTAGACACGACTTGTTGATGGATAATTGTAGAGATAGATGCCTTATTCTATATCGCTTTACTATCGAAAGTCAAAGTCAAAATTATTTATTACAAATAGACCGGGAAGCCACTTTTGAACGCCATAGCAAATATTACAATCTAAAGAAAACAAAATGTCTGTCTGTCGGTCAGTCCTCTAGTTGCTCTATTTGGTCGTTCCGAAGTGTAGATTCGTATGAAGAAGAACGAGCAAGAAACTCCATAGGTCTTTTTCAATCAGGTTCTCAATACAATACTTGGTTAAAAGCAATAATTTCACATATTTCTTCTAAGGATCCTTTTCATCATTCAACTCTAACATATTGTTTTTTATCTATAAGTAGTGTTTTATCACGTCACTATATGTAGGTAACATAAATTATCATTTAATTTGATTGGATCGCCAAGTAAAGGACATTGGAAGTATTTAACCGTTTTAGGCATTTTTTAATAAAATTTACTTAACTTTGGCACTATTTTACAACTATATATTAAAGTTTTATAAGATAATACTGTATTTGCATACGAGATAACACTTAGTTGAAGTTAAAAACAGTAAATTTGTAAGCATAGCATATAAGCACAACTCTTTTTTGTGGGTGGTCTTATAAGTAAAAATATGATTTTTTTAGAAACTATTTCCTCGATGCGCCACCTGAAGATAATGTCGTAGAGCTTTGATTTTTTCATAAACAAAGCTTTTACATATGGTCACCAATTAATAATACAGGACAAAAGAAAAGAGAAAAAATTTTTTTTTTGGTATGTTTCACACCATCCTACTGCACACGCTACGTGTTCCCTAGGGCTCCACTGGAGCAGTCGTCTACTGGCCTAATAACCTTCAGCTGAGTGAAGACCTGCCAACTGTAACTGGCACTTTTTAAGAGACTTTTTCATATTCAAAAAGAAGAAATGTAAAAACCTTCACATTCATCCTTGCAGCTCGGTATGGAACTAAACATATTGTAACTATTGTCGCAGTTTCCATAGTCGAATCGTTGACATGACTTGCCGTGAACATCCCAATAATATCTGAAAAATAGAACCGCTACTTAAGACCAGAGAAAATAAGTGTATGAAAGTAATAACTAGATTACATACAGAAATTAAGAGTGACCTATGGAGTTTCTTGCTCGTTCTTCTTCATAGGAATCTACACTTAGGAACGAGCAAATAGCTTCACTAGAGGGTTGACCGACAGACAGACATTTTGTTTTCTTTATATTGTAATATTTGCTTTGACGTCCAAAAGTGCGTTCCCGGTCTATTTGAAATAAATAATTTTGTCATTGACTTTTAAATTATTTGTAAAGATTTTTTTGGAGTCCAGAATTCGGCTCGGTATATACAACTTTGATATATTTAAAGGGCATATGTTACGTTTTTTTTTTGCTAAGTATATAAGAATAAAAAGGTATAGAAATTACCTTAAAGAGGTCCGAGAATGTCGTCCACACTGGTTACGATTAGGTTGAATCCTGCAGTACATACTTTTAGGTAGCTGAGTAATATCACCTACAAAAATATGTAAGTAACTGAAGTTTTTCATGTAAAACCATTTTAAATTAAATTAAATACGAGTAGCAGTAAGACTATCCGGTAAGGAATCTCGGGTTTCATTTTCGGGCAATGAAAGGTATATAATTTATGTACCTATTTCTTTTGAATCCGAATTTTCATTATTTTTTGTGTTACTTGAAATAATTTGACTTGAACTTAGTGAAATATGCATTAGAATCCATAAAAATGATGGGAAAAACACGTAGATATAACTTTGTAAATATTCACTATTCATAGCGATGGTAAAAAATCAAATAAATGTAAAATACTTAGGTATATTTGGTTTCCATTTGTTTTATTACAAATAAAAAAGGTACTTACTTAGATAAGCCACATAAAATTCAAAACTACATACTTTGAAAGTACTTGTAGATATCGATAAATAAAATATTATGTAGATAAAATCTATATTTTTTCGGTGGAGGTCAAAGTTCCAAAAAAAAAAAAAAAAAAAAAAAAAAAAAAAAAAAAAAAAAAAGATATCGATAAATAAAATGTGTAGATAAAATCTACATTTTTTTGGTGGAGGAAGGAACACAATTATTCACAATTTTATTACAAAATTTTCAATACATATACAAAAAGAAAACATTACAAAGACTCGCGCATAGCCCTCATTCTCCTACATTATGTACTTAATAAGTAACTACATATGTTCAAAATCTAAATTAAGTACATAGTTCCCTCTCAACCAATTTACTAGAACCTCTTCGACATTTAAACGAACCGAGCACATAAACCGATCCATGCGTCAAGTTGTCTGTCTGTGTGCATTTCCAAGTGGACCACCCGGCCCGAGGCATGTGCTACTCGTAAATGTGATGTGCTTCATGTGTGTGCAGTACAGAGGAGCGTTTCGGAAATGGTTCTATGGAAGCCAGACGCCCCCGGCACTACTCTGACAGCTGCATGGTTTTCCCAAATCATCCTGAATTTGAATTACATTCACATCAGTGCAAATTACACGTCTTGGTGTAGGTAAATCTTTATCCAAACAATTGAATTGCCAATTGTGTGTTTACGATTTTAGTCTTAAATATATGATAAACAGTAAGTTGTTTTGCCTTTTTGGTCGAGTGATCAAGTGCGATTGCTGGGCAAGAGGTGCTTAGTGCGATTCCCGGGTCGGGCAAAGTGTTGCTGGGTTCTTTTCGATTTTTCGAAAAATTTTCAGTAGTAGCACGGAATCTGGAATTGTACCCAGGCATTGGGCAATAGGCTCCCTCCTAATACATGGGACTTATAACGTAAATGGTGAAAAGTACAGCGACATTACGTGCCGTAATGCGTACCTCTGCCTACCCCTTCTGGGATAAAAGGCAAGACGATAGTTTATGAGTAAGTTGTTTATAATTTCTTAAAATCATTGTTCTGCAAAGATATTGGAGAGGTGGTATTAATGAAGAAGGAAACTGTTACGCTATTCCTAAATCCAATCTACCACCTGTTTATATTTTGTACATGCATAACTTCAGTCGAGCTACGCCGTATTTGTTGGCTGGTTCAAGTTTGCAGATCTAAAATCAACGTTGATCAAATATACGGCATGATCCTTCGTTGAACTGGGATTAATTCTAAACCTGCACACGGTCGTCGAATAATTGAAATATTCCAGCATAGGTAATATTTTCTACCGGTTTTTCAGACCCGCAGGTAGTGAAATTAAAGATACATTAGTACAGTGAAACCTCGTTAAGTGAGACATCAAGGGACCTTCAAATTGGTATCACTTATAGAGGTATTCCACTAACCCAGTGTCTCAGATAACCAGGTATAAATAAACATTTGTCTCATTTACAGAGGGGTTCCATTAATAGAGGTGAACATACGGGTTATTTCAGATAAAGAGGTGTGATTCTTAAATAATATAATGTGTTATGTGCACATTATAAATGAATAAGAATAAGTAAATCAACAAACAAAACGATGTTGTCTCAGTTACTGAGGTTTATACATTAAAATTCACTTTCTGTCTCAGTTATAGAGGTAACTAAGATGATAAATCGAAAGAACGAATTCCAGATATAGAGGGTCGTTTGTCCCACTAATAGAGGTAATTCAGTGCCAAAGGGTAGGGACCTCAGTATGAGTTCCATTTGTGGAGGTTTCTCACTTATCCAGGTCCCACTTAACCAAGTTTCACTGTATTTTATAGTAAGATGACAAAAAGGAAAGGACATAGTACATAAAGATTAGTCTTAAGAAGTTGTTAATGTCATTATAATTTTGTAGGGCAAAAGTAGATTCACTTTTCTAACTGTCTGAGAAAATAAGGAATCGTATGTTACATCTAACCCACATGTTGCATGATTGATTCAGAAGAAAAGTAACTGGAGAGTTTGCTGTTATAACTTGTCCACCTTTAAATATTTCAAACGCTTTAAAGTATTTTATTTCCATTCTAATCTTTGCAAAGTACTTCCTAACGTTGCCGTTGTCTTGAATTCTATGCAATTAGCCAGACGCTATTTCCATGGTTTGTTGAAAATTAAAGTAGTCGGTGAGGGCAGGCAAGCTGCACCACTCATTTATATGCTAATAAACCTCTGAAAGGCTGGCTCGAATCCTGCACGCTATTCACTTTGCCCTTACAGCTTTTAATATTTTATGAGCTCTAATTGATTTGTACTTCTCAGAAACAGTTGAAAATGAATTAAATCTTATTGAAAGCTGAGCAGGTAATAAATATGTACTTATATTGAAAAAAATATCACTAATATAACTCTTTTTATGATAATGCTAATGTCAAAAAAAATATTACTAGGTATAAAATCTTTTTGGTGATCATAGAACTATGGCATCCATTTTGTACGACCAACATGTATTTAATACCTAATACCTAGTTATAGAAATGTTTTAGTACGTTATAAAAACTCGTTAACCAAGATACATCAATTGGCATTGGTACATACCATTCAGATAGGTATTCCAATGGTTTTATGTTTGACATGGTTTAAAACAAGCTTCCCATTCAGAATCTGTAGATGACCACAATCCTCATGTACAATGAAGTTTATAGTAATTTTATGCGATTCGACAGCCTTGTCTAGTTAGAATAGAGTTTCAATTGCCACAAAACTAAAGTCAGTGCTCAGCTAAATGCTAATTAATACAGTGAAGAGAATGCAATTCAGTGGAGAACTATCTAATAACTTCATAATAATGTTGATCTTACACCAAAGCCAAAGAAGTTATAACTACAGGTACTGGTGTTGTTAGTTCTACGGGTTCTACCTGATATATGCAGTTAACAAGTATGGTTGTATATCAAATTAGTTTAAAGGTTAGTTTGTCTAAGTAATTATCAAAATAAATAAATATTTATAAAACTTTGATTGTACTATCAATTTACTACACGGCATGTCAAATGCAGACTGCAAAGTATTCGAATACTGTTTAAATATTCATATATCTTTTCTATTTTTAATTTAAACAATATTCTTTGTTGACAGATCAATCTTTTTGAAACCGATTTACGAAACTACAAGCAAAGAATTTACGACCAATAAGAGAAAACAGTCTCGATACTTATGAAGTTCACATAATCATAATTTTCTGAAGTATTTTCCAAGTTTGTCCTTGAGCTACGGTTATGCTTCAACAAGTTCGTATTATTTTAAGACTTGAGAATGTACTTTGCTTACTAGAGAGCCAAAAGTTTGGTGAGTCGTCTATGATAAGTGTACCTTGAGCTAGAATTTTAATCTAGACTTTTGGGTCAGGGTCTGGACCAGAATTTAGTTCAATTTGAATATTTATTTTAGTTTTGATTTAGCCTTTATTTCAGTGACAGATAAATGCCTAATAGAACACAACTCTGGAGGATTAAATAGCATTGTAGTTTAGTGTTCCACTATAGATTTTAGATTTTAGTTCGATACACTATATGAAATTCACAGAAAATCACCATTTGCCTGTCAGATATGTTAAAGCCTCTGATGACATTTATATTCTCTCTTAATACGTTCCGCGCGACACTGTTTTTCCTCGCCGCACTACAAGCGCGACATAGACTGTTCCGCACTTAACGTGTTCAATTAGAGTAGGCACATAATATAATGACTTCAAAATCTTAAACGAACTATCAAAATCATGGTTCCTAAGAAATTAAAAAAAAAACTTTGATTTTTGCGAAATTTGCCGTGTAAAGTCTTACTGAAAGGTTTGATTGAATCTCTCATTTAAAAAGTTAGTTCAAGAAAGTATGTTCGTGTCTGTTGCATCCTATGCAGTCGACTGCTTTTCACGACACAGGTTGTTTCCGTCCTATATATTACTTGGAATATGAAGGTTTTAGTAAAAGGGAAATTGCTTGGAAATAACATTTTCGATTGAAAAATGTTGTTTATTGCATACGTAGTACTGCTAAGCGGATTTTGTTATTTTGTATCAAAATGTTTTGTACGTAGAGTTTTATTCTCTCTTACTTCGCAAAAAGTAATGTTCTTACATAGAATCTATGTGTAAAAAATAAATATCTGTAGATATAATAATTTTAAGTGTGGGAGAGTTATGCTTCACTATCACTCTACAACAAGAACGAAGAGTGATAGCACGGTTTCACAGGAAACCGACGTTGTGTTGAAAGTAAGATTATCGGAGGCCCAATTACCCTTCCCCCATTCCAAATCTCCATCAAATCCCCAACAATCGTCAAAGGCTGGTAGTGGTAACGCACTTGTAACGCCTCTGGTGTTTCGGGTATCAATTGGTGGCGCCGATTGATTTCCATCAGGTGATCTGTCTGCTTGTTTACTAATCCGGTTTATCATAATTATTATCATATAATAAAAAACAAAAAAAAATCGGTGTACTGCATTTACCAAGGTACCGTACCGTATTGTGCAAAATATAGTTTTACGTTAAAAGCAAATTTTCATTCAATCAAATTGATCTATTGTATTTACAAAACAGCATTTGATGAGGTAGTGGTAGACCACTGTCTACCCCTTTGGTTATAAGAGACTCTGTATCAAGTTACAGGGATTAGCGAGAACAGAGTCGCTGGCTAAACGCTTGTGTTGTCTACAAACATTCAAGGATTACTTCAAAGTTGAACAACTTGGGAAATGTGAGCTCGGGAGACATGTTGTTTCTGACTCAATCGATCTTCATTAAAACTTTTTAATCGATGTACCTAATACGGTAAGGTTTTTAAAAAAATATGCATTCTTACATCAACTTTTGCTTTATAAAATGGATTTCGGGCAATGTTTTTATTGGGAATGCCAAAATATTCTTATACAATGTCATAGTTTTAGAACATACCTTAGTGGACTTTTCTGTGAGTTCAAATGTACAAGAGTTAGTCTTTAATAAGTACTTAGTTAGACTAATCAAGAATGAAGAGTCACTCTTGAATATAATCGATTGCAGTCATCATCATCATCAACCATATAAGTGCCCCCTGTAGAGCAAAGGTTTCTTCTCACTCGGAGAAGGTTTGGGCATTAGTTACCTCTCTTGTTCAAGACTATGTTTTCATTAAACGATGCTTTACTTTACCGCAACTCACTGATAGCTAAATAATCTTAGAAAGTACATACAACTCAAAAAAGTCACGGTGATGATAAATACCTACATTTATCATCCATAGCACGCATCCACAGCACAGATCCATAGCACACTTCTTTCTATATCACGCATAGCAGCATAACACATCTCTACTGGAAAAGCACCCTAATGCATGAGAAGCGAGCATCTTAAACCTCCGGGCTACCACGACACGACAAAGTAAACAACGAACATTCAACTAAACCCGGATAAAATATGTCCCAGAATCTAAATAAGAAAAGGCCTCTAGAGTTCGTAGAAACTAAAGTCACAAACGAGATTATGACCATTACCAATACAGTATCTTCGTACGTAGTAGTAAGGCATTGACAATAATTGTAATTCATATATTATGACCAACCCGGTCACATTTGTTGTATATTTTATTTATTACCTTTAACGGAACCCGAATATCCACTGATTATTATTATCAATGAAATTATTTAGTTGAATGTGTACTTCATATTTAGTTAGTACCCTACGTGGTGTTTGTTTACATACTGTTATATTATTTACTACTAGATAAAAGGTGCAACCGTAATATTATGTTTACCAGTTATACGATAGGCCCTAAGTTATGGGAAATAAACTTACTAATATTCAACATTCTAGAAATATCATAAACATTAAACAGTGTCGCGTAACAATGAAAAATAAAAACGAATCTGTAACTGAAAAGCGAAAAAAAAAAACGTCTGTGGCCTTCACTTGACCTACATAACTTTTAATTAATCAACTAAGGTTATAAAACAAAGCCCTTTTATGATTTAAAAGTACATGAAAATTGTAAAAATTTCGCCTATATTCTTTTCACAATTCTGAGAGTGATTGAAATATTCATTTCTAAAGAAACATTTTAGTTGAAATATGCACATAATAATCATTACCGTCAGATATTTATAACCAAAAATATCGGAGTTTGAAGAGGGTATGAGGGCGAAATATGTTGAAAAGGTGCGGAAATATCTATCTCGGATAGGTGGGAATGTGAGACGAGCCGGTGGTTAAGCTATTCGCTCTGAGATTGAGCTCTGTTTGTTGAGGTCGGGATACAAAATCACCCTCAACATTTTGAGACTCCTCTGTAGTTTGACGTTGCGCAAAGCTCCCGTTAGTCTTAGAAATGTCTAAAATAGTCGAAACAGACTTAAGACCTGAGACTTAAGTCCTGTCGGACTGTGGCTCGTATCTGCGACATTGTTTTGAAGGGGATGCTGAAGTCGCTGTAATATTGGCATTCAGCTAACTATGATAAAGACTGGAATCAACATCTTAGTCCCCCAACAAAACAAAGGTAGCTGACGTTCCTCCCTAAGGTTTGTTTTATATGTTTATGTTACAGCCAAAGTAATAAATCTTGTTATTATATATACTGTCTAGCAATTATCTATAACGTCTACTCAATTTAGATAAAGTGAAAAATAACATAAAATTAATCACATTAACTAGCAATTTTATATACTATCTTCGAAGACTTGGATAATGTAATAAAACGAGCAGCATGTAAACAAATATACAGCATGCAGGAGGCAGGGTTTCTGTGATGGCTCCGGCGCTGCGGGGCTTCGGCGGCCCCACGCGTGCTAATCGTCGCAGACGGCTTTCGCTCACCACCGCTAGTGGCTCGCTAGCAGCCTCCTGCTCCTCAGCCCGCGGGCCGCCTCGCTCCTACGCGCCTACGCGATTTTAAATTACACTCTAGGGGTAGGGCAAACAAGACTACGTGGAGTCGGTTTTGTAGCAATTCGGTTCTTTCACTAACTTTTGTTGCACAGCATATTAAATTTTTAACCAACATTATTATTTAATTGTTACAGAAACTATAGCAAATTAGTTTGATCGAAATTATGTATAGGGCACTACAGGTTCTCTGCCACCATTTCCGACATAAGTTATTAGGCCTACTAACGATATGCGAATCAAATTTATGCCAAAACAAATTAGTATTTGATCTTAAAGATTAATTTTTATTCTTACAAGTTATTCTTACAAGTAAAAGTCTTGTGACATTTTGAGTTACACATGTATTATTACTTTGACTAACTTGGACTCCCTATTATGAATAATATCCAGATAAAGTGATTAATTTATTACATTGTCTAGTGAATTTGGCATTTATATACGATTATTCATAATGACCAGTCATTATGAATAATTGCTATTTAATCACTCTGACTGTAACATTTACATCGGCAGACTTTGATTATTTTCTTCGCTGAATGCTCCCAGCCTCTCTGGCAAGACGATAGATCAAAGCAAGCTTCTTGTTAGTTTTCTTTAACAATCACATTTTTCCTTTGGTCCGATCTAATTGCTCCTCTATTTTTCCTTGAAGATCTGCACAATTTACCATAAATAGATGCTTATGGAAATTGTGAAGTCATTCTTTTGGAATTAATTTTGTTATTATTCTGTTTTCTGTTAGTAACGTAAGCAAAATTTCGCTTTGAGTAACCCAGAAATAACTTTGTAATAACGAGTAAGTACAGATCATCTTTTTTTGACAGAGTATTAAGGTATTATCCAAGAAGGGATTATTTTAATACAGTATATTATGGGTGCTTAACGGTACTTAAGGGAAATGGAAGGCTTTCGTGTTCTTAGAATATTTTATTACACAACATAATATTATCGTCTTGGTATTTATTACGGCTGGCAAAATATTTAGGTATCTAGGTACTGACTCTATTTCGAAAAGTACTATCGAGTTAAAAATACAATCATGAAAAGCTGTAGAAATAGATGGTGCATATTTTATACTCTTTGACTTAAAAAATCTTCACATAACAATGAAAAAGTGAAGAGATGTGCAAGTAATTACTTAACGCCGATGAAGTGTAAGAGAAATACCAACGTTTGTCAGAGGTGCAATCTTTTATCCATCCCCTTTATTTCCGATTGAAAGGGATGTGAAAATATCGATCGATTGTAAAAAAATACCTTCTGGCAAAGGCATTGAAACACGTGAAAATATATGATTAACTATTTGTTATCCTTGCTGAATATGGGTAGTTTTTTACACGCCTCTGTTACACACACACACACACACACGCACACATATACACATGCACGCTACATAACACGGTTCTAGCATACTTTTTTAATTGGCGTTACGTTAGTCGTAAGGCTTTGTCAATTAATATTGTTTTGACAATAAAATCCAATGCATACCCGTTCACATTTATTGGAAAAATCCTGTAAGTTTTATATGAAAATAGTGAGTGTCATTGTAAACATCGATATTTTTTATAAATGTAGCATCACTAGACTACAGTAGTATCGCGTCTTTATGTCTATTGTAGTTCATAATAGTAGTGAATGGCTTTGTCAGTTGGCCATTGTTCCGACACGAAACATTGTAGTAACTTGTTGAAAAATGATACTGTCTTTTTTTCTTATACGGTACTTATTTTATATTTCGATCTTTGTTTTTATTGATTGTATTATACTATTCTCAAACTCATTTTTGAACTAAATTGATTCAGCGATTTCAACAAATAGAGAGCCCACATAGTTTCTTATCCCGAAAAAATCCAGATAAAACAATCCTATGTCCTTTCTGAGTTTTAAACTATGTCCATACTGAATTACATTTAAATCGGTTCAGGCGTTTGATAAAAAGTGGTTCAGTAAAAAAAATAGGTACTTCTCTTTTCTCCCCTTAGGGGATTCAGAATTTCCAAAAATTCTCCCTTGTTCGTACCCTACATCGCCCAACCAACATACATGACACATATCTGCTCTCTACGACCAGTTGTTTCAACTGTGCGTTGTGTGTCAGTCAATCACTCCACCATTCAGTAACAGAAGAGCTTTAAACTTAAATGTTATTCTTACTTACCACAGTTGAAATTAAAAAACTCGAAAAAAGAACTTCAGTTTCCCTTTACAGTGAAGAGCTTCATTTAAAATTTACAAACAACCACGATGCAGGTAAGCCTTACACATCGCGTGGTCAGTTTGAAGTTTCCTGACACTAACATCCGATTTTATACGGTACTACTTAATTTAAATCGAATGTCAGTCAACTCCTTTGACTTTTTAGGGTCAGCTTTTAATATAAAAATAGTCCACGGAATCACTGCTCATTTAGGTTTCATTGAATTAGGAAATAGCTTGCTAATAGAATACTAAGTACCTAAAACCATTAAGCTTTAGTCTTAATGGGATGGAAAATTGAATATTTTGTAGTGACATAGGATTTTTAGTACTTCAGTAGTTCAGTAGTAGTAGTTGCTTCAGCAATAAATTATAATGTAATTTAGTGGTCAATGACAACTTTTGAGTTCTTTTTGGTTCTCTCTAAGTCAGAGTTGAGTAATATTTTATATCGTATTGTTACTATGTTTTTGTTATCTTATAAGTATCTTCGTTGTAAAATAACGTCCTTAAGTAGTGAAGTGATCATATTGTAAAAGAATTAAACCAAACTTTAAACTAGAACACAGTAGGATCAATGGAATGAAAGCAGTTTGTAAACGATCCTCCATAGTCCATAGTCCATAATCCAGAAGCCGTAAAACAATGTTCCAGCCGAATCCACTTAACACCGCACCACGTAGGTTGAAGGAACTCCCGATGAGAAAGCAATTGGGTATTATCCTCGGTCAAAAATAAATTATTACAACTGTTCAATACAATAAAATATTCAAAAATAATCACACTCTCATTCATAAATTTGATGAACTACTTAATTTTCGAATTTTTCTAGCTAAATTTCTAGAAATAAGTCTGCTATTTGACGTCAAAATCTTATGACGTCATAATTGTATATTTCATGCAAAATTCATAGAAAATATCGTTTTTGACGTTTCGAAAAAGTATTGAATTTGACCAGTAGGAAAGTAGCCTATTGTGATTCTTTAACCAACAAATTCCAGGACTTTGGTCACGTGGAACATCGGTCAGACGATTTGACAGGTCACTAAACACAAGCTATGCTATCAGGTCCTAAGGCTCAACCCTTGTCATTCACGCTTACCCCGAACGTATTCCTAAGTGTAGCGTTTGTGTTTGTGGTGGGATTAGCACGGGCCACTCAAGGAAACAGTTATTTTGGATTTGTTCCCGGCTTATGCGTATTATCACTGACAACTGTTGAGTGCGAAGTCCCCTGTTAGTAATTGCCTTGGCTAAAGTATTGTTATGTATTTTGATTCTTTGATAATGAAATTTTAGTTTTCCAAGAAGCTAAATGTTGACTTTTATAAATTATTTTAGGTACAAGAATAGCGCTTGTTTACGTAGCTTAGGCTTCAGATATCATTAGTTGTTTTGTAGCGTTATGAATACCTAGTAGTTGTCTTTTAAAGTTATTATAAAGTAAACCATGGTCTACAAAATAAGAGTGAGGTAAATCACATTTGAATATTTGTTTACCATAACAGGCTACAGACGCTAATCTCAATGACTTAATTGAAATGTTGCCACATTGCGTTTGTAAAGTAGTTCTAAGTTTTTGGAAATAAACATTTATTATATTATTATATTATATTTTTTTTTTTTTACATACTCACGGGACCACAGGGTCCCGGACCTTTGGAAGGCGTACGAGGGGCCGAAGCCAACTCGCAGAGGCCCGTTGAACAATTTTAATCTAGATGTAATGGGACATCAGCCGGCGATTATCCCTGTATGCACTATGGAAGTACACCAAAGGACAATCCCCGGTTGATGTAGGACTATTGTGAGATATGGTAAAAGGAAATGATAGGGATATTGGTGTGGATGGCAGTGGAATAGTTAACCGGTTAACTATGGGGAACTATGGCCCCTGCCCCTGACCAATATTGAAAAATACGGAAAAAGAGGATTTGATTATATTATATTATTATTATAAACAAACAAAATTACCTTTATCTGTGTTCTGTTTTATTTTATATTATAATACCTACAATTTAATAAGTCCCAGCAAAGTTTCCTCCTTTCACAATGTATATGACAGTTGATATTAATAAAAGGTAATCATTGGAAGTAAAATTAGTATCATAACATAATTCTTATGTACACATGTTACATGGGTAATCTGCGATTTAGGATTGATACATCGTTATATTAGATACTGGTATTGAAGTCACAACATAGTGAAGCGCCAATCAATGTTGTTATCTATGCAGTCTGGCGCTCGCTACCCATTTCCTCTAACACGGAAACCTGGACCGAGTATGCTGCTAATCTGAAATTGACTAGAATATTGAATGTTAACTCGTGCTATGATTTGATATTCATGTACAAAATTACGAGTAATAGACAGAGACACGTGCTGCCTTCTGAGTCGAGTATTGCGATGTGGACTGTGATCTATGAACAATACTCGTTAGTTAATTGTTATGAGTTTAATAATAAGTAACAAAAAAATGTACATTATTACGTTCATTCTACGAACAACATCACACAAGGCATATTGTACATGGGTTGTGAAATAATGTGATTATTTAAAAATACACCCACAGCACATTACAAAATACAAGGTAAGGCGCGTCGCGTTCCGCGCATGCTTTAAAGAGCCAGACCTCCACAGATGGGGCCCAGTAGGGCTGATTCCCGATCCGGAGCTGCTGACAACGTAAATGGTTACCAGGGTTCCGGCTCAAAGCAGCAGAAGGAACGGGGTGGTTTTTAGTTAATAAGAGTCAGACACTTCCTCTCACCTCACCCAAGGCGGAAGAAGGCATTGGATGATTTTCTTCCCTCAAAAAAAGACTAAAAAATATATTTGATCAAAAAGTACCAGCAGTACTTCAATTGAATAGACAGAATTAATCTTCCAAGTTTTAAGTTACAAACTTACAGCCTGCCGTCTTCCAAATACTATTTAGATTCAAGACTATTTTTTGCAAACAACAGTACGAGTATAATCGATTGTACGAGGCTCTGATTGATTGAGAAAAGTTTTAAGTAAGGCTAACTTAATTTAATCCTTTTCCAAATAAGTTACTAAGTAAGCTGAGTAGAGGCTGTAGCGAAGTATCTAACATTATTAATTTAAAATTAAATTTATTCAAACTCTCACAGCTTATTTCGAAGTTATTCCTTAATTTCCAGTAAGTAATAATTGCATGGTTTATTTATAAATGTTAGGTAAAGTTGTTGGTGGCAGGTGTAGTCTCTGTACATACCTACATGTTTGTACGAGTATGTACAACCATTTTTGAGCCAAGAAAATCATCCTCTTACTGACCAAAACTCATCCCGTACCTACTCCTACTTAGAGCCAGAGCCCCGGCAATCCTTTAGGTTATCCGCAGCTGTAAATACATGTAGGACGTAGGTATACCAAAGTACTTGCTTGTCACGACATGTTTTAGATGTACTGATTTCAGCTTCAGCTTGAGCTTTAATTATCTACGGTATTGAAAAGTAATTATAACACACATACAAATAAAGCATTTTAATGCTCATTGTTTTGTTTGGTGCTCTTACTTAAAAACATAATGTACTGTGTGTACTCACTAACTACTATCAACTTTTGAAGTCGGTTAAACTATGATTGGAAGTTGTAACTAAGGTATCATTTGTTCTTAGACACACAGAAATCTATTATTCACATTAGTTCATGTGAGGCTCCACTATCTATACGTTAGTTCTTGATATTTGAGTTCAATCATACCTAAGAACTTTCCCTCGTTACTTTCAATATCAGTTACCATAGAAATGTTTAACTTCAAAGAAAGTTGAAGAACATTTTTCAAAGTCCGTAATTGAAAAAGGAAAATAAAGATTAGATTTTACACTGAACGACAGGGGAGAGGAAAGGAGATGAGGGGATGAAAGCAACGATTAGATGAAAGTGTTTTTATTTTGCGCTGCTAATTAACGCGTGTGAATATTTAAACGCGGATAAACTGACACCGCTTGAGTGTGCACTTAATATGTATTAAAGTGTAAAATATCCATTAAACCGCCCGTCCAACAATAAAAGCTTTTTCTCGTACCCGTAGTCGCTTTTATTAAAATACTATTAACACTGCCAACTAAAATGAGTTTAAAAATATACGTGCGAAAACGTAAAATCGTTTGGCGGTCAACGACACCAAGTGCCTAGCAATTTTTCGCAGCCCCTAAAATCTGTGCATTGGTTTCGCATACATGTACCTACGTCTCGTACATTTTGTATTTATGTGCTCTCAAACGCCGGCGAGAGCATGATATTTTATTCGCGTAACTCCGTGAAATGTGGTTGAATAACAATTTTAAAATGCTTGTTGCATTTCGAATACTTCATACTTAGTAAAGTACCAGTTGGGTACCATATTTGCTTTGAATCTGAAGTTATATCTCTATAATATCATGTTTGAGATACCAGCTTCGTACTTCATTTAAGCAAATGTTAACATTTCCTATTAAACGTGGCATGTTTTCAAACAATATATAATAAACATTCACTTGACATCTGATATTGTTCAACTTTTTCATTTTCCTTAATGGGGCACGGTGTAGACATGACTTCATTAAATACGAGCTTTATCTCGCCAATTTGTCAGTAATTTCGGCGCTTCACAAAGAGGATCAAAGATCCGTTGAAGTACATCCGGGTTTTGGACCGTGATGCGTCGGTACTTGGACCTGTCATACGGTCAAAGAAGTTCTTACTTAACAAATTGTTGTTGTCGTGGTGGTGATATAAGGACTCATGACTACATAAACATAGATATATATATTTTTCGTTTCCCCGAAGGGTTTGTTCCAATGTTCGCAAGTCGTCAACTAATTATGTTTTAGTCTCGTATTAGGTGAGTACGAGACTAAAACATTATTACCTACATATTCTTATACCAGGTACAATTCTGAACTAGATAATATTACGTCTTACAATTTAAAAACCTTGAGAAAACAAACAATGTTTTCCAGGTTTTGATCAAGGAACTATAGAGTCGAAAATGTTATACGGTACCGTACTAATACTGTTTGAATATTTCCAAAAAATAAAATACTACTAAGTTTGTTAATAAATTGAGTTCCGGTAAAATTCTTGATGTACTTTTTTGAAGGATTCTTATTAAAAAAGATATTTTGTGGTGCCGCCTGCGATTCGTCCACCACGGCACTGAAATACAACTTTTGATGTTCCAACCTTTTCATTACATGCCTTTTACGTTTCAAAGAAGAGACAGACAGTCTTTAGCTTTTCACTTTGTGTCACTTTCATATTTTTACTAAGAAGATTTTCATTGCCTTTGCTAAAGACACAAATAAAAATAAGATGCAAATATATCAGCTGATAATTGTTTCTAATTTTAATTAATTACTTACTAATTAAGTATGAAAGACTACAATACTATGGCATAACAATTTATATAGAGCTGACAAAAACAATTACATAAAAATATAATTTACTTAGCAGGATCAGTATCATCAAATGTCATGCGAGCCGGAATAAAACCTCACAAACTCTCAGGTGCTTACAAATAAATATTCATGGTTTAACTTCTTTAAGTAAACGACGAACTTTTTCAAAGCGTACATTTTGTTCGTAAGCAAGAAGGGTCGAGGATATAAGAGCGAAAGCATGTACTCTTCAGTCGATTTCACTTCAGCTGAAATTAAAGCTCGGTTGGGATCAGCGGTTTTTCAGATTGCGGCCTTTCTTTGTTGCTGGGTAATATATGAAATAGGTAGCGTATAAAGGGACCCACGAAAACTGGTGTCATTCTCCACGACGAATGGTGTCCCGTCTTCACAATGGTGTCCTCGTTCTGAACGAAAAGGCACGTGATTTGTACTAATAGTCTCGTTGGCAAGCTTTTCCAGTTATTTAAACTAGATTAGATCAGACTCATCCTCTATGTTGGTAAGTTTTGAGAATTAAAGAGGTGTTTTATTAACTTAACTTGTTGTTTTTTATATCGTCACGCCTTTTATTCCCGAAGGGTAGCCAGAGGTGCATATTAAGGCACGTATTGTCACTGTATTATTGTAAGTCGGGCACATTTCTAGACCCCGTACTACTATTGAGAAATTTTAGAAAAACCGAAAAAGGCCAACAATACCTAGCCTGAACCGGGAATCGAACCCGCTTGCTCGACAGTCGCACTTGCAACTTGTTGTTTTGCACATACAATATTGACTTTAATTATAATAATATATTTTTTTCAGTAGAAGTCAGTTTCAAAATTAGAGTTCGGTTTCAAAGTAACGTGATACCGTCTATCAGTGATTATCTTTGCAAGATAATATAATTCTGTCGAAATTGTTTTATTTATTGGAATATAACCTTCAATGTCTGACCTTGGCACCTATCTTTCTGAGATTTGTTATATAAAAAAATGCTATAGTTATTAGGAGCATACTTAAGACTAAGACGCCATAGATATAAAAGAATATGAGGGGTAATATGAGGGTAAAACCTACCCATAATAGAGAAAGTCAACTTATAAAAGCTACATAGTAGTCAAATTTCATTAAAAAGCATCTCCTCTTAAGTCAGAGACTACAGGAATAGTTTCTTTAATTCTTATTACAATAAGCTACAGTAGAAATCGGTATTACGTAGATTTAGTGTCGAGACATTACCCCATATAATGGCATCAAGTCGGATTGAACTGCCTAATTAATTAACCAATCATGAACATAACTATAGAACAGATATCACAGTTAATAAGATTAAAAGGACTTAGGGATTGGACTTGAAACTAACTCCTTCTGAAGGTTACCTTAGGGCCTATGCACACCACGTTTTTTAAACGCGCCGACATTTTGGGACCGCTCACCGTCGATGTTTTGGGAACGCGCGTCGTCGACGCGTTTTTATCCTGAAATCACAATAAAGTAAATTAAGTGACTGTGACAATACAAATAAATAAATAAAGTAGTTATTGAGATAGAGAATTTTAACCGACTTTTTTAGTTGCGATACTGAGTGTCGCAAATAAAAAGTGTGAAATAAAATACTTTTTACAAAAAAATAAACCAACTTCACTAAAAAAGTTAAAAATAACTTTAATTTCGGAAGTCGGTGTAACAACTAATAATACCGAGAAACACCGACTTCCGAAATTATAGAAGTCAGTTTATTTTTTTGTAAAAAGTATTTTAGTATCGATACAAACGCACGGCACCGACGGATACGAGCGAAAGCGCGCGCGCCTTCCATACCAACGGGGTTTCCCCTGCAACGGGAGAAACGCGCGTTTGCATCGCGTCTGTATCGCTACACAAGCGCGTCAGGTGTGCAAAGGTTTACAGGCTGCGTCTGATTTGCGAGCGTATCGCGTCTGTATCGCTAGAAACGTGCGTCGACATGGCGCGTTTAAAAAACGTGGTATGCATAGGCCGTTACAATTACACTTTCTCCAAGAATATCGGTTATAAAAATGAAATACATTTTCAAGGCTTTGTAATTTAAATTGACAACAAAAGAAGCTGTCTGAAGGCTGGCTAATCCAGCTGGATTACAGTGAAGCATCGGCGACGGAGCTAATATAACATCGATCGTATATCTAAGGCTACGTTTGTGTGAAAGTATTGAATCTTTTCAAATGATGTCTCCATTGGTAACTTAAATTTTTGCTATTGGAAACGTGTGGGAGTTGTTGTTTGCTACGGAGACGTGGAAATATAATTAGATTGTGACAATAAAATGTTGTTCGTTTTGTATGAATTGTTGTGGTTGGTTTTAGATATTTAGAACGACATCAGATAAATGTAAAAATTGACAATTCTAACCAAATCTACAGCCAGATACAGTTATTGAGAATGGGTGTTAGAAGGCTGTTTGGGATAAGTAAGATAATTCAGTGAAAATTTCTGTTTATATTTTGATTGGCAAGATAATAATCTAACCCTGAGACTATAACTTTTGTAAAGCGCAGTAAATTTTGTCATAATAATTTTATTTTACTCACACACTCCAAATCTGAGCCTATCTTACTAATAAATAATAAAATTGGTAAATTTTATGAACGAACGTTGAGAGAATTTTATAAAACTTTTTATGAAATGCGTTGGATATTCACTGCTCAACCAGATGGTATCGAAAGTTCATATTTTGTTGAAGTGACAGGCCCCTTGTTGATATAAGGTGATGGATTAGTTGCCACCGTTTATATATTGCATAGCTAGAGATAGTGTCAGAGTAGATCCCTTCTACTTTCTGGAGTGAAAGGACCTCTCCTCCGATGCAATCTTTTTTATATTTATTTTTACAAATAAATCTTCATATATGGAGTTTTAAAAGTATCTGCCATGTCTTTAATGGTAGGTAGTGTTGTGTTTGAAGATTACAATAGTAAATATACCTAAATTATTAACGAAGCGACGCATAGTGTGCATTTGTGAACCACCTTATGCGAAGATGTTTATTGAACTTCTTTGTATTCTCAAATTAAATTAACTGGTCCAGGATCCAAAATTTGTTTACTATTGTAATCTTTAAACACAACACTACCCCCTCCCCTTTCAGAACACCTTATATACACCAATGTATGTATGTTTTCAGCATCTCACTTGTAGACTCATATAGAGATGAGTGTGTCTAATGTCCAGGCGACTTTCTTAAGAGACTACGTTTAGAGTGCTTCTTAGATCTAGGCGACTGCAGCTGTCCACAACTACGAAATGGTGATACTTTAAATCAAAACACACACATACACACACCACGCAACGTCACGCCTTTTATCCCCGAAGGTGTAGGCAGAGGTGCACATTACGGCACGTATTGCCGCTATACAATTTACACCCACTTTTCACCATTTGTGTTATAAGTCTCATGTAATAGGGGGTGAGCCTATTGCCATATCCTGGACACATTATTTAAATCAAAACATTTTAATTATTATTTAGCTAGTTTTCCGCTAAATGGTTTACAACCATCCTCTCGAATCGAGTAAACCTGTAGCTATATTGAAAACGTACATAGCTTTACACACATAGCTTTCGTGAGACATACTAAATTAATTATTATGTTATCGGCTTACTCATGTAACTGTTTGACGAGGAACTCGACTGTCGCGGCATTTGATTGTCGCGCTGCTACAATCGCCGCGTTGTGTGTTGTGGAATCCTGTTCACGAATATGAGCGAAGCTCAATATTCTAAGTGAGATTACTTAATACCCCAATATGTTTGAATGTTTATAAAATTCTATTGATGTTCGTTGGTCTGGCCAAAACTAGAGAAAGGTTTAAGTTTAAGATATTTTCCGAAGATAAGTTAAATATAAGTATGAAAAATCGGGCGTAAATAGAAGCTCGTAGTTATACAAAAAAATTGGTACTAGTATGAATGAGTTTGTTTTACCTACTTAAAATGTTTATTTTCTGGTTAGTATAAAAGAAATCTTAATCCACAGCAGATTTAATTTACCAAAAACCTCCGTAAATGCATTCTGTCAGAGAGATTTTTCCTTTACGTTGCGAAACTCACTCAGAGTTTGGTTGAACAAAAAAAAACCTAGAATCAACTTACAATATCAAAAGCATTGAATTTATTTTTAAAGTTAAAAGAAAAAACATCAACCAGCTTAGTTTAAGGTCACTGCATGTGTGTGATGCCTTTGGGGCTGCGGACTACCTAGCGGGCTTACCAAGGCTCCGGCTCAAAATCAGGAGTAGGAACGGGGTGGGTTTTAGTCAGCAACTCACCTCGCCCAGGGCGGGAGAAGACACTGGACGATTTTACCCCTCAAAAAGAAATAAAGAAACACTGCAATTTCATACATCTTTAACAAACAGTTTAAAGCCTTCTCTAATTCAACGAAAAACGAAGTTTCGTCCGAAACTTCGCAGATTTCGTACTACAATTCCATTTATTGTGAACTTTTGTGAACAAAAATTAATGAATGAAATGAAGAAGTAATTTTATTAGTAAATTATTAAAACCTACGGCCGATTAAACGAAACTTCGCATTCGAAACACTGAGAAGCCCTAATAGTCTGTGAAGCTTGTCGGCGAAATTATACTCTCCACTCTCATCGCTTTACACGCGAGTTGCAGTTTAAAATAGAGGTCCAGATTTATCAGAGTCCGAAGCTGCAAGGTCTCTGTCTCAAATATGCAGCCCTTAAGTCGAATGTTCCCACCCGTAGGAAGAGAAAGGTTGGTCATTCTACACCGCTGTTATAGTCCGGCACTGAATACCTATAAAGTATTATAGTATACAGTTAATTAACACGAGGTAATTAATACAAATAATGATATCTTTCTTTCTATCTTTTTAAACATTACTTTTCTCATAAACGTAGAAAAATCTTCAAAATAGTTTCTATCCTTGAACGAATTACTTTAGAAGTAACACGAAGAGTTTCGACTAAAGTAGTGTGGTAACAAGAAGATTACAAAAATGTATAGAGAAATTCGCCAGAAAAATCATTTTTGTTATTTTTCAGCTCATATTCTAACAATATCCATAGATTTTTATCGGTTTTTAAATTACGTGTTTATTTTTTATATATTCATATTCGGGTCATACGCGAAGAGTTGTAAAAATGAAATGAGTTCTTTATCCTAGATTTTTTTTGTTACGTTACGAAGATATCAGCTCATCTCATTCTGGGGACTATCAACTACCAATCACTATTATGGCAAATGATTTATTTGATAGTCCAGCATCCCTTTTTTCACGACTCCAACTAGACTATTTATTTTTTATGGGCACTTTATTAAGTAAAGGTTCTTTGTAAGTGGACATGAGGCATGAAAGGCCTTTTGTTAATTTGGCTCTTTCTTTATTTATTTCGATAATGTTTGCTCATTATCTACATTTACATCGCTTGTTATTTCTTTTGCGATAATAAAAATATTTGCTATATTATTTTTGTAAAAATCTAGTTAGAATCTAACAAGACTGCCTTCGGATAACTTTTAGTGACATTAGAGTAAATAGCAATAGAATAGTTTATACAAATCCATGGAATACGTTGGAATGGGACAAAGGTAGTAATTATTCGATTTGTCATCTGTCACCTGCTGCCTCGGTCTATCGGTTGACCAACATGCGTGCATTATCTGTGCGTGAGTCACCGGAACTTTAGTGAATGCATTCGTGAATATTATGGTGTTCTTGTTTCCAAGTTTAACGACCATAGCACTTAACTATCCATTTTTAAAGCATTGTTGCCACTCAAGGTAAATTCGACATTTTGACGCACTTTTGATAAACAATAATTTTAAATAAAAATATTTTGCAACGAATTATTTTATGTTTACCGACGAGCTTTCAAGTTACTAAGCCAATGTTTGAAAATGATTTACTTATGTACTTACTTGTAAAGTACCGTTTACAGTAAAAGCTCAACTTTCAAAGTTTGCAACCGCATTAAGTTTCACTGTGTCACGCCATGGCACCTGTTTGAATTCCGGCTGTGCCTGCTGCTCAGAAAATTCTTATGCCTTCGGGAGCTGTGAGATAACAAATGATGAAACAATGACGCCATCATGTTAGGTGGGCCATGGAGGCATTAAACCCCCCGCGCGGGGTAGGTCTGCGCGACGTTGCCGCTCCGTAGCGCCGCGGCTTGCAGCGTTCGCTCGCGACGGGTTGCTCGTCACACCGCGTGCTACCTTCAACCGAGCGTCCGTGTCCGAGCAGCGCTCGCTCCGCGTCGCTATCTCAAACAAACTTACAAACTCACTTTCCGCCGTCGGAAACCTGTTTTGTCTACAAAAACTTCTTATTACAGCATAACTAACACACAATATTCGCTCCTTACTCCTTCAATAAATTCCAATAAACTTTTAAGTGAACTTTTACGCATTTTCGTGCGGCAACTTTGAAAAACTTTATAAAGTTTGTTTTTAAGCTGCCGATTGGCTGCGGTGTGCATGTGTAAGCTGTAAAGTCATGGCTGGACGTAGTTCTCACTAAACCGGTAAGTAAACGAACTTTACTGGAAATATGTATTTGAATTCGAATGCAAGAGTGAAGTATGATATCGCGCGTGTATAATTTGTTTGTTTGAACTTAGCGTTTAGATTTGTCAGCTTGGAGTGTGTGGTAAATGTTAATCAATGTCCGGTGTTCATCGGGGGACTACTCCGATGTGGGCGTCATGTCGGACTGCATTCCTGATGATTCGGCTCGACAAAGAAACGTAGACATGCACCCGATGAAGGTTTTGTTTACAACACATCATTTCCACGAAGTGTTTTACTGTTTGATAGCAGTGTCACAATTGTCCACCGCTATAGTTTACCGAGTATCGAGTTGCGGGCAATTGTCTTGTAAGATGAAACCAGAGAGTTGAATTAAAGATACCTCTGTCATGTCGGTCACTTTGTTGTGTTTATTCACACCAAAAATGATGAGCTAATCAGGTAGAGATTAGTCACAAATTGCAAGTTACAACAAGTTTGTTCGTCTGGTGGGGCTTAGTGTTAATACTAATAGAGCACTCATAAAAAAGTATATTCCTATAAAAAGAAAAATAGGTTAATGCTTTAAAACGAACTACTCTTATAAAATTTTACTTCTAAAACAACGAATACTAACTTTTGAAGTTTATGACATCGAGGAAGCAATGTTTGCAATGAAAGCATGATGTAACTAAGTAAGTACCTACTTGGTTCACTGAAGTTTCGGAGATAAACTTGTCTATCTTAGACAAGATAAGCCATTAAGATTTTCCTAATCCTCTGCGTCTTTGTAAGTTGGTTAAGCAGAGACAGAAGCCCTTAATGAAAGAAACCTTTACAAAATTAATTCAACATTAAAATAACGTCGAGGCCGAGAAGGGTTGACATTGATTCAAAATTTATTCTTTCCTCCCCATAAAATCTTCATTAATAAATTGATGAAAGCGAGTGGATGAATAAATTTGGCAATTAGAGCCACCTGGACGTTTCATCTTCAAAATTTCATTTGCCCACTGGATTTTGAGGCTTACATTCAAGAATGTGTTCTATTGGTATCAAGAGGAATGTCGAAAATTCCGTTTTAATATAATGCTCAATGCTTTTGTTCTTTGTCGGCTCGGAAGGCACTATAAATAGGCTCTATGTCATCGAATGTGCTTGATAAGTACTTGGGAACAATGACGAGCAATGATTGCACCACCCTCTTAAACGTTTTCATTGTCCGCGGCAATAACTTATCGGCAAATAATGACCATTATACTAAGTATTTTATGTCATCTCCGGAACAAGAAATATTATCGCTTAATATAAATTTATACAATTAACAGAAGAAACTGTCTGTCGGAAGTGTATTACTTAGTAATAGCGATTACTGAGGTGATTTAATTTAGCTAGAAACGCTACACTTCTCAGTTTCTTTTCCCGAGAGTACCTTTTGAAGGTCTCTCCTAAAATAAATAAGGCACCAACACAGTTACCTTCCGACACATTGTTAACATAACTCACAATAACGTTGACACAGATTCACTTCCCTAAATTGGTAACATGGCGTATTATTTTACCAACGGTAACGTGCACAAGGTATTTGTTTTTGTAATTTACCGAAACCGCCCGTGTGGGTCCGCAGTAGACCTAGTTGACTAATTGATACTTCGGCCAACCGCATTCGGACGTACAAACCAACATATGATATAATAATCCAATATAAAGCAGGGAGTCAAGCAGTAGGCCGGTCGCGGTTATTAATACCGACGTATTGGAAAAGGACGGTCACCATTACTGGCACCACCATGAGTGGATAACTAAGTTAATTTGACTTCCTTTCGATATTGTGATGGATCACTATCGATGCCACATTACATCCAATAAGACAATAAATAATATTTCTGCTATCTTCCTCCATTCACAATCTATGTGTTTGTCTATGAATATTTGCTTCACCGAATATTTTTATATAGGAATGAATATTGGGGATAATACGCACATATTTTATTTTGGTCTGTCTTATAGTAATCCAATAAAGTTCGCGTAAACTCCAGTGGAAATGTTAATTTCTTTTTCAAGACTTCTTTGTCTCTGTTTTTTAAACAGATTTTTTTAATGTTGGTGCTTAATATTTTGTAAACCTTGAATTTGTTCTATAGTGCTCCTTTGGGAACAATGAAACAGTTAGCCTGAAGTCACTGAGAGGCCATATTTTATATTTTAAGTTCAACTGAGATAAGGTAGTCTTTAGAATGGTCTCCATTCCGGTTAGGTGATTGTTATTATAAATAAAGTACGTAATTTAGAAACATGAATATTAAAATCCGATAAGCCTATTACGATATAAAATATTCATCTTAAATTTTCTGCTGATTAGGAAGATGAATTAATTTAAAATTGACAAGACAGTTAGAAGACTATTCGGAGTTCTTGAACATTCAAAAAGATATCTAGGATCTATTCTCATATATTCATTTATAACACAATATCTATAACTATTACAAAACATTTAAAACAGTCATTTGAATGCGAAGGTATTTTCCTACGAGTTGTTATAATTAACTGATTCAGTTCGTTTAAGTGCCTTGAACTAGAAACGAGGCATAATCGCATATACATGCATATGAGGACCATTTTCCGTCCCTTTATGTGGCCTTTTTGTTACCGTGGTCTGTGAAGCTTCATCTTGCTGGCTATTTAGCCTGCTACTCGACTCAACGTTTTCCGTTTGCAAGTATCCAACAAACAATCCGGCCAACAGAATGCGGAATCTCTATCCATTGTATTTCCTGACAGGTGGGTTGAAATGTTGGCAGAAGTTGGTCATTTTGAATGATATAGTAAGTTAAAAGTTTTAACGTATCGTAATAGTAGTTTTAATTTGTGTATGGATATTCGTATAAAGCACACAATCAAGGTTCAAATATGAGATAACCAAGACTCAGAAACTGAGAAGTCTAGAACCATATGAGACAGAAAATTCGGTATCAGAACATAGCAGTAGGTAGTATTTCTACGATAGTTGTACATGCAAACTGTCATAATACTAACTTACAAAACTTTTCGTTTCGTTCCATTGACCTGACCTTAAACTTGTGATGTAACTTACATAGTACAATGTCATGGCGCGGAATGCTTTTATTTTCGTTCGCCTTGTCGGCCGCCAACTACGTAACGTAGTTGCGTTGAATGAAATTGCTGATTTCCTCCGCTTTGATACCGAGATAGATAAACTGTTTGCGTTCAGATCGTCGCTTCTACTCTCTTACATTTTAAAGTTCCGTGTTAGAAAGAGGGGGATGGTTATAAAAATTGTTTGATGGTTCATTTTTTATGATGTATTTTTTTATTGAAACTATGCAACAACAATATAGGTCTACAGAAAGCTATGTTCCCTCTATCCATCTTATTTTAGAATGAGTCGTCAAAAAACCAGCCCTGGTCAAAGCAGTCAGTTACAAAATTGAACTTAATTCATCCGTAATAAGGCTAAAAACTTCCAAAACCTTATTCAAAATCTAAACATTTTTAAAATTTCGGCAATAAAATAATAAACATAAAAACTTAGTTTGACGCTTTTGAATTTTCCGTTGGCTGTCATCCCTTGTCATAGAGAGGCCCAAGTTCATTTTCATGTACCAACTGTGGCTACTTTCGGATAAGCAATTAACGGGAGTTAAACTATGAAAGTTATAATAGGTTACTGATTGCTGGGCCTTCCCTCACTCAATTATGAATATAATGAATAACATTAAACCGTCGAGTGACACGACAGAAAGTACTTTTTCCTGTTACTAAGGAACTTGTGATACAGACATACTTTGTTCTATGTTAGTTTGTCACTTGTTTTAGCCTAAGTTTGGGGGATAATGGAACGATGTGGCTGATGGATCGGTTATAGATGATGTTTGACAACATTCACAATAGTTGAGGAGCTACAAGAGACATTCTTAGTGCGTATGATACAGTGACTGGACATTAACATAAGATATTTTTAAATGATAGAAAGAATAGACGGTATTGCCAGTACAACTGTAAACCAAGAGGTTGTATTACGGGGCGGGCAAAGTACAATGGTAATAGGGTTCCTCTATTACAAGGAATTCGTGACATTATAGACCTCTGGAGTTTAAATTTAAGCATTATGTTAAATTTATAACACCCTACTTATTTCAACTTCACAATTTTGGGAGTATTTTCACTTTATTATTCTACCGCTGTTCGTTTAATCCAAACGATTTAAGGTCAATTGATCGTAACGTGGAGAACAACGCTAATACCCGCAGTGTAATTTAGTGTAAAAAGGAATATGTTAATGTGATATCTCCTTTATTTTCCCTTCCTATAGCCTCCCGCTGTGTAGTGAAGCTTGAAATGATATCTCCAAAACTTTTATTTACTTGACCATGCGGATCTGAGTTTCGAGGAAATATGTAGGTAGCGGTCAATGTCATATATATCATTCGAACTTCTTTCTTGTGGATTTTACAAACGATTTTAAGTTTCATCAAATTAAAATTAATTTTTAAAAGTAAAAGTAAAAAAATTTTGATAAACCTTGCTTTGTTAGAACAGGACAATTTTGAGCAAAAAAATAATTACCAAATTACCTGGAGAAATAAGGAATAACACCAAAGCAAGGCTAGGGCTGCTAGAACCTGATCCGGAGCTGCGGACTACCTAGCGGGTTTACCGGGTCTTCGGCTCGAAAAGCAGGAAAAGGAACGGGGTTGTTTTAGTCAGTAAGAGTCTGACACTCCCTCACCCAAGGCGGGAGAAGTCATTGGATGATTTTCACCCCTCAAAAAAAGGGGTGCTAGAAGTTACCTTCATTATTACTGATTTTTTAATGATACAGACATATTGTAAGAATGTAGTCTTCAACCTGTATAATATAATAAATGATAACATGTAATTGTGACTACAAGATCTATGGCTTTACACCAAAGGTCTGTAAAGGTTAATAATGTCCACCTACAGATAAACAGCTACAAATAAAACCAACGCCCACTTTCAACAGATGCAATATCCAAAGAAAACTCCTCGCTTTTATTTCAATGATTAATTATTAGCATCAGACATGCAATTAATATTTCTCTCACTAAAGAACCTTTCAATTATCGAAGTAAGCTAAGTTTAATTGGCTTCAACATATAACTCTGCAAGTATTTACTCGCATTAGATTATATTCAACGCTTCAATTCACACACGTGTAAAGTTTCTTTGAGATAGTTACTGTTTATTTTCATTTATCTGTATGTTGTATGTAGGTATGACTTTCTAAAGGTATTTGTATCAGTATTGGAGTTAGATAAGGGAATAGCCCCAAGAGCCTGTGCCTTTATGCACAGCACAAGATAACGGCCTTCCGATAGGTGTGCATTTGTATCGGTTCAGTTAGATAGCCGGTATAAATTGCAACTTGTTGATTACGCTAAGATAACCAGAAACAAAGCGAGCAAAACCGCAACTGTTGCAGATGTAACACATGCATAATTTCACACCTGTTTTTCTGTAGTGTGGTTGGTAGAATCCGTAGAGGCGGGGTTGTTTGTAAAACTCATTATTTTTGTACATCTAATTGGTAAGCAACTACCGAGCTAAAATTCTTGAAATTGAGACTCATAATGATATTATTAAGTAGCAAATTATAATGAGTTACTTATGCATTTTGTAAATGAGCATGGAGAATAAAAGTCTTACTTTATGTTAAGCTGATTGATAGGTACATTGTGTTCAAGACTTGCAATTTAGACTACTGCACTAACCTAAAAAAAATATGAAATTAACAAAAGTTTGAACGGACACACACAAACGTTGCATTCTCTTAAAACTTTCTCGACACAGATAATAACTAAACGAACGTAAAGATGTTGTGTGCATGCAAAATCACACTTTTACTTGACACCTTCTGGTATTCAAAGTGGTCCAGACAAAGTATACTTAATTGTTTTTCTTCAACTTATTTGTTATGGTTAAACAACGGTAACTTTTTTAAATAATCGATTAATGAAACTAATCGGTACAAAGTACAGACTAAGTATTTGCATAGGACTTTATACAAAGGTAAAGTAAATAAAGATGGTAACAAAAGCTTGCTTCCTATAACTACTGTTTATGCTGTTTACATAATAAATGAGAATTTGATAGCGAGGTGCATTTACGAGTACAATTGTAATCGATACCTATTAGAATTATCTATGGAACCTGTAATTTCTGCCTTCTACCGCTAACATTATGTAGTGCATTGTTAATGAAGAAAAAGCAACAATAATAGTTACGAAACGATAAAATACGTCTCTATTGCCCGAATACTCAAACGCTACTCAATTTTAAGACGCTCTCAAATGTAGTTCTATCACTATCAATTCTTTATAAAATGACAGAGATAGCACGATATTTAAGTACAACTTAAAATTGAGTAGCGTTTGAGTATTCGCCTATTCGGGTATAACATTCAAATACAGAGACATTTAATGATGACTTAAACTATTCCTTAGTACCGATTTTCTTCGGAAAACGTTTGCTAAGGACTGCGTTAGGTAACAATTAAGTGACTCTGAGTGTGGCAGTAAATAATAAACTTAACTTCTACAGCTAACAAAATTCGTCATTGGCACGTACGCTTGTAAAAATAAGTACTTTATAACCAAAATATAAAAAGCAGGGCTCACATTTCGCCGTCGAAATGCTGAAAGAAATTGACTGGGCGACTTCGAACGCGATCAAAGTCACGCGCCCTTTTTTAAATTATGAAACCTGATACTCATATTTTTTGAACTCAAAAGACCTTTAAACATACTTACTTAACTCCAATTCTTGCTATTCAAGAACTAAGTTTTATATTTTATGGAATTAGGCCATTATGCATATTATATTATGATATTACATTGTTACCAGACTGTTTCAATGCGATGCAGTAGAACTATGTAGATTGTAGAAAAAAAATGGTTCACATTTGTTAGGCCTGTAGGCTAAAAGACATTATTTCACGTCGTCCTTTAGAAAATCCTGACGGATGAGAATATAGGGTATATAGTAGTTAATACAAATTCTTATTTGTAAAGATTTCTTAGTTTTCATAAGGATCATAAGATTGAAGTAGACTATGAAACCATATCCTGGGTTGTTTCTTCAACTTAAGTTTTGAATTTCTTAAAATAAACTTTCTTAGAACAGTACCTAAGTTTTTTTTATATCAACACGTCTTTTATCCTCGAAGGGGTAGGCAGAGGTGCACATTATGACACGTAATGAGTACCTAAGTAGAATTAAATAATTATTACCTATATTTGTACTAATTTTATTGATCGTAAAGAATTCATATCGTCACCGAACTTTACCTATTAATGCTAGCCTCTTTGACCTGCAGTTCCGTCGTATGCATTTTTACGTGTGGGCAGTGAATACGTAATGTAGTGGATACCGTTACCACAACCAAAAGGCAAATGAACTTTGGTTCCTTTCTTTTTTCTTTCCCTTTGATGGATTATTACTTTATGGAACACGTTCCTGTGCTGTCCTTCGGTAAAAAAATGATTGCGTCTGATGTACCAAAGAAGTCGGTATTGTGATACGATACGGGTCGAATGTTGCTCGATGTTCCTGAGTTGTTGTTATTAATAGTTCGAATAGTACCGTAGGTGCCGACTCTGGGAATTCGAAGTGTTTAACTATGAACTTTGAATAGTTCCGCGGTTATCAAGCGAGAAGTGTAACTAATACTTAAGTATTTGCATGTAACCAAAAGTAACTTAAAAGTACCGGGTTTTCAGACGATTACTTTTAAAAATCTATTGAAAGCAGATTTTGTGATCAAAAGCAAAAATGCAACAGCGATTTAATTAAGTTAGTACCCACACAGCCACCCAGGTGACAATATAGTTCAGCATCGTTGGTTTCACCAGTTTACTAGGAACGTTATTGAATAGAGAACATTTCCGGACCAACGTTGTATCGATTTGCATCATTATTTATGGTGTTTGGCTACGACACTGTCCACAGCATAAATAATGGCGTAGATCTGACGTAATTCACATAACAAAAGCCAATTATTCCGAGAAATTCTCTCGAAAATGAACGCTTTTTACCTTTTCCTTACTTATCAGCTTAAAATCTAAGACTTCGTTTTGATGGACGTGTCTACGGTCTGGTATTCTGCGGTATTTGAACGAATCAAAGGGAATTCGTTTATTACAAATTGTTTTACTTATATAAGAGTGTCTAACAAAAACAAATCGGTTGTGATTTCTCCGTTTTGATGAGCGAATTGTTTCTTTGAAGCACTCTTGTAATTGTTGGCTCTAAATAACAAAATTCTTATTTATATTTTCTATTTTTGTTTGGTCTGCTCAAGACCTGAAGATGCTAGTTAAATGAATTATAACAAAGTTATCCGCGAGAGTTATGTAATGCTCTTTTTGCAAGACTTGTTTGTGTAGTAAAAACGTGATGAGCCTATGTACGTTTTGCTTCCTTAAAAATAGATTCTAGAAATATGTATCTTAATATCAAGCGAGGCATTTGGACAGCGTGCTTGATTTTTTTTTATAAAGAAACCAGTTTTAACTTGAGAACAATACTCTAGCTAGCTATAAGTTAGTCTACCTTGAACGTTTTTCTTATCCTATCGACGATATCTAATAGTTTAGTGCGTATCGCCGATGAACACAACATCTATTGACATACCTTTTTATAGCTTTTTACAACATATTTTAATCTGGTCCTCATAAAATATTAAAAGCAATGTAAATAAATAATGTTGCACTCTCTTTTGGCAGTCGAAATGCTGATTCTCTGTGTATTTAACATTAAGTATGTAAGTGATATTGAAAATTATTCCTGCAATACTTGAGTAATTTATTACGTACATTAATATGGAAATAATTAAAATAAAATATGGAAATATTTTCAATTGGCAACTCAGAAGTTCATACAATTAAGGTTCACGAAAAAAGTTTGTGAAACTTTTGGTGAATAATATCGTATCGTATGTATTATTTTCGGGCAAATTGATCGCTCTGAATATATTTGTGTTACGGGCTAGTAAGTAACTAGTTATAATATGGGAAAACTTTATGTTTACCGGAATCAAAAGGGTTTTAGTTCGACTAGTTATCTACAAAATTTAACCAAACTTTAGTTGCCTAAACATTGTTCAATAGCCACACATAATAACAACTAACCACACATACTAATAATTAATATTACATTCTGTTCAGATTTAAAAACAAAATGCTTATAAATTGTAATTAAAATTGTTTATCGTTTGAAATCCATACCATGTACTTGATACGTATCTGTAATTACTTAGCTATTTTCTAACGCTTTAATCAAAACGAATTTTGTCTGAAGTGTGATGGAGAGCACTTATAATGATCTCGATAAAAATTAATCAGACTGGCCCGCACCAATAAACGGGCAAACGGTGAGGAGAGATCAATTTGCCAATATTGTGATTGTCAATTGACCTGTTTGAGTTGGTAATCGTTGAGGGGAACAAATCTGCTGGAAATTCTATGTACATTGCTACCTTCAGGTATTTTCATCAAGTTGAATGCAATATTCATCATTAGTTTGATCTTCCATGAATTGGTAATATCACATTGCTTGCAGACAATATGACGCTCTCGCTCTATTTTCTCAAATACCAAGTTATTCGGTTGAAATATACGCGACTATTAGCTGTCATTTTAGAACTTCAATGGTTGAAGCGATGTTCAAAAGCAGTGAAGGCTTAAATGCCGTCAGATAGAACATGAATGAACTTATGTCTAAAATGCTTCAGTTTGACGTTATGCTTATAATGTAGATGTTCGTAATCTTTACACGCGAGGGTTGAATGGATAAGTTACATGGTACCTATATTATAAAGAAAATACCTAAACTTATAAATTATCAGATCAAAAATAATGATAGAAGATAATAGAAACAAATTATAACAATTTCTAAACAGATACAATTATAGGTCGTTATAGTAAATTAGGGACATAAACATGGTGAGTCTCTTCGAGTTGTTATACAATAATTCCAATGAGAAATCGTTCGGAATAAGAATCCATTCAATTAAGAATCCTGGGAGAGGAAGGAAGGTTCCCATTAACAATTAATTATTATTTGAATAGAAACGTTAAGGTGAACTGTGAACGGTTTGGTTTGAATGTGAGGAATTTCGAGACATTTTGGATGAAAATTCTAATTACGAAACTTGAATCATGTTTCGGATTGACTCGATAGTTGAGTGCGCACCTAGTTTTCGGCGGTTTGAATCCGATCCTAGGTAGATCAAAATATTATTGAGTTCTTTCGGTTTTCGTGTGTTCTCTGTGTGTTGCTCGATTGCATCACAAGCTTATTTCTAAGCAGAGATTAAGTAATCAGTTTAGACAGGGTTGGTTTGGCGAAGCGTTATTTTATGATATACTTGCTACGGCAAGACTGATTTCAAATCTAAAAGCAAATTCTTTTATTTCTGCGAATATAGGCACATACATGTAGATCTTATATTATTTAACAAAAAGAGCATTGACCATATCCAACCATAATGCTTGCAAAGCAAGATCTACGCCGTGCAAACGCAGCGTAGTACTTACATTCAGTCTCCTATACATTCAGCAATAATTACTTATGTAAGTAACTAATCTATGTAAATAATAAATACCCGATTTTACCTACCGACTGAATCTATCCGAAATTTGAGGAAACCACTCAAATAAATGGAAACATACAGAAGTCATTGCTATGTTTGTAATGCACTTAAATCAAGAGTAGGTGCTCAAATATTAAAATGTTACGTTGCATTAATGTTCCGATCTCAGTATAATTTGATGTTACACGTCTAATTCCTTATTCTACGTAGACAAACCAAAGCAACACTGTTTCTTGAAGATGATATTATTTTATGTAATTCCTAAATAAAATCTGGGTAACATCGTATGCGCAGTTCTTGCTATTTCATTTAAGTGCTACTGTAGTGATTAATTATAAATGTTAGTCTTCTGACGAAACTTTATTTATCTTTTACTATACAAAATAGTCAGTCAAAATATAAATAGTGCTAATCTTATAAATAGTGAATATTTCTTCGAAACACTGAATAAGCTCTTAACTTAATGGTTATCAATTCCAAAAACAATATTGTTTTATTTCATTCTTTGAATATTTATGGACCTATTCTTCACAATCTTCTGACACAAAAAAGAATAAAATATTAAGGAAAATCAAACCTGACTGCCTCGTTGATCGAGTAGTTGCAATTGCGACTGCCGGACATGGGGTCTCGGGTTCGATTTCGGGCAAAATATTACTGGGCTGACTTCAGTTTTTTTCGAAAATTTCTCATGGAGTCTGGATTTGTGCCTGGTATATGGCAATAGGCTCACCCCAACTGCCTTACAACCGCCTTATTACAATCGATCCTTCTAAATATTTGTACAACTTACCTTTTATTCTGTTATTACCTTTGATTATTATGAGTAAATAATATTTTTTATTTCTACATAAACAATTTAGAACTTTATGCACGAATGCACAAGATTCACCGACCAAATGGCTGTTGAAACTTGGACGAGTTCACATTCAGCCAATAACTCTGACCTCAATTTGGTTGCGAGCTTTATCTTCATCTCCAATTGGACCATTGTCAATTGAACAAACTTGTCAAGTTTGGAGCGAACTCCAAAGCCACGTGCATTAGGGGCGCTCTATAAGTCCGCGCACATACTTTGCTAATGTGGACACAAATGTTATAATATAGAATAGAATCCGGCGTTTTGTGGAAATCCACGCTACACTAACAATACAATAGATTTTTAGTTTTTAGCGCCCTTATTTTTTATTATACACACAATTGTTGTCCAAACCGTCTGTTATATGTGGCCACTAGTTAATATAGTGAAGCCCACCAAATAAAAAACGGTTAAACAATTCTTCTATGATTTTCTGACTACAAAGTTCTGCGAGGTTTCACCCGTTCTGCTCAGCTCCTATTGATCGTAGCGTGATGTTTTATACTTTATAACCTGCTTCGATAAATGGACTATTAAACCAGAAAAAGAATTGTTAAATTCGGACCACTACTTCCGGAGATTAGCGCGTTCAAACAAACAAATCAACTCTTCAGCTTTACACATTACTCTTTGACAGTTGCATTTCATTCAACAACATACTGTCGACCTTATTTACAGTACCTGGTAAACCAAATCAAGTTTCAAATATTTTCTTTAGTTTAAGAACTTGGGAAGTAGTTAATCACCAATTACAGCAGCTATCAACAAACAGTTATCGCTGTCGACGTCACGGCTACTGATCAGTAACGACAATTGCATGTCACTACACTTACTATGTTGACTTATTGTTGATGGGCGTGGGATCACGTGGGATGTCCGCCATAATTCTCGTACTAGCTTCTATCTCCGCAACTAAACGCTGATGGTGAAGGGAGATATTTTTGTGTCCACATAATGGAACTTTTGAGTTATGAGAATTGGTGATTGTTGTTTAAATATCAACATGTTTTTCATTAGTTTTTTTTTGTAGTTTGTTTTTATCCCCATATTTAACACTATTGTATTGGTAGAAAGTGATTACCACTTTCTATTCTAAATAAAGGGTTATATTTTTTTAATAAGGTGTTGAATTACCTGTCCGATAAAGTAAAGTCAAACAGTCTCCTTAATAAATTAGCAATTGGCTCAAAGAGTGAGCGACTTGGACTCTGATATCAGACCATATACCAGAACACAAGTAACCCACCTGCTACCAACAATAGTGTAAATGTATTCACAGTGTTATTGCATACAACAAGTTTATTGTTTCACAATTTACTTTAAAACTTGAAGACTTGTTGTGTGCAATTATTCGGTTAATTGCTTGCGCTGTTGGCTTGAGTGTCGCCGCATCACAAGTTTATCAAACAAAGTAGTTATTTATAGTACTTTAACTTGGCAACAACTTTAAAAGGTACCTTTTGTATTTTATTGTAATCTGAATATGAGATTTTATGAGTATTTGTGAGACATACAAAATTAGTTATAATGTTGTCAGCTTACTCACGTAACTGTTTGACGAGGAAGTCAACTAGTTTCAAGTCATTCTAGGGGCTCATATCCATGAGCGGCATTCCGCGACGCAAGACGCGGCGGCTGTCGCGCTACTGTTGTTCCTTGTGTCAAACAGTCATGTGAATAAGGCGATATCATACAAATTTATTTATTTAGTCTATAAGTATTACAAAATACGAATGTAATAGCGACAACAATAGATTAACACGTGTCCTAATTATAATTGTTTAGTTAAGCTAGAATAAACACGCATCTGTTGTTTCAATGAATACAACACGTTCGTAGGTTAACCTAAGGTTTACCTTAAGGTAAACATGGTTATTGGAGGTCTGTAATAAATTGTGATATCAGAGTTACATCAGGTGGGTATAATTGCCTTTGCTTCGCAGGTAGTTTCCTCAAGGGTTTGCGCTGCACAGAACTGATTACGGTAACGGTATACGAATGCGGTTTTAGCCACCTGTCGCTCATTTTAATTCGAAATAGGTTTTTTTTTATACAGAAAAAAGGTCTGCCTGTATTTTGGTGTGTGATTTGACTTTGGAATTTTATCTGTTTGTATCTCGATTGCGTATAATGCATCGTTGGACGGTTTTTGGGAATTTCTTGAATGAACATGAAATAAACATTTGCCTGCGGCTTCATTCCCGTATAAGATTGCTGGAAGCGTGCAGTCGTAATTTATCAGGTTTTGCATTTTTTTATTACTTAATCATTAAAAGTTATAAGCATTATTAATAACAGATTCCGCATTCCATCGGAGAATTTTTATCTGGTAAGAGAGGGCCAGACAAGACAGCAGTTGCACTTAGGCTTAGGCTTGCTTAATCACTGAAGCAAAGAGGTAATAAATAGTTTAGTACAACTTATTTATATTAACAACTAATAAAATACTTAATTACATCATGATCACTCGATTTATACGTAGAAATTCTTGTAAGACAACGAAGCCCAGCTTAGAGACAAATGGAAAGAGGCCGCATTCATTTAATTTATTTCGAGGTAGTCGCTATGTCAGGCTTTTTTCTCGCCCTCAGATTACCACTAACCCGATTACTTAGCACTCCTGACTCATGAAAACGTATATAATTACGGTCAACTCATCTTTCATTAACATACAAAGATCTTGGTTTAGTGGCCCAATCACTTCTTACTACATGTTAAGTGGCTAGTCTTTCATTGTCTGCGTAAATAATTAACTAATCTTTTGTTAATATCGATCTCACATCATTATTGCGTATCAGATCGAGACCGGGACACTATTTTGTCATCTCGTCGAATAGATTTCTCAAAATGTTTCAGAATGACAGAGAATATGATAGTCGATTGATTTGACGATTTTATTTAATTTGGAATACTCATAAAGTTACTTTAATTAACACGTTATACAATACTGGAATCAGATAGGCAGACAGACAGACGTAAATATTTATACCTACTTAAACAAAAATAAAGACTAACAAACCCATAATATTATAGATCATGTAAAGATATTGCGGTCATGCACCTACTTACTTTTGTTTTCAAACAATTGTATTCCTTGAACTTGATATATTCTTGTTTTCTTTTTTTGCCTATTTACTGTTACTACTACAAAATGTAAGTATGACTGCGCCTGCGCATGCAAGGGACGTCGACTGCTTTTTATCTTTTCTTCAATGAAAAATGCCGAGGCTGGAATATGTGGCTGCATTAAATCGGATATCACAGCATGCTTAGTCATCAGAGGCAAGACCACATACTTATTAGGTCCGAATGCGCCTCTTCCCAAGATTCCGACCGGGTCCGCCCGCCGCCGACCGGACCGGTTCCGTGAGTACACGTGCACGCACTAGCATTAAGCGTCGGGGTGCAAGCGAACTCAGTCGGTTCGCCGGAACGCTCGGAGCTAGTCATTCGAACGTGAGCGTCTCTAATTGAGGGCGATGGCCCAATGTAATTATTGTAGGAAGCTGGCGTGCAGTCGCGAGCCGCTTGCGCCAGCGCTTCGCGCGTTACAACGACCTTGCTCTCGATCCTCCAAGCCCGCATCCTGCGTCCAGCCCTCCCTTCAGTTGTGGGCCCTAACGGGATTTAATGACACCTCCTACAGATGACAGCTTTTACGAGCATTTATTAAATAAAGTGACGATTATCTTTTATTTCCAATTTGTTTATCCAATGATTTATTACACAACATGCAAATATAATGGAGATGGTATTGTTTATCCTCAATTTTTCTTTAGCATTCAATCGAGCAAATATCAATAATACTTTTAGTCGAGTGTATTGAAAAACCTTAGAAATTTTTGTGAGTAATCGTTTTCAGCAATAAAATATTTCTTTTGATTTAACGCTCGCTGGTCGAAGTCGCGTATTTAGTTTTTGGGGTTGATGTATTATTCTATAGGTTACGGCATTCGGGTTCAAATAATATAATACTTTCATTGAATCGTGACTCGGTCCTCGGTACATTGAAGACCGGCCAAGCGGCTCTTTGAGGTCAATCATTGTTAACCGCAATTGATAATTCTCTCGCTTTTCATGAAATTGCTTTCCTTTTCTTTAATATTTTTTTTTACGTAAATAAATCACAACTAAACTGATTGATAGGTAGCATATCATAATTTTCTCAGTTAACAAAACATCGTGCAGCTCCGCTGAACTGCATATCGCCCACATAGCTAATCAATAAGTTATTAATAAGTTTATTTTATACAAGAAGAGCATAAATCGTAACAAAGGTATTATTGGTAAGTTTTAGTTAGTCTATCAAATTGTCGGGGACTGAGGGCCCTAGAGTGGACTAGAAGCGTTTTTTCTTGTCGGTTTTTGTTCTTTTATAATCGCCAACCGCGGTTTGACATCTAGTGTTGCACATGCCGGTTGTTGCAAATCTGTTATTGTTGCCTCCGCAGCCACTGTATGAGAAGCTCTTGCAAGTACGCTCAGTCACATCGAAGTACCACCTGTAGGTAAACATACCATAAAGTGCCATCTGTAGGTAAATATATAATCACAGTGCCCCCTATGGGTGTGCGTATGGATGGTGGCAACCGGGGAGGTTATAGTTAAGTAAGAAATCTTCAGTCACATTCTTAGTCGTTCTCTCCAATATGCTTCTTGAAATTTTCCCTTCGTTATAAAACAAAGTTACAAACAGATATGCTTTTTGTTAAACGTACATCCCATGACATAGGGAAAGAATTATAGTTAATTGGGGCCACCACTCACTCAAAATTTTCCCTTATAATGTGTGTTGTGATTGGCTTTTATCCTTCCGATAAATAATCCGACTATAAAGGGGACACAAACTTACATTGGATAGTAATTGTTGCAAGATCCAAAGTCATATTGCAAGCGACATATTGTGTCATCAGAAATTTTCGCCTGCTCATCCTCACCGAGAAACTGGTGTCCAATCACTGTACAAAAATCAACAATGAAATTAAGAAATATGTCACGAAATATGTTAGTTATTATTTGGGAGTTACGGTACAAGCGGTACATACATATCGCAGTATTTATATCTTGACAAAAGAAGTGCAGAAGAATTTACCAGTTAAGTCGTAATCAAAAGTGGAGAAAAGATGTCTCTGGTAAAAGAGAAGTGTGGGAGAGCCATGCTTCGGCACGAATAGGCCGGCTCGACAGGAGTGATACCACGGCCTCACAGAAAACCGACGTGAAACAACGCTTGCATTGTGTTTCGTTGTGTGAGTGAGGTTACTGGAGGCCCAATTCTGCCCTTCCTAATCTTCCCAATCCCCGATTCCCGAACAACAACCCTTAAATTCTTAACTCCCAAAAAGTTGGCAACGCACTTGTAACGCCTCTGGTGTTTCAAGCGTCCACGGGCGGCGGCGATTGCTTACCATCAGGTAATACGTCGGCTCGATTACCGGCGTGTTTCATAAAAAAAAAAAACAGATATTGCAGGTGAATGCAACAGTTTCACTGATAAGCAATCTCTATTACAATGAAAAGTAGCAAATACTTACGAAGTTCGTTGTGCTAAAAATATTGTAAGTGTTATACTCACCGTCACATGTATCGGTACAGTCTCGAAGCGACTGAAAAGCATTGAATTGCAATTCACAATGGCCATACAGGAATGTCTTGCAAGCATTCATTTTCAAATCGTAATAAAACCTTAAATGACAAAAAAAAATATTTAATTACATTCGAGTCCCAAAAATTAATAAAATGTAATGAAACCAAAGATACAAACGCATAATCATATTGTTCATGAACTGCTTGTCTGGATGAATGAATTCATTGCCTAGTGCTTATCTGAAGATCGAAGAAATTTAGTAATATAGACAACATTAAGACTAACTAACATTTTGAAACAAAAATGCCAATTAATTACCCGACTGCGCCAGAAGGAGGGTTATGTTTTTCGAGTGTATGTATGTATGTATGTATGTATGTATGTATGTATGTATGTATGTATGTATAATTGTTTGGCACGCTCTACAGCCTAAACGGCTTGATGGATTTTGACTTGAGAGGTGTCGTTAGATTCGTATTTACTGTGAGAGTGACACTGGGTATATCAAAATAATAAAAAAACAAAATGGCGGATTTTTGGCGCCAAATTCGAATATTTCTCACTCTCTAGCCTAAACGACTTGATGGATTTTGACTTGAGAGGTGTCGTTAGACTCGTATTTACTGTGAGAGTGACACTGTGTATATCAAAATAATAAAAAAACAAAATGGCGGATTTTTGGCGCCAAATTCGAATATTTCTCACTCTCGAGCCTAAACGACTTGATGGATTTTGACTTGAGAGGTGTCGTTAGATTCGTATTTACTGTGAGAGTGACACTGAATATATCAAAATAATAAAAAAAAACAAAATATTTTTGGCGCCAAATTCGAATATTTCTCACTCTCTAGCTTGGATGGATTTCCGCTTGATAGGGGTCGTTTGATTCGTATTGACTGTGAGAGTGACACTAGATATATCAAAATACAAAAATAATCTAAAAAATATTAAATAAAAAAAGGTAATTTAAAAAACTAAAAAACCCGACTGTTTCTTTATAATATTAAAATGAAAAGATCGAAGAAATTTAGTAATATAGACAACATTAAGACTAACTAACATTTTGAAACAATGCCAATTAATTACACCATTATCATTACTGTTAACCTTCTAGGATAGATGAGTATTAAACTTGATATGAATGCAGAAAAATCGTATTTTAAAACGTCTTTATTAGATCGTGTTGTATGTCAGTAAGTGGATAATCATGGAAACTTTTTAGTGGATAATTATCCAAAATCTTCAACCAGGCCTTTCACCTGGGTGAGGTGAGAGAGGGTATCAGACTCTATTTACTACGCCTCTTTATAAGAGCACTAAAAGCACATACATAGTTTACACTTCAGTCAAGAAATAGGGGTAGCTTGCACAATCTATAATTTATTATTTACGTGCATTTATTTATTAACACATTAAACGCCGTAGGGGTCACCGGTGACTGACATTAGCAGAGGATTTGCCTTCATCAGTTTTCTATTGGCAGTCAAAGACTTAAAGCATGTTTTTCTAGCGTTTTAAACCATTACTTATGTTTTGTTAAGTAAAGTAATATTATATATAACAAGTACTTACCTGTAGGACATTGATTCATTCTTAGTACAGTCGAAACCATTTGGCTGAAGTTTACAGCGAATATGCCAATCGACTTTGTATAGTTCATCTAAAATTTTTGTTAGTGAACAGACACGAGAAGCAGGTGTAAACATGTCCCTAATACTATTATCTCTCTTACTGGTATCATAATTTTTATTAGCATTCAGATCAATTGGTACTGAACCCATAAAAAATATGAGCTCAAATAACACACAGAAAAGTAGTAAACCATAGTAACAATATAATTTCAATAAAATATTTTATTTACTTCGCAAAATATAATAGTCAATATCAACTCCAAAAGTAAATACGTGCTTTCTACAGCGATAAAACAATATAACAAGATAATTTACTAATTAGAAAACTCACGTGACCCCTCTAATTGAGCGCGAAGTATCGGTAAATCGAAGCAAATAAAAAGAATTCGGATATAAATAAAAATCGATTTTAAAAACATTATTTGTCCGCTGTTCTTTGTAACTAGAATAGTGATATACTAGCAATCTGCACACTGATATGGTAAGCAACTCGTAAAAATTTAATAACACAGTGCCAACTTGTAAAATAATTAATTTCTATGGTACGTAAAACCATTGTTTATTCAAAGTGGCTAAGTCTATTAAAAAACAACGTGTTCTCCAGTCGTTTCGTGAAATTATTTCTTAGGTATCTGATTTGCTAAAGTTGTCAATTGACGAATAGCACTTTCCATCGCTCGTTTTTTAAATTCTGCCGTGATTGATCTTTCAACGTTTTCTATAATCCATTGGACCATCCACTTCTGTTTTACACGATTTATAGAACGTTGTTTTCTAACGTGATATTCCAAACGGCCTCGGACGCGTTGGTATACCAACATTGCTCTTTCCCTATAAATAGCTTCTAATTGCACTGCAATATTTTCTTTCTTAGCCTGTATCAAATCTTTTTGTCCATTTGCTCTGGCTATTGCAGTTTTTGCTTCTTTTATAGTATTGTTATGGAAATTGACTTCATCTATTCTACCTTTTTCCAAGTCTTTGGTGAAGTCATCGACTTCTTTGTCAAGATAGGCACCAAGCTTTGGTCCAAATCTGGTGACCGTATAATATACCATTATGAATTGAGAAATGCCCATATAATATTCGTGTTCCATTACGAAGATTTCTTTGCTGACTAAATAATTTACAAGACCTATCATTAAAAAATAGGGTCCCGTGACGCCAGTCATTGGTTTTAGGAAACAAAACCATTCTTCTGGAATGAAACCCATGCGAACTTTTCCTGGCAGTATGGCTCTTTTTTGTCCACTTCCACTTCCAGCGCCAGCTGCACCGCCTTGGCAGACTGGTCCACGTTTTATGGGTGTCTCTAATTCAGTTTTTTTTAGTCCACCAGCTCCAGGAGATACATTCACTTGTTTTTTCTTAAATGGACAATTGACCGCATGAGCTCGAGTATGTGGTATCACTAATGGGGCAAACAGTTTTGAATCTATTTGGATCGAAAAGCTTATAATTTGGCGACCAAGCATTATCAATACATACGGTAAAACCGATTCGACAAATGGTTTGACGTCCTTCATAAATTAAATAGTTTATTTATTTAATTTTAATACGTTTATATTGGTTAGAGGTTTCGCACTGTGAAGGTTTTATTTTACAATGAATAAATAGAACGCTGAAAATGGAACGCTATGTGTTAATGGTTATTGGACGGATTATAATCAGTATGGATTATTTTGATTTGTTTTGTTAGATAGTGGCTGATATTAAAGCCGAAAGGACACAAGTGGGATTGTCCAGAGCAGTATCTCATGATCGAACTATGTAAAATTATGTAGGTATTAGAAGTTGGCGTTGCAGTTTAATTATACTTATGTTCTATCGCACCTAAGCAAAACTTCACCACAATAAGTACAAGAAAGTATAACATACAAAATGGAATACTACAACGTATATTACTACAATCCAGGAACCGCGATGCGACCAACACATAAATACAGACATTACGTTCAAATTGCGTTCAACTGAACCGGTTGCCGTTGATTTAAATCCAGTTTAACTCATTTTAACGCACAAATATTCCCAAGGAAGCTCAAAATTGCGATAGCCGATCTCGTAAGTGGTGTCGTGTAACCTTGCCATTCAGCTAGTAGGAGCGATCATTTATCGTTGGCAGCGTAAATCCGCCACGCCTCGATAGATCGACTGCTATCCGAAGCTTATACACTACGTGACGCTATTTCATATTTACTGTAAAATATAAAACCTGATCACCTTAAAATTTCACTTCCAATATCTTAACTAACTTAGTGTAGTACTCTCTCATGTCTCTTAGATGAACGATGCACTAAACTTAATGCTAGAGTGGAAAAAAAATGTCGTTGATGAATATGGATATAATTTAACTAGCGATGAAGTCAAAATAATTATCATTATATGCAAAATTTAATAGACACGATTTGATTATAAATAAACCCTGCAATTTCTTGCAAATCCTTGCAAATTAGACTGGGTTCATGTAATGCAAGACTAGTGTTCTTGCCACTTTACTCCAGATTCCTACTATTAAACAATGCGGAGTGTAGAGAAGTGAAGTATGTTAAAAGCTTTAAATGCCTGTGTTTGCTTTAACGCCACGTATTTACCAGGAAATTGAAGGAATGCGAAACCTTACACCTCGTGCAGGTGTAAAGCAGTAATTTATTAAAGGAAATAATGGTTCAAGCGATCCTGTGGCTACATAAACTATTGTTATGACCCCGCGAACAATTGTGTGGCTAATACTATAAATCGATTGGCTAGAACTAGATGGAACGATACAATATTGTTATACAAAACTGATTGACTTTGTTTATGCGTGTTTCCTTCTTATGGTAATTTATGTTTAAATAGGAATGCTTACTATTTTAAACCTTGGGCTTGGGCTTTAAATTATTTCAACAGGTGGTGGTATTACATGAATGATTTATTAGAAAATTTGTTCAACAAAGTTGACTTTAGAAGTTGTACATCCATCATACTTTCTATAGTAATTAATTGCCAAATGAAATCGCACGGTAAATCACCAAGTTTTCATATCTACATTGTTTTTTTGTCGGTATGAAATCTATATTTTTTATTTTATTGCTGTCACTCTTTGTAGCAGATTATCCTGTATCAAAATGAATCGAATATGCACAAAATAATTAATACTTTATGTTCCGCTTTCATATACTGTAACACTCTTTCTTTGTGAATTGCTTTTCATATTATATTCGGTTCCACAAAGCATTATTTCTCGCGTAAATTCCTCTGGGATTAGTAGGATTAGAACCTTGTTATCGCAATTTTCTCCATCTATTTCGAAGCTACCCTCTTTCTGAAGGGAAATACTTCTTAAATAAATGTTTTCTTTATGTGTAATTTCAGTTCGAACAAGTATAAAACAAGTGTTGGCTACGGATTTTGTTCGCGAAGTTGTATTATGAAAGTGAAATTGGTGGTCTTAGTTTGTTAAGCCCATTACGTAGGTAGGTTATTGAATAACAGCTGCTATAATAAGTACTTTAACGGAGAATAAGTTTTCTTTGATAACTTCCCAAGACATTCCTCTGAATGAATAAATGTTGTTTGTTGTATAAAATGTTAAAATAAAGGATTATCCCATCAAAAACATCCTGTAAAAAACCCAAGTCTCGCAGCTCAGTCTTTCTACCGTCAAAAGTTGTGAGATCCATGTAATACCAAGTCGGTTAATCTATTTAGTGTCTACTTGAAGGACCTTCTGTCTTAAGTTATTACATAAGTTATTATCATGCCAATATTAAAAATATTTAACGTTTTAAACAAATAGATCGACTTGGACATCGCTTGATTTGATTATTAGTATGTATCACACTACACAGCACGACGGGCCAGCGACCAACAGGAACGAGAGTTTCAATCGCGTGAGGCGCGAGAGACTAAAGAATCTAATATAATATTGTAATATTCATTTTGTTTTCATGCGATGTCCAAGTCGATCTATTTGTTTAAAACGTTAAATATTTTTAATATTGGCATGATAATAACTTATGTAATTACTTAAGACTTCTGTCTTAACCGACTTGGTATTACATGGATCTCACAACTTTTGACGGTAGAAAGACTGAGCTGCGAGACTTGGGTTTTTTACAGGATGTTTTTGATGGGATCTCACTTCTTTTTGTAGAGCCTTTCTTTTTGATACCATCTACTTCTAACGAATTTTGTTAAAGGTCTTATGATATTTTCTTATTTTTATATGTAGTCTTCCTCTTTTTCTTTTTCTTTTTCTGTAAGGAGGCTAGTCGCGCTAACAATTTATATATAACAGATTTAAATTATAATATATTGTTTTATTAGATTTTCGTACTTCAAGACATGTCCAATCATGTGTTTTTCATTACGTCGACCATTTTACAAGTAATAATGTTGTTCAGTTTCATGGGCTAAACACACCCTTACCCACCCTATACCCCCTCCCTTGCCTCATATGGTAGGTACCTATCTACACCTATTAAATTTATAACCACCACCAACCACCAACTGCATAAATAACTTTGTAATCCCATATATTTATATGGGATTACAAAGTTATTGATGCAGTTGGTGTATTTGCAAAACTGGACCGAAATTACAAAATATTTAAGTTTTCCCATGATTAAGACACTAAACTCTATATGTATTCCAAATATGAAGCTTCTAAGTCTGCTAGAAGTGCCTTGGACTTTTGATGATCGGTGAGTCAGTGAGTGACAAAATTTAGAAACTTTAACAAGTTGTCATTCTTAAACTACTGGTTCAAATTGACAGTCAAAGTATCTTCCTATATCCATAAATTACAGATTGTTTATTGAACCTGCACTCTGATTCCTCTTGACTTGATGAGAATATATAATGTTAAGTAATGTTTAATGTGACTTGATGAGAATATATAATGTTAAGTAATGTTTAATGTGCCTACTGTCTTAGTGCCTAGTCCGGTCTTAGTGCGGTAATATCGTAGCTGAGCCCTAAACCTTAACGATATCGTTAAAAGTTTCTTACATTTGTAATAGCGACATCCTATCCTACTAATGTAAGCGTAAAAAAACTTGTTTTACTTTTAAACTCGTAAACTGTCTTTAGTCTCATCACTCTAGGGTCCTCACAGCTCCCCACTGAAGCTCCCAAATGCCTAATTTATTTGAAGCAAGAATTTTCCATTTACATCAAGGGTCCAGACAATATTGTGCGCTGGGACCTCTTACCCAAGATATAGAGCCGCTTTCCGAAGTACCGAACTTGCGCTCTTTGGACCGATACAGCTAAAATGTAATAAACTAATGAACTCATAACTATTTTGAGACATTCCAAAACTGTATGGAAATTAGTCTAGACTTGTTGATCGCGCATACTAATGTTTGTAGAACAATAATAAATAATTAGAGGTACTTATTCACTGGTAATAAAATATTTGAAGGTATACCAAATGAATGATTGGAGCGGTTGTTGTTAAAGTTGTGTCGGTTCAATGGCAGCCATTGTATTAGGTCGGTGGGCACTGGGTGCTTGTAAAGGTAGGGTCCCACGTGCCGTATCGCGCCGGTCGGCCGACACGGTGCGGCGAGACGCGGCGCTTAGCACGCGCTCTTACATAACGAACAAACGGTGCGTTAATACATGGCTTTGAGGAAGTGAACGCGCTTTATCATGTGACCGATATTAAGCACGCCTTCAAGTACGAAAGAGCAATGCACCGAGCTGCCTTAAGACTTGTAAGCACATTCAAGAACGATTTAAGTTATGGTCGTTCGTTTCTATAAACTAGACAATGATTGTGATGATTTAGACATGTTCAGTAAATAAATAGGATTTTCTATGATCCTGTGTTTCAATAAAATAAATTGAAATCACTGAAACATACTTTATTCACTTCACTTGTTTTATCTACTTGAAGACGGCGGAAATAGTTTGTTCCCGCTTCATTTTATCATTTCAGTCTCCAGCGAAGCACAATTTGTATATGTTCAAAGGGAAATAAAAGCGCACTGAACAAATTGTAGGATATTTGATTTTCATAACGTTTACATTTCGTCTTCATCATAGTAAAGAGTAGAGAGTGAAGGTTCTAAATAAATGTTTATCCTGTTTACTTTAAAACTGCTGTCAAAGATGGTGTTGCTTCGAAAATAATTTCACTTAATACGTGCCCTGACTGCGATGACTTATTTATTGCCGCTCTCTTTCGGAACGACAAGCTTAATTGACAAGGGAAGCGAGACTCGCAGGGGGTAAAATCTCGGGATAACTCCACATTTTTTTTATACATAGGAATCTTCTTCTTCCTAGGTAACTTTTCTGAATTTTTGCGATTGTTTACAACATCTCTGGAGCGGGTTATTTTATGGCTACTGATACTCGTACGTACTTGTCCACATTAAACCTTATCTAGCTTCCGTTACTTGTGTGGCTCGTCCTAAAAAGGACATTTCGGGCCGCATGACTGCCCACGTTCTTTTGCTTACGTAAAACATGTACTTTCTGTTATATGTCAACATAATATGTTACTTAAACATTTACAATACCCAGAACTGATGACAAACAGAGCTCAGTGTCAAATTAAGTTCTTATGGGTCACTCGTAATCTGCTAAACTAACTTTGGATAATCTGAGACAAAAGTTGAAGGCACGTCCGTTGGTCTATCGATTCATTTCCGTTACAAAAACGGCTTTTCCACAGATTGAGTGCCAACTGGCCCTAATCAACCCGACTTCCTTCATCAGTTATGTTCTTTTCTACCATTTTAAATATATTTTTCTCGTCTTTGACTGTCAGATAAGAGGTCTCGGGTTCGATTCCCGGGTCGGGCAAAGTATTACTGGGCTTTTTTCGGTTTTTCGAAAAATTCTCTGTGGTAAGTCTGGATTTATGCCCTGTAAGTAGTACATGGGACATATTATAACACATATGGTGAAAAGTGGGTTATAGCGGCATTACGTGCCGTAATGTGCACCTCTACCTACCCCTTCGGGGATAAAAGGCGTGATATTGCGTATTCTCATCCTATTAAACCCTGGTCGATGAAAGATTACTAATAACTCAAATAAATTAATCTATGCGCAATAGCAGCTGTTCTTTTCAAAGTTCATTTTACTTTGTGTCTTTATTCAAACTTGTGAAAAGTTAATGTAATTAGTGAGAGAGCTATGATTTGAGAATTGAGATCCATTACTTAACACTAGATTTGTGTTAAGAGATTAAAATTTGTACATTATCAAAGACGAATTTTATTATGGAAAGCTAATGAAAATGTTATAATTAAGGTGATAACGATGACTTTCAGATCTTTTAGCTCTTTTGGTGATTTTCTGGTTAAAAAAGCTGTCTGATTTATTTGAGAAGGTAATTTTAGGAAAATGTCTAGTTCTACTATCTACTCAGTTAACATAAAGTATTACACGATGAACATAACGTGGTTGTATCACTTCATTTGGCGTGGAATTGACATGTAATTACTTGGTGAAACGGTCTGAAATGTTTATGGTTTCCCTTAGACATTTATTGGAATGATTTACGTACACAATCATCCAAAACCTTTATAATTTCGGCCCCTCACCAATTTATTCTGTTTGCGTTTGTAAACTTATTATTGCCAAGGGGTTTTATTGTCCCTTTTTAAGCTAATATTTGGTTAGTAACGGGTTACTGGAATACTATTTTTATACACACCAACATTTCGAATTAAAGTTTTAGTTACCTAATGGAAAAATATGTGTAAACTCCAGTAAATTTTTTTCTTATAGCTACAGCTACCTAAACCATTCCACGGTCAAATAATATATGTCAAAAGTATATTTATATAAATAAATATATATATTATTATATAAAACTTATTATACTACACAAAATTATTTATTTCAATCACACCAGGAAGGTACTTTTGAACGTCAAAGCAAATATAATAATATTAATAACGTTTGTCTGTCGGTCAGTCCTTTAGGGAAGCTATTTGCTCGTTCAAAAGTGTAGATTCCATTTTTTAAGCTTCCGTCGCGTGTGCAGCCTTAATGGTTAAAGCTACACAGAAATAATGTATGACGGAAATGTTCTCCTTAAAATTGTTTAAACGACAGCAAATGTCTATCTTTTATTTCCAACAAAATATTACTAGGTAAGTGTATGACTACTCTACTTATGTCTTTGAAAGTAAGATATTCTTCTGACCTTTATTTACTTGTAGTCCACTACATTATAATATTATTATACCTAAGTTAGGTGTGATGACGTTATCTACAACACTTCGAATAATATACGTAATTACTTAGCGTCTATCCTTGACATGTTACTGTTATCATGATTTGGGAGAGTTTACTCTGTGCACACAAGACTGAAATTACAAATGACATAATAAAAAATATAAATAAAATCATATGGTTACGGAAGTGGTTGGAAAAATCAATGTTTCAGTACAACTCAGTAGTAAGTATCAAAGAGGGTGATTTTATTGTGTCTATACCTACTGTCTTTTTTCGAGGGTGTAAATCACCCTGGGCCAGGCGAGAAAATGTCGGACTTTTACTGGCTAAAAACCACCCCGTTCCTACACCAGCTTTTCGAACCGGAGCCCCGGTAAACCCGCTAGGTAGTCCGCAGCTCCCGCTAGGTAGTTCGCAGCTCCATACCTACTGCCTTGTTGGGCAATGGATCCGTCCTCTACTCTTCATGAGACATTAGGAGAAACACAAGTGGCGAAAACTGGGTGTTACATATACAGAGGTGCATTAATAATTAAATTTTCGTCCAAAAGAATCCGTGATGCTGTTACATTAAGATGGAATGATGTAAATCTGTAAAATCTGCGAGATTACACCCTCTGAATATGTCACGTAATGGACCCGAATGTAATGGTTTATTCATTACATGGCTCACAAAAGAATCCCCATGATAACGCATGATAACATTACCATGCATAAGTTATTGGACTTTGATATCTTTTGACTAAAATGTTCCTTCACCTACTTATACATAAGTAACTTAATTTACTTTTTTCTTTTGTATTCTTGTTGTTACGTTATGTTGGTTCTCTTTGTAAAGTTTATAGAACATAATGCTCTGGATTCGTTTGTAACAATTTTTATTTATTATTTACATAATTTTGTAAATTATTTACCCAACAATTAGTTATGTTATGAAATGACTAACATTAGAAAAAATATGAACAATAGAGTTAGAGTATAAGAGCACAAGATGCTCGCTTTAGATAAAACTCCTGTACATACAATGGGTCATGGATACATTAAGCGAATCTACTACTTTTGAATGAGACTAATAACTCTATATCTGGTTCTAGAATTCGTCCTCGAACTCAGCAGACAAAAATCTCATAAACTTGACGCACACGGAAATCTTTTAAAAGATAAAGGTCTCACAACCACGCACTCACACATTGACAAACTTGAAACTGGGTTATTCTTCACGAAAAAAGTTGGCAATGTAAATATAACAACACAAACAGGTATTAGATACTAATGTGTACGTGTATGTATGTGTGTGAATAGTGATGTGCCAGTAATAACACAGAGATGTCAAATTCTTGAATGGTGCAGCATCGCAGCGCACTTTCATGTTTGACCTTCGATGCTTAAGGTGAATGAACTCACGAACACAGACACCTGCCTGATATCTTCGCTCTGGCTCCTTTTTAACAAAAAAATCCAATGCTTTTTTAACATAGTCCATTGGATTGTTATTACGAAGTTAATTTTTCGGAATGATGGCTCACCATCGCAATTTCGTCTGCGAAATGCATTTTTTATTACTTTTCGATTTGGACCACATCTGTGTTGTCATGATGATATCCTATAATTTATCGCCAGGTGGAAAAACATTTCTTAAATCATTTTCTAAAAGGAAACAAACATTGGCACAAGGATATTTGAGTAGGTACTTAGTAATGAGTAGGAAGTACATTTGTACGACCATAGGTATTTCTGTGGTTCGTAGAACACATAGTTGCCCGAAATAATTGCTCACACACAGTGAAAGCCGGTATTTAGTGTAATTTTGTGGGCGATTCCTTGCGCGCACGCTGCCTGTTGCAGCCGTGCGGTGGCCACTGGCCGGCCGCTTGCGCAACCCGCGCGTTCACTGACGCACCGCTCCCTTTAACAAAGCCCACATTGTTACCAATTACAAGTCAAACAAAAGCTCATGCGTTGCTGTTTAAATACTCAACGAGAATTTCTTGAACGCATCCACATTGCTCGAAATGATAAAGCGGAACAAATAAGATATTATCTTAAACCTAATTTAATATTGTAAGTATGTTTGGTTTAAATTACTTTTAAAGCAGTAAATTTTGTTTTCTTATTAAACTTTCGAAAATGTTGCGTTCACGTTTCTGTTGTTCATTAAAGCGAGCGACATGTAGGGAAGCGAATCGTTTTGGTTTGACAGGATAACCCAGAACAAATCTTCTGCTCGCAAAGTTAATAAAAGTTGTTAAAACAAGCAAATCCTATTCTGTGGAACAGTTGCCTTGTTTTATTTATGTTGTGGCCTTAGATACTTTCGTGCCTTAGCACTTGACAGTTAATAGACTTGTCCCTCTCGTTCCTTTACAAGTAATTAGATCAAATTTCGCGGGAAAACATTTTAAATTTACGATCTAAAAATAGCGTTTTGACACGAGGCGTCGTTAATTCGTCTAGAGGCTATAAGGCCGCTCGGCGTCCGTTGAATCTAAAATAGTGAAGTTGAAGGTCAGAAGCTGCCGGGCGAGGCTCGGAACCGATTTATATGTGCATACAAAACACCTATCGGCTTGTTAAATGACACATTGCTTCCATATTATATAATAGTTTATTCATAAGGCTTTTAACTTCTATTGCTAGGCGTCACTCCATTTGTATTAACATACAATACATAATGTGATATTGTCACCAAATACAATTTGTGACAATGATATTTGGGTGTATTCCTAAAATTAATCCTCATAGAAATCAAATATTTCATTGAAACTTCATTCTGAGAAAAGCTTATGGAGACGAGAAAGAACAATAATGTATTTAAACTAGTTCAAATATTGTGTTTTATGTATTAGAATAAGCAATCCAAAGATAAATTATAATTTATTTGTAATGTCCAGAACATAAACCCTTCGCGAACACGAAGCAGACAGCAGCCATTTAATTTTATTATCATGTTTAATTCGTGTTTTATTTTTAATGGGCAAACATTTAAGCCCTACAAGTTTAAACACTTAACATTCGCGTTAAAATAAATATCAAGTAAAACTCGGAGCAAACATTTGTGGACAATTTTTTAATAATTGTATAAAAACATTTTCTAAACGTAACATAACTGGAACATTTATTAATTTGTCTGACATTTTATTTTAGAGACAATGAGTCAGAGTTTATTGAAAAGAATGAATTGTTAGAATAGCAAGTAATATACTAAAATCATCTTTGAATGCAAATTGAGCAGAGAAAATGTTTCGGGCTCCATTATAATACTGCGCTCATTTAGTGCTTACTAAGAGTTCACCAGACGTTAAATGTTGAAACGTCTCGTCTGTTATTATCTTGAGCGAAGCCTCAGTAAATGTAAAAAATATTGTTCTAGATTTTTTCGCAGCCTATGTCAAGGTGAAATTATTATTATGTTATGGCTGCTTGTTGAAACCACGTGTGGGATGTAGGTATGGGCCTATACCTGCTATGGTGCTATGCCTATGCTGAATGTCAAAGGTCGACTGTTTAAAACATTAACGCGAATAGTGTAACCAATTTTAAATCATGATTCTATGGTGTATTGTCGTTTGTATGCAATATTACTGATTTATATTTCCACAGTACGCATAGTTCACAGTTTTCATCATTTAAAATAATTACTTATGTTATTGTAGAGGACCCCATGGATTGGACAGTCCTGTCCAAAGCCCACATAACTGTGTAACATCATCCAATATTCGAAATTATTTTTAAATGTCTTAGAAACAAATGTTTCTCTTACATCTATGTAGTAGGCGTTCAGGAAAGCACGCAAACTTTATTTTGCTTTATCCTTAAAATAATATGCTCTAGTTTACGTATAGTAGTGAAACAGTCGTAGATAGTGTAAGATGTCAGTTTCATTTCTATTTGTATTTACCCATATAGCACTTACAAGTAAGTAACCGACGTAAAAAATGAGCTAAAGTTTCATTCACAAAAAAGTCACCAAGGAGAATGGGTTCCCGAAATTCCCGCAAACAACGTCGCAGACCGTTGTTAATGACAGAATTACTCTCAACAATTTCTGAGTAACATTCTTCTGGCAAAAGTTTATTACGTTTCAAACTAGCTAAAGTTAATTAATCTGAGAGTGATTTGTGACCGGCCCGCGTCCCCTCGAATATATTGTCCTAAGTTGTACAGCGAGTCTTTTCTTCATTATGGCAGACGGGAGCCGGTCGTTAGTTTGTGCACCGAATTGTCTTATATGTGGCCGTAGCCTCGTTAAAGCTTGTCCAATTCCAAAATAATGAGCCATCTCGAACTCCTCTCGTGTGCCCTTCGCGTTGTTAAACTTTCTGAATAAGTTACGTGTCGCTATGAACTACTCCTCAATTGTTTGTTGCCGCCATGATGTTAATTTAAACTTGTTAGGTTACACGAAACAAAAGGTAGACCAAAATCCGTGTTGGAACAAAGTAAACGTGTTACAAATACAAGCTTCAATTACAGACAAACTATCAAACACTCCACGCAATTTATGTCGATGCGAAAACTTTGTTTTGCAAACTTCGTTGTTGAGGGAAACTGTTCGTCCAAAAGAAGTGAAGACTGACAAACTGGTTTCGCATACATATTATGCGGGTTCCATTTGGATTGGCCGTTTGCGTTTCAAAGGGGGAAAAGTTGTAAAAATTATTAGGAAAGGGCCGGCCGCAGTTTGGTCGCGCATGCAGGCTTTTATCGCGCATAAATCACAAAATTTTTGTAACATAAAAGCACTGGATCTATAGGCCATGAGAAGTCTGTCCACATTTTCGTCGAGGCAGAATTTAAAATGCTGTAAAGGTCAAACTTTGCCGACATGTGAATATTTATTGCATTAAAATGTCACTGAAAAGTAATGTGACGTAGCAAGTTCTATAGAAATGCTCTTATGACATCGAACACTACCAATTTTTTGTGTTTACTAAATGACTTAAATAATTTCGTGGTATGGTACTAGCTTTAATCAATTTAGTATTATTCGATTTTGTACTCAAACAAAGTACTTATAATTCACTTAGATAATTCGGCTAGAAGTTAATTACTTAACATTATTTACGTTCCAAAACCTATTCATTGATGAAGATACAATATAAACTAATGGATAACCAAAAGTTATTTTAGTTTAAAATAGTAAATTGAGACCTAAACGAAGAAGCATTAAGGTCTACTTTAACCTTTTGAAACTCAATAAATAGATTCATACAATGATTATTTCTTAAAAGCAAAGTTTAAAAAGTATAGATGAAAAGAAATGTGACTTGAAAACGGTTCGGTTCGGCAAACACATGCTCGATCTTCACTAAAACAACATTCTCTTTGCCAAAGTTAGTTTTCTTAGTAAATGTTAGATTTTGAAATTGATTTATCGTCGATATTTCCATACGTTAAATATTACTTGATACAATTTCCTTAGCCATTGTATTAGAAAATACGACTCCGTATGTTAACGACAGCTATTGATGAAAGTATAATACGTTTATAAAGTGGATTTGAGCTTTGATGGGGTATTATTTTCGTTACGTTACGTTACTTAAGGGTTAATAATGGCTTTTTTTTTCAAGGTAATGGAAGAAAAGAAGAATATTTATTGAAGATTTTGATCAATCACCGTTTCCTTTAAGCATCAGCCATAGGCCAAAATATTATATTTTAAAGTTAAACTGTGCATATTATGACCATTATGTATTTGATAAATTCTTTTGCTACCTATATTTAGGTACCTATAATATGTTTTAAAGTGTTGTTTTGGACCTATTTCTAATGAAATACTAATGTTTACCTAGCTATTGCTTATTACATTTCTATTTTTTTACATTGTATTGCGTATGAAAGCCTAAGCAAATGCAATTTCAGGAAATAATACTTCCAGAATATTGTACCTTTAGTACCTAAATTGCATCATTCCGAGAAGGCCTAGAGACTGAGTCATCGTTGACCTGTGATGTTAGATAATCATCGGAGGCAAACTATTGCGCATCGCATCATCAGTTAGTTTGAATCAAGGTTGTTGTACATACAATTACTTGGTTAGTATACGAAAGGTAAATAAAAACTATACATGTATGCGCTGTGACTTAATGTGGATGTGATATAATAGAGACATCTATCGAGTTATTACAGGTTTTTTGCGAAATATATTATGTTATCTACGTCTATAATTATATCTGCTGTTTAGTATAGAATTTTGTAGACATGTAAAATATAATAAGTAATTTCCTCTGAAAATTAAACCTATCTCTTTCGGGGAATAAAAGTTACTAGCTTAACAAGTTGTTTTTTTTAAGTCCATGTGACATAAAGTATAAGTCTGACAATATTTAATATTATTTTATTTTTTATACTCTATTTTGTGCGTGCACTATTATTTTGTTAGATGCTTACCGCAACCATTTTGTCGACACCCACTTGAATCTTTACCAAATACGCGGATCGTATAAAACTGGGCGTTTTAGGTGTTTTGCGAAGGGATAGACAACAGTCCAGTTTTGGTAGAAATTAGTCATCATCTCATCTTGTCTATAACGCTAAAAAATACTTGTTTAATTACGTCTAATCCAGCCCACACCGTCGTCTTTGTTAGAAGAACTCCCTAACAAACACTAACAGACAGTCATAAAGTACAATTTATTTTGAACATTACACTCAAGTATGTAGTGGGCAGCTTTGTTTAATTTATCACACCAAGTCCAAAATGTTTTGTAGTCGTTAAAATAGTTTTAGTGCGGGACACTAGAGTGGTGTACTGGGAGCGTAAATTCAATTCGCTGTGTTCGCATTACTGTTGAACGTGCTTCGAAATATTTGCTCTTCCCAACTAATCTAGTTCCTGCTTATGCCACAAGGAATATCTTCATAGTAAACATTTAAATTCAGCAAACAATATTGTTTCTGCCCCCCGGCTTGGCAACATTTGTGCAGCAACATTCAAAATGTTACCAAATATACTTACCTAATATAACTTTGGACTTTATTTATTTTATTGATGTTAAGCTTCTGAGTACTCTTGCCAGCGGTGAGTGTTGAGAGCACTGTACGTTCACTAGTAGATTTCAGCTTACGGATAGTCTAGTGTTGGTTGAAATCCTGTAACCGATGCATGGAAGCATTAAGAGATATTCGACTTAAAAATTCTGTGCACTTCCGGGAGTTTGATTTTGTAACAATAGGTAGTCTCGCTCTATTTTGTAGAAAAGATAAAGTTACGCTCTTTCCGTAGTGTTCGTGTTATATAGGTACGATTTGTTAGAAGTTTCCTAAAGCTATATAATATCAAGAGAGTTACAGAACTCTCGCTACAAAAGAATTTCATACAAATGCTGATGCTTACACAGATTTATAAAAATATGAATAATAGATAGCACCTATATTAACTTTCAAACTGTAGTCCAAAACTAAGAATGCAGCCGACTCGGACTGCATACAGATATTAAAGAACTAACAGGGAACAAAAGCAACTGCAATATAAATGTGAAACTCACAGAATTCGAATCGTTATCCCACAAAGTTAATACTAGAACTGCATAATGTATGTACTTGGAAGTAAGACGGAGCATCTAAGTAAAGTTTTCGCAATAAGCCGACGTTTAAATAAGAGCAATTAAAGTTTTACTAGAAATCTGAACCTTTGTTCGGTGGGAGAAGACAAATTGTAACTCCTTCTTTCATCCACCTTCGTGGTAGATTCGTTTTATTAATTAAACAAGTACTACTTAAACCTTAATGAATCTAAGGAATTACTGATTTAGTACTAGCTTGATAATGAGCTAGATTAAAGTACTTAAGCCTAGATTAGGAATAATATAGTTTGAACTTCATTTACTTACTCTTTAATTAAAGTCAGCGTAGGACAGGCGGCATTCTTAGTCTGCGATTCCATTATTGAATTTGATGGTCAACACAATTTTGTGTTGTTCATGTTGGAACAGAACAATGAATATAATCATTGCAAGACATCTCTGAATATTACCTAATGCTGCGGACTGCTTAACTGATTACCGGGGCTCCGGCTCAAAAAGCATGAGTAGGAACGGAATATTTTTAAGTCAGAAAGAGACTGACACTCCCTCTAGCCTAGTCCAAGGCGGGAAAAGTCGTTGAAAGATTTTCTACCCTCAAAAAATAAAGACATCTGAATTTTGTGAAACAAATCTCTTATCTCTCAATCTTAACTAATTAAACATATTACAGTTGCTAAATATTACCGGAAAGATACAACAAAACTAAACAGATAGGTATCACAAGACTTCATGAAATAAGATAGAAATAAAAATCCATCCAACTCAATTCCCGAGCTATCGGACAAATATAATAGGAAATATCTTGGATAGTGATAAAGCCACATTCTGTAACAAATGATTCGGTTCATATTTCTCTAAAATATAATATCTTCCTGTTTGGATTGGACACCTTTGATTTACTGTGTCCAGTTTATCGCCATATTATTGCAGACTAGTTTCTACCCAAGACTTTGTTCGAGCTGCCAAAGAGTGCAGAAAATGGGCTAGTTATGTCAATTAAGAACAATGTGGCTATCGATTAAGGAATTTTCGAAATTGGAACAGTAGTTTCGGAGATCTATTCCCACATATAACAAAGACTTGATATTTGTGATTGAACTGCTTTATTATTTTTTGATAAGTCTTACCCATCCATAATAAAAATAAGTACTTATAAATAAAAAATAACTTAGTAGCTTCAGTATCTTTTAAAATAATGGTGCAGAAATATTTTTACAAATAAAATCGTGATCTTAGTGAAGAATCATATTTTTTCAATTGTATGAAATATGAATTCATATTCGTATTTAATAGAAGACGCTCTCGGCTGTACAATAAAATAAATAAATAAGACGTATTTCCTTTCTGTGAAATATAATATTATATATAATAACATTGAAAAAATGTGTTTATTTTCTGTATTCAGTTTTCAGAAAGAGATTGACCGGAGAAAATAAAGCTGCATTTTATTTACAGAGTCAATATTTGTCACTGTTACAGTTTTAAAATTATTTAAACTTAAACGTAAAACGAAAAAATAAGCTCAAGAACGCCAAACGAACAAAGACACAAAAGCCTTTTCACAATCTTCAAATCAAGCTAAAGTATCATAATCCAATTGGATCTAGTTTTATCTATTACCTACCTCCTCTCGATATTTTTCTTTACTGAATGAGTCCACACACACTAATGAAAAAAGAGTGTGTTTTCATCGAAGGCTAGTGGCTCAATTTATTTCCCCGATCCTCTAATCTAAGCTTTAACGGACTGTTTATTGGTTTTCAGTAGCATTCTTTACCCCGCAATTTTTCTTATCCTAGATTTTATCTAAGTACTTAGAGCTGAGACATAGAAAAGGCACGCGTCAAATAATATATAAGGAACGTTTGTTCATTCTTATGGCATTTCTTGTATACTTTAATTTATCTGAAGAAAACAGAAGTCATAATAAGGTACCCTTAATGATGCCTCAGTACCAAAACAACTATAGGTACACTCAAGAAAAATTACCAACCTATATCAGTTCTCACATTAATTACCGCATGACACAAAATCTAATGTACTTTCCCGAAAATCTTAAATGGGACGCAAACTAATAAATAGAGGAAGTTTGTTTGTGATATATTTATCAAACTGATCCTTCCTTACCTTACGTTTCAAATAGAGAGCCGCAATTTACAAATAGCAAACTGAAACCGAACTAATTAATATTCCGCGCCATGATTAAGATGCTAGCTGTAACTTCTCAATCGTTCCGGTTGGTTAAATGTTCGACACTTGGCTTGGTAACAACTCCAATTTATTAACGCGCAGAGGGCACAATTAAAGACCAATCTTTCGTTGTTTTAGATACTGTGTAGACTAGATACTTTTTATTAGATATATCAAGAATTCTGAACGCGCTCCTTAGAAATACGTTGCCGACCAATTATCTATCATTACCTCATTCAATTGAAATTTACGGCCGTCGCCAAGAAATCTGATCTTTGAGGTTTCTTTCGTCATTTTGACATAAATCCTACTATTAGTGCTTGAATAGAACCAAACGAACGAACCATTCTGGTTTCAACCAAAAGAAAAATTTGGTCACTAAAAGCGTCAAAATCTTCCTTTACCACTCCGAAAGTCTCTTGTCTACCCAATCCTTGGAATCCATTAGACATTTATCTAAAATAGCGTCCTTTGTTTTATTCGGTCAATGAACATCAACTTGGTGAATTGATTCTTTGTGTAATTCATTAATGGCCGCCTATTGACGTAATTCTTCACTAATTGCTTATCAGTTGCAGTGAGCCCGCTAATTAAACAAACACACGTACATGTAATTGTGTCTAATTATGTCGGTTAATTGTTATTAAGCACCAACTATTGGTATGGCTAAAATATAAATAGGTAATTTTCGTGGTTTTTTCAAAAATTTCTCAATAGTACCACGGAGTCTAGAATTGTGCCCAGTATATGGCAATAGGCTCACCCCCTATTACATGGGGCTTATAACACTTTGTACACCCACTTTTTACCATTTGTAAAAAGTGGGTGTACATTATATAGCGGCATTGATTGCCGCAAAGTTCACTTCTGCCTACCCCTTCGGGGATAAAGGCGTGACGTTGCGTTGCGTAAATAGGTAATCTCGGAGTTATTTCGAGATGTATCCCAAAAGTGATCCCAAAGCCTCCAACTAGGACTGACGGACCGCACGTTTAGCCAAATAGAGATAACAATAACTAACTCAATAAAAACTTGTTGAAATTAAAAAAGTTTTATTTTTATTTTATTTTTATTTTATTTTTATTTTATTTTATTTTTATTTTATTTTTATTTTATTTTTATTTTATTTTTATTTTATTTTTATTTTATTTTTATTTTTATTTTATTTTTATTTTTATTTTATTTTTATTTTTATTTTTATTTTTATTTTTATTTTTATTTTTATTTTTATTTTTATTTTATTTTATTTTATTTTATTTTTATTTTTATTTTTATTTTTATTTTTATTTTTACTTTTATTTTTATTTTATTTTTATTTTATTTTTATTTTATTTTTATTTTATTTTTATTTTATTTTATTTTTATTTTATTTTTATTTTATTTTTATTTTATTTTTATTTCATTTTTATTTTAGTTTTAATACCTGCGCCTTTAGGCTTTGTGTTTTTGAAGTGGGTACCGAAATCCTAGGCAATGGAAGAATGAGTTTCAGTTCTGCTAATAACGTTTATTTGAAATTAAAATTAAAATAGTTGAAGAAGCCTAACTGGTGACCCATTACTTCTCCGCTCTTTTTAATCACAACTTTAACTATTGGTGATTAAAAGCTTTATTATGGATTAAAATAATATATTTGGGAACGTCGTAAGGAGTAAAGAGTTTTAAGCTCGTTAGTACTGCATTTTGCTTTGCACCACACTGTCCCTATTCAGGTGACTAAGCCGTGTTTATTCATCTATGCTCCCGTCTAAAAGTGACTAGCGAACAATGTTGCCACATTCAAGCCTTTCGATACTTAGCTAGGTATTACGGAAATAATTGGGTGACCACTATCGTTTAATTGCTGGTATGTCAAACGGAATTCCAGGTGGTAGTTGGTTACATTCCATTATATTATGACGTCATTAATTGGTGGTGTCTAGATCTTGGGTTAGTCGTGGAAATGTTACACAAGGTCTGTATGTCCATTTAGCAGGGGACGGAAGTACGTGAAGTGACGTAACTTGAAGTTTGCTGAGGGGCAGAAGTGATCCCAGTCAGTTAGCATTGATTGGCTCGCTGGACTCTCGTCCACATCGTTGACCCCGATATACACTATTAGGAGTTAGTTATATCTTTGTGAAAAACACAAAGCGATTGATTTGTACGTATGCTGTGTCCAAACGATTTTACAGATAGCCGTTATGATTGTTTTAGTGTTTGTTCAAAGACATCCAAATTGTCTTCATATTGGCTATCACATTGGTAAACAAGAATGAACACTAAATACGAATGAATCATTTACTTTACCACTAACGATGCTTTCTATTGTTTCAGGGAACACTCGTCTTTCAACTTGGGGATTGTTTGTAATGGTGGCTGAGCAGTAAAAAGCCTCCTAAATGTTTAGGAGAGCCTACAAAACCCGTTACTTCCGAGTAGTGCTTAAGGCTAGGACCTGGAAACGTGTACCGATGAAGATCCTAAAGTGGGGCAGGAAGATGCCGTCCACTAAGCAGTACAACCTCGTGCCTAACGACGAGTATGACACCAGGATCCCGCTCCATCCTGATGAGGCGTTCACCTACGGGATCACTTTCCAAGCTAAGGTAAGTTATCTCTATCCTATTACTAAGATCCCTACAGATCACGGGAATGTGGGCGAAATTTGGCAAGAGATTGACGTCAGCGTTACAAATTACGTTGAGGTCAGAGTTCTGAGAAATAGAGGTGAAATGGTATAAGATACGGAAATGTGATACTCACGAAATTGGGCATCTGCACTCAGACATTTATGTAGGTGTCGTCCTTTTACTTAAAGGTCAGTTTTAGGGATAATTTGGGCATGGATTTTGCTTAAATTATAATGATTCGTGTGAAGTTAGATAGTTTAATCAATTTAGTTTAGATATATGAATAAGTTTGCTATTATCGATTGCCACGAAAAGTTTTACTGTGTAAATCAGTGTGAGGGAGGTAGGTAAAAACGTTAGAATATTTCTTTCTTTACGCGGTAAAGCAAATATCTGCGCTCATACAAAAAAATCATAACTATAGTTCGATAAAATGATACGCTTATAAGAAGTCGGCGGTCATCGTTCGCAGAAAGCTCTTGTGTATAGTTGTGAACCAGAACAAAGTATCGTAACAATCCGGTCGCATTGCAAAAAGTATATACTTGCGGATAACAAGCTGAATTTGATGTTATGACTCCCAACACTGCTTTTGTTACGATACAAAAGAAGAAGGAACAAATTGGATTTTCGTATTTTCCGTACCGATACTAAGTGCTGAAAGTCAAGAGGATACTTTTACTTATCCGTGTACGATGAAAGGGGTATTGCGATCTGTTCAGCTTTGAATAACTTTGTACTTACTTTGTACAATGTACATGTCCAAGCTTGTTGCGGTTTGAAAAAAAGTAAGGTTAAAGTTACTTTGCAAATTTTTATTTATTTTTAGACGTAGTCGTGCACTGCAGGGTAAAGTCACACTCTGCAAATGATACTTTATAAATTTTAATCTGGTCTAAGTTCGAATGAAAATGTCTCTAATCTTTTTGTTTATAACAGACTCACATTCATTAAACTACTCAGTACTTTGAAGCATAAAAAACGGAAGCACTTAGCGAATAAAAATTCAAGACCGATATTTTCATAATTATGCACTTTGAATCTAAAACTTCAGACATTTACTGGGTCAAGTATGGAAGAGAATATTTTAAACGGTTCACAGGCAGTTGGCAGAAAGATGGTCACTGTATGGGTTTCGGAATCTCTTGCAATATTCATAAGGACTAATGGATATTATTGAAGTTTTAAAATGCGGAATATAAATTGTCCGACGATCGGAATGGAAATGCTATGTATCAACGAAATGCGTTTGTCGCCGAAAATATATTTCAATGTAAACGTTATGTCGTGAATTTATAAAATGCTTTCAATATGTATTCATATTTTATGACTTGGTCCGAATGGCAAGCTTTAGTGCGAAAATGCAAGGGTTGGTTTTCGATTCGGATTTTTTTTTTTACATTGGTGCACTTCGCTTTTAGTATTTCCACATTTTATTTATGTATTAGAAAATGGATTGCATCGTGTGTTAGCTCGATAAAAAATTCACCATTCATACACAAACCTATTTAATTTGTATTGCGTATACACATCATAAAAATCATTAAGAATTCCACTAAAACTGGGATGGTAATAAATGATAATCTATATTTCCTTTCATATTCAAAGCGGGATTCGGACCCAATTTATGTTGGAAATTACTTTATGGGGGTACCTTAAAGCTGCGATATTCGGGGTAGCAGACCAGTGGATATTTATTAAACCCTTGCCACCTGACTCCAGAATATCGGAGTGATAATTGAGCCATCCACAAACATCGAGGATCTAACTAATATATGATCACAAAGTATATCTTGAGTTATTGAGAGATTATTGCAGTAAACATTTGTTGAGAACTCAATTTGCAATAAATAAGATCTGTTTCTTGAACACAGAGAATTCATTCTAAATAGCAAAGCGAGTGTTTCATGTCGTCGCCGGTTTATGATATTGCAGTAACTATCGCTTATTTAGCAATAAACAAAAGTTAGGTATTTAGTGGTAGGTACAATAGGTGTTGCGATATCAAAAAGTAATTGTACTCGTAGTAAGCCCTTGATCTAAATTAAATATCGGCTTATTACTATTTTATTATGGGTGTTAGCAGTTCAAGAGCTTTTCAAACATCAAACTCATACTTCATATCGATATAATATCAATAAAGGACACTTAAAAAATTTGGAGCTCCCCTCTAAATTATTCCACACCATCGACTTTGCAAAATTTTGTTTACTTCTAACAATAATTTTGAATAGAGAACAATACATTTGCTGCCGGTCCAATAGGCACCTTTGTGACGTTATTTGTGACGATTGGGCAATTTTGATCAATTTTCAGAACAAAATTAATGTCGGCTTAGGTGCCCTTTATCCTTGTGTCATCCGACACCCACAAAATGTATTCATAATCCACTCTTTTGTTTTTAAACAAGGATCTAATTAATGTCCTTATTTGTTACGTGTTGAACTTAACGCCTACGTAAAATGAGATGAAATTACAACTTCGGCGTGCTGAACTTAATATAATTTGGCATCAATAAACAAAATTCAATTAATAATTAATTGAAGATTCTCAATCACCACTCGAACTGATGAAAATGGATATTAATATTCGCTTCGACTAATAGATGCAGTACTACTAGATACTCTATAACAATAAGGTTGTCTATTTACGTTGAGATTAAAAGCCATCTTATTACCTCCCTTGCTAGCACAAAGGCAAAACTAATTGTAAAACAATTACTTAGGGGCCTTGCGGCTCTTGGGGAAAGAGAACAAAACAAAGCAACTATTTTAGTAGTGACAGCATTCTTCAGGTAAGTGTAGCGAGTAGTAAGTAAAAGGTATCCCACCCGGCCGGTCCGGCGGAGCGGCTTCCTAAGCCAGGATTACCCTGGCTTTACCGAGTTGTTCCTACGCCTCTCTATGTCTTCTTTACACGACAAAAGGTTATCTCAATACAATCTCGCTCCGGCTAGCGATTCCCGTATCAAAAATTTAATAAAAGAGGTGTCACGAGCCGTACCTGGTTTTATCTAGTTTAGGCAAGACGACAATAGAAGTATGATAATATGTACGTTGTGTAGTGTTCTGTGTTCGTGTAAAGAGCGTCGCAGCTTGTTGGAGAGTCTCCTTTCAAGAGAGGCTATACAATAAGCCTGACACAAAGAGCCTATTCATTGAATTGCGCTTACAAGAACGCGTCGGACGAATCTGTTGAACTTAGGGCTTCCTACGGTTCACGGTTGGAGACTTACGAAACTTTTACAAAACTTACGAGCGCGTGCTAAAGTGCTGGACATAAACCTCTTTCCCTTTCTGCTTATAAAATTACGTTCCACTTTTACTTTTATTTTTTCAGGTAGCTCATTCCACTTAAGTTAGGTACATCGTAGATCTCAGAAATGTTTATAACTGACTTAGCTGAATCCCTTTTCAGCGAGATTGGCAATGTAATAGAAGTCCACAACACAAGTACATTTCAAAACAAAAAAAAAATATAGCTACACGGTGAGAATTTTGAACAAATACAATCCAATATTTGTGACAAATTCTAAAATGTATTTGTTGTTTGCAGTTTTGACGAGAGATTTTTTGTTTTGTAAATATTGCTGTTCAAATATTGGGATAATCTGTGTTAACATTTTAATATTCTATTTGGATAGATACGAGCTATTGTTGTATGCAATTTAAGAGTCAGTTTCTTTGAGCAGGTAGTATTATACTGACGGTTAGGCCGCGCCCACACACCTACTCGTACAAAGCGGTCCTTCTAAACGTAACCTTAAATCTTTATGACTTTACATCACAAACTTTTATTTCCGGAAATGTTAAAATGTTTTACGGTTTTGTTTTGGGAATAACTGCATCTCAAGTTAAAGGGTCAAGCCGCAACAATATACTTTGAGTTTAATTTACCGTTTTAATGTACCTACACAGAAATAAAATGTCGCGTTTCGTAATGAATTTACGACATTTTTTAACGCTTGTATTAAAACTTCTAAATTACAGACTTCGTGCTAAGAAACCGAAATACTTAACGTGCCAACGTCGCGTCGCGTAGGATGCGCGACGTTAGCGTTTGCGCACGCTAACGTCATATCTCATAACTGTATAACGTCAACGCTCATAAGGGAGAGTCCCACTATGACTCGAAACTAGTAGAGCTTTTCACAGTAAATTTACATGAGTAAACCCTTTTTGTAGTGAATCTAACCGATTTTCTTTTTTCATTTATACGTTTACTAGCGACCCGCCCCAGCTTCGCATGGGTGCAATGGTGATATATTATACCTGTATTATACATAAAATCCTTCCTCATGAGTTAATAGATAGCTATTAAAAAAAACCGCATCAAAATCCGTTGCGTAGTTTTAAAGATTTAAGCGTTCATAGGGACATACAACATGACAGAAAAAGCGACTTTGTTTTATATACTATGTAGTGATAAGCCATTACACAAGACACGATATTTAATTGTGAAATCTAAAAGTATACTGACTGCAATTTTCTAATTTAGAATTAATTAGGACTATTTGACTAATATTGAATAAAGGCCGTTAGGTTATCGAAATGTTTGAAAATGACTATCACTCAACGGCTAGCACTTTCATGAGTTTCATGTCATAATCGGGACTGACTACACTATTCGGATAGAGAGTACAAAATATTATTCATGATCATGAATAATATACATTTTTAAGCTCAGAAATAAACGTTATCTGTCCATTACGCATTCATATCACATTAAACTGTATTGTTTTACTCACCAGTAAAATTTTATTTGCGTAAAAAACTTTCAATTGTTTTCACTGTCTGTAAATGTAAACAAAAACCTTGTAAATTAGATTTTTGTAAATAAATTGGTTCTGTGGAAAGTTTACGTATTTCAGCAACCGATGGATGTGGGTAAGGCTCTCGTAAATTATCTGGTACGCGTTTTGAATCCTCTATTATTATTGCCAAGCGAAATATGAATGGTTTTGAAGGTGTTTTTATCTATATTTTATCTAATACCCATAGGTTGGGTATGTTGGTATAAGAAAGAACCAAAATAGACAAATATCTAGAAGATCGAAGTCAGATCTATTCTTAAATTAACATTATCGCAGCTATACGCTTATATGTATAGTTAGTCTTTGACACAATGGACTTACTAACTTAAGTAGCAGTTTAGTTTTTACCATTCATACTACAGCTATGAGGTTGTTTACTCCTTAACCTGTTATCTGTACCTGTACTTAAATTGATTCATTAAAATTTCCATCTCCGATCTTTTATAGAAGTCGCCCAGCTGACTCAAGTTCTTGATAATAAAATGTCAAGTCAAACCTAGTCAAGTGTGATGAATTCGAGTTAAAATCAGTCTTATATTTCGTTCTGGATGAAAAATATTCGCATGTAGATAAAGGTGCTTAACTATACTGAAAACCGAGAGAGCGTGGATGTTGACAGATTGGTCAATTTGTACAGCATGATGATAGACAGTTACCATTATTGGAAAACGATTTCACATCGATACTATGAAAGGTATTTTGTTAACTCAAATTATTTATTTATTCAATTACCATAAATGTTTGTTTTCAATCCCCCTTTTGCACACCGTTTTCATTTTCATCATCATCACCAGCCCGTTCTCGTCTACTGCAGGACATAGGCCTCTCTAATGGCACGTCACTGAGCTCTTCAGCTCTACGCATCCAACCACTACCAGACACCTTGCGGATATCGTCACTCCACCTGACTGGAGGGCGCCCTACACTACGCTCGCCTAGTTCTAGTACATCGTTTTAAGTTAACCTCCATTTGAAATACCATAATAAGCCCTTACCGCTCCCGGATATTTGAACCTCGCGTTTGGAACTACCAATTAATTAAGAAGTTTTGCTGAACATACGAACAAATAATCTTGTATGAATTCTATTTTCCAAGTACATCCTGGTCGGAGAAAACAGTCCATTTCACCAAGTCCATACAAATTCATTCTCCATACGTTTGTTAGTAAATGTCACATAGCGTTTCAATTTAAAAGTCGGTAACAATTTCCAAAGGTTTCGTTTCGAATTTCAGTTTCTTCAAAAAATTGTAGCTCCAGGCAGACAGGGCTTTCAGACAGTTTTAAATATTCAATCGCCTGCAGCCAGATATATTTTTAAATTTTAGCGAAGTTTTAGCTTTTGTTTATTTTGGCAACTCAACTGTTAACTACATTAGGGGATCCGTTACGAAAACATTGTCAATCTCGACATAATTGTATCCTTTTTTAAAATGAATCAAATTTTCTTTGGCAACCCTAAAGGCTATCCAATACTGACCTCATTATACTTTGAGACCAGCTAAAAGAAACATAATAGCAGCATTGCCTAAATAGGCTTAAAATTGGGCTTAAACTTCTCCTTTGCCTTAAAACTTTTACATTATTATAATTATAACGATGGGTCTTCGAAAATTGAATCTGAATCAAATCTTACAGCGACTGACTGTCTTAGGTTTTCTTAACCATTTATAGACCATTAGGTATCATCATCATCATCATCATCAGCCAAGAGACATGCACTACTGAACAAAGGCCTCCCCCTTAGTCCTCCACGTAGACGATGTACGTTTAATTTTTACCACATAATCAAAGGAAATAGAGTTGAAGAACTAAGTAAAGTACTTACTTGCACATATGACCACAAATCACACGCCACATTACATCTGTTTTATATGGTGATGCGGTTTCATCGCTGTAACTGGAATAGACTAGCTCGCAATCGGTTCATTAGCTCGGTTTTGTAATCTCGCTGAAATTTTGAATTCATCGGTTGATATGTACCTATACATACAAATTGATATCCTAAAATATATGTTCCGTAGAACTTGGCATGATTAATATTGCGCCAGTATGATTGAACTTGAAAAAAATATCTCTTGCACGCCCACTCGTATTAGTAAGTAATTTTCGCTTTATAGGATATTACTAAAGAGATTGTCATATAATTTAATCCAGAGTTAATCTTTGATTAACTCAACATTTTTTAGTCACTAAATCTGACTTTCATAAATGCATTTTTTCCACTCTCAAAAAAGGGTCAATCTTTATTATTATTGCCACTAAGCCAACTTTCCTAAAAGTAATATTTACCGTAATCTTTCAGAAATACAACTTATATCACTTTGTATAATTTGCATAAACTTCAGTACCTAATTCTGATATCCGTTGCACTTTACCTTTCTATAATGTATAAGCCCCTGTCTCGTCACTTGGCAAACATTTTCCAAGTAGGGTCTATAGATATGGACGTTTCAGATACCCCTCTCAATACACAAGATTGAAATGATGACGTAGTATCCACCGGATAAATCTTTACTACATTGCGGTGTGACCAATAGGAACATGAAAGACACTTGGACTTAGATATTACTCATATCTTCGTACCGAATTTCCTTATATCTAGAGGATTTAGGATTTTTATCCGTATGATAACATATTTGTGGTATGCCTCAGCCGTTCATCATTAACTATTTAGCTGACCAAGTGATCACTAACGTTGCTAAGATAAAATTCTCATTAAGATAGGATTAAGTTACTTAAATATTAGGTACTAAGCTAGTTGAAGTCTCCGCTTTTAATTAAAATAAATGGGTTTAATTCGGGGATAGTAAGTGGAAACTAGATGAACTCCATTTGAGAAAGCTTGCTTAGATTTTAGTGGCAGACATTTTCTCAACGGTTTCTATTCAGAATCAAATTATTATTGATCCTAAATGGATGACGCCAAAATTGGAGAACGTTTTTAGAATGTAAATAATAATATAGGTATAATATCTATCCGTTAAAATTTATCTCAGTGTTAATGTACCGATCCATCTCAATACGAAGTACGGTGAAACAAGGGCACGTTACTCTAAGCAGGCATGGATGGGCCTACACTTGAAACTTTCGGCCATAGTTCCCGAGACGTAAATGTCACAAGGGATAAAGTGCTCTTAAGTCATCTTCAGGGCGGAGTCTTCAGAAATATAATACTGTGCTAAGAATTTTTTTGTATCGGTATCCCGATAGACCCGTATAATAGTGATACAATTTGGCTCTGGACCATAATAATACTTCGGGCTATCGAGCCGAAGTTATCGATAAATCCCTTTCTATTGTATGAATGTTTCCGTTGCTTCTTCAATATCTATTATATTTATTGTACAAGCGATATCCAGACGGTCGATTAGAAATGGTATACGCTTCATAGCAATAATGTTCTCATGATTAAATTTCTGTAATGTTGGGGAATGAGAATAAAATTAGTTGGGCACGTGGGACTTAGTAAGGCACGTGTATGCGTAATGAATTCCCTACTTCATAATATTATAAACTTCATATTATTCAAATGGGGCAGTAGCTAATGTGCAGCGAGAGCGAAGCAATTCCAGAATGTATTTTGTGATACAAATATGGTCTATACTACCCCCAAGACTAGATTGTCGCCTGCTAGAAGACGTCAGACCGTTCCAAGTTAGTTATGTGTCAATCGAAGAGTTTACCGTTCGTTGTACATAATTAAAACGTACGCAGGGAATCGTGATCGCAGCTACGTTATATGCATTCCCGATATCGAATGTTTGGCATCAATTATTTACCTTACCTCCCTCTAGTCACTGACAGGAGTTGAGTTAGTAATTATTTGAACATAGTGCTAAAACAGGAGCAAATAAATGTCCAACTCAAGGAACATTCATTACTAGAAATTAGTTAGTAGTTTTCTTTTATGTTTGTTGTTAGTTCATCCTAGTTACTTTTGAACTTGTCACTAAGTTTGAGTCAGATTCTGGCGAGTATTTATGTCGAGCGTGTCCTTCTACAATCCATTAGTGACATTTTACTATTTTGTAGAAACTGAACAATTGACTGGACTGAGTCAGACTACTAAGTACTTAGGTTGGTATACTTATTACTTTTTGTTTAGCATCAATCGTGGCGATGATTGTTTGAACAGATTTTTTTATTTAGTCCAGAACCTTAACGAGAAAGGCGCCTTTTCTAAAAATTTATGATTTATGATACATTAGCTGTATACGGTTATGAGTACACAACCTAATCACAAAGACTTATCTCACCATTATTCATTCAAAGATTCCAAGCAGCATCGTAGTCATACAAATAACTTACTTCCTAGTTTAGAAGACTTAACTAAGGACCGTAGTTTATGAAAATTGTATAAAATACCTCGAAGCTAATCGCCACATTATTATCTGATGTCACTATTCTTTATATAGCGTTAAGGACCTTACCATTTTTGGATGGCCACGGCTAGAAAATATTTTAAGCTAATACGTCATACCTTTGCAGGCTAACTGATTCAGATAGTGATTAAAATTCAATTCAATTAAAACTTGCAACATGTTATACAATAAAGTAATATTTTTATGTTGTGGAAAAACGACAGATATTTTATCGAGATTTAAAAAAAAGTTTTTGTTTTAAAAACTAATGAATTATTTAAAATGGGCAAATACCAATTTGCCCGATTCCTGCAATTTTGGATTCTTGAAAAGATAAATCTATGGCTTCTAGTCTAGTAATGCTAAAGGGTTGTATGAGATTTAACGTATCAACGATTTTGCCAGGTAATACTAGTCATTTTAATAGATACTTTTGTTGTTTATTTTAATAGCAGCTTTCAATATCCGTTATTTTTTGAGTGAACTACGGCCTAAGTTTTTCACTTCCCGAAAGCTTTGCCCCGAGAAATCCCCTCAGCGGTAGTTTTTCAGTTAGCCCCTGCCGCTGAAACTTTTATATTAGATGACGAGGAAACTTTCTAACCACTGTTGTTACGGCACTATTTTTTCATTCGGTTTTGATTGTTCGTTTATTCCGCGAGACCTGAAATGGAAAAAAAGCGAATTGACTGCTTGACTTTTATGAGTGCCTATACACATTTTTTTCAATAAAATTGGAAAAGTTGTTCTAAAAAAAAACGTTGTTATACGATATGCTCTGTTTGTTTCACGATATATTCGGGAACTGTCGAGCGTCAACCTGGCTCGTGTATCTATACCTAATATTTTTGTAAAGCAAAGCTTTTGTGAGTAAGTGGGCGATACTGTTTGTTAGTGTCAATTGTGACTGGGATTATAAAACAATGCCGGTTCGGCGAACCAATCAATTGCGTACGTCACAGTTTCAATAGGAGGGTTACATATACCCGTGCAGTCTATAAGCTGGTTGTGCAGGCATTGACGGTGTAGCGGCCGTACAGCCGATACAATTTGGTGGTCAGCCACCCGTTAACCATTCACCCTTACGCGGTCACGCTTCTACGCCCTTATCTTTGTAACACGTCCCTTATATACTGCATACACATCGACATCACATTTATGGCTGAACTAACGATAGGGTTATCTTCAATATCCGTCATAGAAAGCCGTTGACTTTTATTATAGGTCAATTGTGGTAGGGCCTCGGTACCATCAACTATGTACCTTGTACAGTATTAACTTTAATATAGTTATGTGCCTCTGAGGTATATCTAGGTAACCTATTTATCCGATGTTCATCAAACACATGTGCGTAGTTAACTGTGTCGTGCATGGGATGTAGTAAACCCCTGTTAGCGTATCTTGGATATAAATGCTTCAACTATCTCGATCGCCTCTGTTACCTAGACTAGATTTTGCATAGATAACAGTTTACTACTAACGTTTATAGGTTTAAGCTATTACTGACATCACCCATTATTGTTATTTCAGCCTAAAGTAATTATTGTTGTTGAAAATAAAAGATAAATGCGAAATTCAACGAGAATACCTTTGTACTCTTTTCGTTAACAAAAATAATGATTCATTATAATTCGACGCTGGTGTTTCATTATTTTATTTTCCGTATAAAAGTTCAATAAAATTCGTCCTTAATATGTAAACGTGCGCTAGTTTTATTATACCCTTTCGTAGATAAGAAAGGAATGGCCGAATAATACAAGATGTTTCTTATTCTGACACAAAATTCAGTGTCAACCATTTTCATTTTTCTACGTCACATTGTTAGCTGGGAGCAGTCTCCCGCGGGACGAGGGTTCGCAAACAATTCGCCAATCGTTAGAATCACATTGTATTTACATAAATTTTACACATATTTGAACTAACGGTTCAATCTGTTTCGTGAAGCTAAACCGGTCCCGGGACAATTTTTGAGTGTTTTACTAACGTTTACCTATTTTTTACAGAGTTGGCTTTTGAAAATATTGCGTGGCGTTCTGTGCATGTTAATCCAGCTTATTCACTTGGCTTAAATTACAATGCAAAGGTATTCAGTATAGGTACGTTACTGTTAACTGGGAATATGGGAAATGGGTTTTAATCTAGAACTATTTTACTATAGTATAAACAATAGACGGACTAATTCGTAATGTTCTCTTCTTTAATTTTATATCAAATGTATTGGGATACTGGCTTTCTGGAGTGCCCAAATAAAAACAAAAGTAATCCAGTATCAAATAAAAAATGCATCCAAAAATGTTCACCTTATTCGTACTACTCATAGCAATTTCTGACAAATGACCTTTTTCAACTCTTCTGGCATTTGTCCAAGTCCGATTCAATATTGAGAAGTCAGAAGTTCTCCGTCAAGTACGATACAATATTAAAAATCGATTGTAACTGTAGTTGCTTCCTTAGTACCTACTAATGAGCGACGGTTTCGTTTTCTCAATGTTATTTTTAACCGATTTCAGTGAAATTTTGGCAAAGACATTGATTGAACCCTGAAGTTAGTTGTAGTGAATGCTTTGCGTTCGTAAAGATCATGAACACATGACAATCCTCTGCTAGAATAAGGGTTTAACACCATGTCTACACTAATAGCAGGTGTGTTGAAGATCTCACCTTAAAAAGTTAAGGTTTATCAGAAAGCGCAGCAGCTTTGTCTCTATCAAATGTGTAGTCATTCATTCGGTTCCACATTTGTTTGAGACCGGATTGCGTGCTTTCTTAGTCATTCACTCGGTCCTTAAGACACAACCGGGAAAGGTAGGGGAGGTGTAGTTGTGGTGACAAATGACAGATGTCGTACATAGACCTATCGACGAAACAAATCCTACATCGCACATGTTATGAAGATTAGATGCACAGATGGTCATAAAGCTCGCCAGGCATGACCACCTCGTCTGGTTGGAGGGTCCTCCTTTTCTAAGGGAACTTTGCACTCTGTTCCCTAAATATGACTATTTATCCCATGATGCTATAACACTCGTAGGTAAACAAAGTAAATACTGTATCTGCATAGCTTAATGAATAACTTGCTAACTGAATAAATTCTTTTGGTTGAACGAATATCGCATTTATCATTAACTGACTTCAATTATTCACCAATAGCGGTAAAGAAACTATTTGTGGCCCGATAATTAAATTATGTTCAATAATAACTGAAATGAATTTGGTTGCTCATTTCCGAGTAATAATTGCATAATATTTGGAGTGCTCACTTTGTTGTAGTTAATTGTATTTCGCGTTAATTCATAAGTAGGTATTTAATTAATATTACTCATTTGTATAAATAAGTAAGTGGTGCTTACACAATTATGCTATGATTGTATTTCCTAGAACCAATACATATTGTAATTAGTGCATCTATATTTGGTTCAGTAAACCATACATAAGCCAATTATAGGAACATTAGCTATATACAATAAGGATTAATTTTAAGCAAACTAATGCGCTGACTTTACGTGTTACCTAATTGCTCTGTCTTTTATGATAAGGATAGTTAAATTATTAGCATGTATGTGTAACATCCTCAAAGGTTCGTATATACATACACAAATATTATATTCAGTATAGGTATAAGTATTGTATTCATAGAAATAATTACGGGGAAATACATTTATACAAAGGTATGGGTTATTCATATAGCTTCACTATTTCTCGTATTGAGGCTGCATTTCAAAGGGAAGCTGATGAAAGCTCCATCTGTACCTTTTGTACATCTTATGTTACAATTACATTGCTGGCCAAACCGAATACTGAAATACTGAAACACTATCACCAAAGCCGAGGAAGACCTCAACAAGTTATTTTCGCAGAAATTCCGAGATTTTGATCCTTTGAAGCAGTATTTATCAGTAGAGTAGAGTAACATATCAAATTGTACTACTAACTAAACCAATATATGTACCGTATGGAAATACTGAATATATTCAGGAAAAACTAACAATCTGTAGGTATACGAAAACCCTGAGAACAAAGAAACCAGATCAATATGAACATTGTACCTACCTACGTAGATACACGGATTGTAAAATATTTCTATTTCAAAAACAGTGGGCTTGAAGATTTTCTACCATATAACCCGGAGCGTACTAAAATTTTTTACTTAACAATTAACTGGTATATTTCACAAAGGGTCACTAAGGGCTCCAGGGAAAATGTGTCGTATTGTTAGGAAAATAATGCTTTCTCCAACATGCAGTAACTTGTGAAAAGGGTTCAGAGAGCCATGCTTTCTGGATATTTGAAGGCGTTGTTATGTGTATCCGCTGGCAAATTGTACTACCGTCCGACCCAGTTAGGAAATAATAATATAATAAACATATCTACATATTAGGTGTGTTTGTTTGTGTGGGTGAAAAGGCATAGAACAGACGTTGTATGTTCTACCAACAATGCTACGTGAATAAACACTGTGTTGCTAAAAAAATCTAGCGACATTCCGTGTTTTTGAAAATAAATATTGAAGACAACAATTTCAGCTATGCTCAACGACGTTTAATAATGAAAACACGAGTGTGATCGAATTCAACTGTAATAAAATTACTTACCGTTGTCCGTTTTGATTTTAAATTTTAAAATATTATACGAAATGAAGTGTCAGTTAAAAACGAAATTGTCCGAAAAAATTTTGAAGATAAATAAATACAAGAAGGCTTAAATTTCCAATGTTAGTTAATCGACCATTTCTGAACCACTACCAAGACACCTCTGATTCCAAAATTAGATCCTTTAATTAAAAGTCCAATGAACTATTAACTAATACCGCAAATGTCACAGGATCCTACGTAATCCGGAGTATCTATGTTGATTGTCTCTGTGCTGTAATCAATACATTCACAAGGTTAAGAAATTCGGTAAGTACAGTACGTGAGTTCGTTACTATAAGCATTTTACCACCGGCACGTTGCCGTTAGCCCAAATATAAACTTTAAAATAAAAATAAAAACTAATTGCAGCGTGTATGACTAGCACCAGCATCAAATTACGAAAACGCGAAACAAGAGCGCGTTCGGCGTTTTGATTGGCCGGATTGAATACTCTAACCAATGAGAGCGTCGAACGCGCTCTCGTTTCGATTAATTTAAACGTAAAGTAAACTCACACTGAGAGTACTGCCCAATGTTTTACGTCACGTTTTCACGCAAACAGCACGGTGTAAAAGTCCTTCATTTCGTGGCTTTTGTAAGCCTATGTAATTGCTATATATTTTATTGTGTTGTTTTACAACAAATACTTAGTTAATTGACACGCTTTTACGATACTTGGTTTATGGTTTATGGGAAAAGTAAATGAGAAACAAATGTCAGCGGCTTGATACCGAGGGTCAGTGATTTAATTTCTACAATTTTATTGGGTACTAGCTTTTGCCCGCGACTTCGTTCGCGTGGAATAGTGACTTCCGGCAAATTTTTGGTTTTAACCACATAGTTCCCGATCTCGCGGGATCTCTTCAAAAATGAGGAAGATATTCCAGGGAACTCTTCAAAAATCAACATAATGAGCTCTGCGTTTGAATTTAATAGATGTATACTCACTTAGGGCATTGAAAAAATAGTTTAAAAACGGACTTAAACTAACTTAAAACTAAAGAAAGCTACGAATTACGAATTTATAACAATTAAAAAGAAACTATATTACAACCTATCCTCTATGCTATAATAACCAAGCTTAAACTAAATAATTTAAAAGAAACGACTTAAATCTAATCTAATTAATTTATAAATTAGACTTACAATTTTATTAAAAAAACTAACTACAGTAACTACGAATAATCGATATCAAACTAAACCTACGTTAAATAGTTTAACCAAAAAACCAGGAAAACCCAACAAATAAACTTATTAATTGACAAATACAACGAAACCAATTTAGAATATACGAAACAGCAGGACCACTACAGACAAATAATAATCATACGACTGATAATACACTTTTTCTACGATAGTACCGAAGCGCTCGGCCGATACCCAACCAAATGAATGTAACGAAACCATAGCGCGATCTATTTCGATCTATCGAGGATAAAGACAACTTGGATTATTTATTTATACTCCGTTCGGGCATTTTCTTTGTACTAAAAGTTTAATTATATTGATATTATTTTTTTCATACCTTTTTACTATTTATTTACTTTTTTCGATGAATTAAAACAATAACATGAACCGAAGTCGTGTAACGATCGACATAGAATTATCTATACTCCGTTAGAGCATTTTCTTTGTACTAAATGTTTTATTATATTGATATTATTTTTTTCATACCTTTTTACTATTTATTTACTTTTTTTCGATAAATTAAAACAATAACATGAACCGAAGTCGTGTAACGATCGACATAGAATTATTTATAAATAATTTATTTCTTATTTTTATTTTTTGATTTTTGAAATAAAAATATATCTATGTCCTTTCTAAGGTTCTAAACTATATCTGTACCAAATTTCAACCAAATCCGTCAAATAGTTGCGGAGATTAATGGTATAAGCATAGAATGTTCGACGTGATTCTTTAATTTGACATAACTTTTTTATTTATGAACCGATTGACATGAAACAAACACTAAATGTAAATTTAAGCATCCCACAATATATTCGTGAAAACCGCATCCAACTCGGATCAGCCGTTTCTGAGATTAGCGCGCACAGACGAACAGACAAACAGACAAACAGACAAACAGACAAACAGACAAACAGACAAACAGACAAAAAAAGTTAATTACATTTTTGGGTTCGACATCGACATAACAATAACCCCTGCTATTTTTTTTATTTTTATTTTCAATGTACAGACAGCACTTTTCTACGATTTTATTATATGTATAGAAAAGGTCCTAGGAAGTTAAATGGGTTAATTATTCGTAATATTGTCTTATTGGTTTAGCGGTTGTGTACACAAATGTGGATCGTGAGACCCTCGGTTTGTTCCAGGTCAACTGACAATGCTAATTGATATTCAAATTACAGTGTTGTTTGAATTTTGGTTCGTTTTGCTTCGCTCCGACTAGTATACTTATAGTATGAGTGAAGTGTAGTGCACTTCAAGACACAAAAAACACAAGACATGACTTTGCAGTCTCTTGATCCTTTGAACCATGATAATACATATAAGTGGTATTTACACGTAACTATACATGGGTTCTAAAAGTTAATTAATGTCCTATACACACAATAAAGTACACTACATTATACGTTCAATTAAAACAGTGTAAAACCATCAAAATATTAACTAACATAATCTGACAAATTAAGTACGAACGTGATAAATTCGTTTGGACGCACAAATTATAAATGAGAACTAATAAGTGACCGTTTAATTATTCGAATCCGATTTCGATTTTCAATATGGAAGTCAGTACCATTTATCCAGATTTGAAATTAATTTGCAAAATGATTTAGGGCTATCAATCATTGAATGTATTATTTAAGCCAATTCGGGACACGATTCGGTTCATTCAATGTATTATGCAAATCGTAGCATGACCTGTCTCATCACTGACTAAGCTATTAGATCGGTGTGGATCATGTCGCAGCTTCACAGGTTCTATAGGCAATGCTTGTTCGTATTTGATTAATTTTATTTAGAACGGTAACATATACGGTATCATTTCTTTAGTAAATTACTACAATACAAAAGAGCTATGAAAATAAGTCTGTGACGATAGCTACTCCTCATTTTGTCGCCTTCTAAAGTATTCTATTAGTTGACGCGTTTCTTACGAATAAATGAAACATGGTAGTCACCTATATTGCACCCAAATTATGGTTCCTTTTATCAATTAATGTTTATTAATTACTTTATGCCAGTGTTACTGCATAAACATAATGTTTTCAATTACAAAATTAGAGAGGCACTAAGCAACAAATATACGAAAACAAATATTGTCAAGATCCTCAATGTTTGTTGAACATTAATTGAGTTCCTGAACTTTGTACACTGTTTATTTTTCATTGAGAACTTGTTAATTTTATTAACAGTATCTACCTACCAAACGATTAAAAATATATTTTGTAAAGGAACTTAGTACGGTACATAACTCGACGAGTTATTTATTTTTGACATTAAAATTTTTTCAACTGTAGAAAAAGGTTCTACGTCAGTTACGGATGACCACAGGCTTTTAAAAGTTTTCACGGTAAAAAATACGTATATGTACAAAAACATTTTGGTACTTTGAGCTGTAATATATTTAATACAGAGGGTCTGTGTAAAATAGTATATTATGTACAAAGTGGCGTGTAACAAATACTGCAGTAATTTTCCAGAACAAATAGAAAAATATCTGTGGAGGCATGGGAAAAGAGGTTGTATTTAAAACAGCCGTCTTCTGGACACGTGGACGCTGGCTGGATAGATACTCTTTTGTAATGGCGGACAATGGTTCTCTATTCAAATCTGCTGCTGTCACAGATTGTTGGTCAACAAAGGTTTACAGTGCAATCCCCAGGTATCATGGAACATTACTGTCATAGGAAATATTATTTGCATGTAATAGGGAACAATAGGATGACATGATGGTGTACGTGTAGTTACAGTACATCCTGGCAAACTTTACACGTATAGCAATGCAAAAAGAAAAACTGCTATATAGGTATTTTACAAGTAAGTAGGTACATAATACCAATGCCACGATTGTTAAAATATGTGTTGAGTTGACGATATCGTCCGAATTATGGAATCAATCTGATCGAAATGGACTCAACTAAGCTATTTTTTTATATGGAGAAATGCGTGCTATGGATGGCTTGCTATCGATACATCGCATACTCGAGCTGTGCATCTTCCTCGCACAACTATATCTATAACTTAGCATCAGTGAAAACAGTTACATTGTTTTACAGCTTATCAACTACATCTTTGTAGCATAGCTACGTAGCAATACCTGGTGGAACAGCACCATAAAGCTGGACACGTGTTCTTAGATCAACAGACTTTCATACTTTGTTGCTGTAGTTTCTCAATTCATTGAACTTAGATATCTTCCACAAAAGGCCGTATCGTGCTTGCATTGTTTAGTGTTAAGAAATAAAATATTATTACCTTCTATAAGTACATTGTGTTACTAAGTATCTAGTTAGTCACTTGGAATAATACTCCAATAGCTAAGAGGAAGTTAATCGCGAATTTTAAAACGGACAAAGTACGCGTGATTTGTTTAACAATTATAGCCGAGTTTATAGACCTTCGGTATCGCGAGAGCTTTTATGATGTGAATGACTAATCATGGATAACTATGCCATGGCTTGTATTATTATTGTATCACTGCCTTTTGCTTGTGGCTTTGTCTGTTAGGTACCGTCAGGGATCACTATCATCCTGATCCGGAGCTGCGGACTACCTAGCGGGTTTACCGGGGCTCCGGCTCGACAAGCAGGAGTAGGACAGGGGTGGTTTTTAGTCAGTAAGAGTCTGACACTCCCTCTCGCCTCGCCCAGGGCGGGAGAAGTCATTGAATGATTTTCCCCTCTTGAAAAAAAGGGATCACTATCATACTACAATCTTATTTCTCTGTACTGTCAACTGTTAGAACAGCTTGTTTCTTAATTTTTTTAATACCAATAAACTGATAAAATTACTGATAAACTGTCAAACTATTCCGTAATCGGTATCAAGGTCTTAAACTTTCAATTGCAAGAGCAATATTATAACACTAACAACGATGACGTCAGCTAATATGACTGCATTAAAAAATATTCGCAAAATGATTCACTGGACTTACCTACTTGTACAATTAGCTCGTACAAATACAAGCCTGGGCGTCGGGACTTAATGGTCTCGTGCATCGCGGTACACCTGCTTCCGTGGCCTTATTTACTACATAAAAATGTCGCATTAGTTATAAAATAATTACGTAAATTGTACACCTGTTCTTGTAGTATATAATTGATAATTATTTCTGACGTATCTTTACATAATAAGAAATAAAGGACTGATTTATATTTGCTTATATGGATTTGTGAGTTAATTATGTGTTCTTAAGATGATTTCTCACATTTCTGTTAACGTTTTATACTATGAGTCAGTAAATTCATTGATAAAGTTTTTAAATGGCAATGGTATTTAATAATATGTTGATACGTATGATCTGATGATCAGAATACATAAATTATTATTTTTTTCCAAATTATATGCATCTTCACATAAAAATGTGAGTAAGATTAAATTATTTATTTTTTCCAAAGTACCTATAATACAATTAACCTAAATACGAAGTGGTGGATGCCATGAGAGTTAGATCTGTCTAGGACTAGACCCTAGCTAGACCTAAACTGGGAAATTGTCTATTAGACATTTCTGAACGAAAAGGTTCAGTAATTGATTTGGGGATTGTGCAGTTATGTACAAGCACTATGTACTATAGCTATGGTACTATAATATAGTATACTATATTATATTCCTTACTTGTAAGACATCACTCAAATATTTTGTTAGTTTGGGAATGTCTATCGAGTTAAGGACACATACATAAGTTTGAGTTTCTGCGCATGAAACTTTTAAATTAGGTAGGTAATATTAATTTTTTATGTAATTGTGTATAAACATGACAAATTGTTATAATTCCTTTACCTACATCAGTAGAGGTATGATACACGAGCTTCAGTCCAAATATTTTCAAGTTATACCCAAACGAAACCGACAAATGCGATTTCATAGGATGGTTTCCTAATTTTTGTTTTAATGTTTGATTTATTTAAAACATTATACAGATAACTTTAAACTAAAAAATACGTGTCTGATATTTTTTTATTATCCAACTGCCGAATTAATTAGATTTTTAAATTTCTTTACCTGTCATCTACTTACCCTATAGCTACGATATACTAGTTACAATTAGCACGCTGCATACGAGTTAGAAATATTGTATTATAATGTAAACAGCACTCGAGGTCAGGTCAGAAACCTAACGCATTCCGCACCTAAGTGATTTTATATCGATTATATATTGTTGTGAACGTCCAACTAGTTATAAGATTTCATTTCGTAACACATTGGCAACAAATCATATAGCATTTGCCTTCAACAGCTATGCACAGGTGGATACTACAATATTATTAATGTAATTTGATAGAGGATCGTATATTAAAATTATATAATTATCATAATCTAAATCCCCACAGTGTACATCCACTTATCACCGTTTCTGTTATAAGTGGCATGCAATCCCTATTACGGAGTAGTCCCTATTACTTAGTAGGGGGTGAGCCAATTGCCATATACTGGGCACAATTCCAGAATCAAATGCATTACGTGCCGTAATGTGCACCTCTGCCTATCCCTTCGGGAATAAAAAGGTGTGACGTTGCGTTGCAAAATATTTACAATAGCCAATCGTCTTCACATCAACAGATCATTACCGTCCACTGCTGGACTGTGGGCTTCCTCTACTCTCAGGAGGAGAGGTTTGTGGCGAATGAATGAATGTTGAAGTTCAAAAGGTGCTTACAAGTTTCTTGGATATGGTTGAGCGTCCTGTCAAACGTGTAGTTAGCTTTTGCGACACCCACGTGAGGAGTAGAGCTGGCAACAAATCTACGCCACTCAGCTGTAACCATACAACAACCAAATTAATACCACACAATAACCATCACGTAAAGTCTATAGTTAATTTTAGCGGCGTCAATGTGAAACATCCTTTCGATACAGGATTACGTGTGGGCGACGCGAGACCAGAATACTGAGCGTTCGCGCAAATAGTACCAGGGTTCAGTACAACTACGAAGGACATTGGAATGCCTCGCGATCCGCGCATTTAAATGCCGACTTGTTCGCAGTTCGCAGCGCATGACAAATAACTCCTTGGTAAACTGAATAGATGTCTATTTCCGATTTCTATTGAACTCTTTGTTGTTGTTCCATTCGTTCTGTTACGTTTTCAATAAAATATTCTTTTACCTACTTTAAAAAACCCTTTTGTTTATGTAAAAATATAAAGTGATGTTTGTATTTTATGTTTTGTGTTTCATTTCGACCGGTTGTGTTTGTTACGCGATTCACTCATTTGTGTTTATGCAACAGCAAAGTGCGGAACCACAGCGTCATTTGGTTGTAACATCGCAACAAATAATTTAAAGTTGTGTTATACACATTTGAAACGGAAATTGTAGCATTTAAATTAATTAAGAGCGTTTTAAACGAGCCGAATGAATGGTTGCGGTGAACTTTTAATTTCTGTTTGCGACAAAATATTTTCGCGATCCAAGCAGAGGTTTGACGTACGAACACACACGAAAAACAATATTTTCGTACCGCACTAACTGTGTTTTGCGTGTGTTTTTATCTGACCAGTTTATGGGAACTGGGTCGCAAATTAAAACCGCAAAACTTTGTTCAATCCTACGGGCTTGTTAGCAGATTGCGAACTAAACCTAAAAATATTTCACACAACATTCATTTACAAACCAACGTAGGTACTAGTCAAAAACCTCAATTTGCTAACAATTATGTTGATTTATCTCGAATTTTAAAATCAGTATCGTATAATTTTCATCTCCTTATAACGCTAATGACGTCATACTTATTTATCATTACTAGTGGTCGCCTAGTGGTCGAAATTCAACCATATACGATTTAATTTACAATACCACTTAACATACGTTCAAGGATAATTTTTATTTAACTCAAACTCAAACAAACTCTTTTATAAAACTCTTTTCATATGAGACGTGAGAATACCATCGCAATGTCTATCGATTTTGACGTTTTGTCAAATACGATCAGATACTATGCATGTGTGTGTAATGTTTTATTTATTGATTTAATGTACTTTATAAGCATTATTTTTGAAAAATATTAGCGTGCTGCACTTCTCCTACACATAAACTATAAGTGTACCAAATTTTATGCTCCTACGTCCGCGCAATTTTCGTAAAAAGTGGTCCAAAGTTTTTGCATCACGTATTAATATATAGATTTTCTGTAACACAATTTCACGGTACCACAAAGAGCGGCTCACAATTTACAAAGATTACCATAAATTAACATTATCTATCGAATTATTAAGCCGGCTCAGGTAATTGGCAAATATATTGCTTCCTAAATGAATAAAATTTTGTTGAGAATAATAAGAGTTCATTTCATTTTCCTTTGTGAAAGTAAATATAATGCAAACCGTTACAATAATTACTTGGAAAGTAAAGCAATTGTGTCTCAGGAGTCCGAGTGTAAATTTTATCATTTCTTCATAAAAATAATGAAATACTCAAGCAGTATCGATGGCATTATCACGTTAAAAATACTGAAAAGCTATAAGGTTTCCATTCAATTTCGCTTACGTTTGGAATATCGAAATGAAAGGTATCACGAAACCGATCCCTTATTTAGAAATACGTACTGAATTAAAATTTTCCGCCTCGGCGTCGCGACATGTACCCTAAATTTCCCCGATTCAAATTAAAAAGCTCTCAAGATGTTATCCCGTTGCCTGATACGGCACGTCGCCCCTGAATTATCGAATACCTTTCTCTCTTTTAAGAGCCACTTCGGTTCCTTTCGTCCTCGCCTGATCCCGCGCCCCCAGTTTACCTTTATCCTCAATGTAACACTACAAACAAAATATTCACAATACACTCCACGTGAGTCCTCTATTTTCATTGATATCTTTTCCTTGCATTTTCTCATACATTTCTATTTGAATTTTCCTTTCTCTCTGTGATATATTGTATGGATAACGATAGTTTGACAGATTGAATTATTCGCTAAGCTTTTTAATTAATAAAATCGCAGTTGATTTACTGTATACTGGTTCAGACTTGTAAGAAAACAAACTTGGGATTTGAAAAATATGATTTTGTTTATGATCAATTACTTAAAATAATACCTATTCAATTTATTTACGCAAAGTTATCGTGCTTTAAATAGTTTCTTTCTTAAATTGGCCCTACTTTTACCGAGATTTTGGTTTGAAAGGATCAGAGAGATTCTAAAGTTAGCAAAGTAATTTCGTTTCTCAAATTTATATAGCAAATGTTAAAGTTAATTTGAGGAATGGACCGTTTATGGATGTTTACAATATCCAAACACGTCACGAGTATTTGTCTTGAACAAACACTCAGAATGAGAAGCAGTTACAACAAAACGTTTGTAGGTCGTTCCAAGGTAGCCCTTCAGGCAACCAACAAACATTATTTCAGCTTTTCATTGTACAAGTAAATATTATACGGCTTTACTTACTATTTGCTACGAAAACAATTAATTTTACACAACTAATGCTTTAATATGTAAATGATGAAATATGAAAGTCGTTTGTAATATCTGTTTGATGTTTCGATGTTTATCAGAGTCTCTTTCGTTCTTAATGACATTAACTTAATCGAATTTCTTAGACGGAATAATTAATTGTAACTGCTTACAATCGTAAATTGTCTTTTGCCTTAATTATACAATCTTTAGAAAATGTTCATTTATTTCAATTAATCTAAGTGTTAATGAAAAAAACGGTCCCTAGTTTAATTATACTTACGAACGATTACATCGGCTAAGTGTTCGTTTTGATGTTAATGGATCAGGTATTGCGTTCTTTGTCTATTAAGTAGGAAATTATAATTATCTTCTCAATTTTTTTTTCAATTAAGGATTTCTTATATTTGTCAATCTTTATTGTCTTATATGTAACTCGTCGCTTACATCAACTGAAACTCTCCTTGATCACTTAATCAGTTCTTCCGTGTGGCGACTTCTGGCGTGACATAATAGAAGCATAACTTCACTCCTCTCTCCCATAGGGGTAGACAGAAGCAATAGAGTTTGTAAACGCACCCACGACACAGGAGAAAATCCTAATGTGGGGCAACGTTTAAAAAAAAATACAAAATGGAGTACCAATTTCAACGAATTTTACATACCTCTTTCGCCTCATGTGACATAGTATTTTGGAGTTTTTCAGAGTTAAGAATCATCACTTTATGCGCAACTCAAAAATGGGCTCATCCTCTATTATATGTGACGTTTAATACGTTTAAAATAAAGTAGGAGTTACGTTCGATATTTGCAGGGTGCACCTGTTTTGTTCTCTCAGTTAAAAATCAATTAACTCTATAAAAGGCCGACTAAACATTCTTAAAGACACGACACAGCTTGATGACAATCAGTTGAGCGATTCTCATCAACTATTCACAGTACGGTCGACATTAGATCACGCAATAATTATGCTTAAGTACTAAGAACTGACAGTTTATTCAAATCGACAGTTTAGCAGCGGCAATTGATTATAGACTTTATAGTTTAATCTAATGTCATTAGACTTTACTACTAGAAATTCATACGTAAATTAAAGCTTTAGAAATAGGTAATAAAACTGATATATGACCTAGAAAGTATTTAAGTTAAACGTTAGTAACTAGTTGAGCTGCATATTTAACATGAAAAGAAGTTAAATAATTAAGGTCTTTTATTGGTACTTAACATTCATACAAGTGATTTAAGTAAAAAATCCACCAGTATCACGCACACTCTAAAAAGGACGAATTGTAACAATTTTCCTTTACCTTAAAAGGTAGAAGGGAAAACAGGAACAGAAATAAAGTGATCTCAAGTAATAAACGAAATAAACACATTACGAATTATAGCGGGGAAAAAATGGCTTCCCAAGCCGAAAGTAAGTGTTTTGGGCCTGCTCTTATTATCATTTTAGCGAAGAATTCAACAGATGCAAACAATAAGCAAAGTAATATTAATTTCATAAGTTCAGAAGTAACAGGGTCTGAACAAATATTCAAATTACATTGGAAAGTATACTCTAAACTTTCACATTTAAAGTTCAAAAGATATCTTCACCTTGTAACATTTCTTTTTTTTTGTCTTCACTCATTAGTGATTTTATTCTGAACAGAATACATAACAATGCCTCAATACTGACTGTTTTCATTATTTTGTTTATTTTATACAATGTAAATAATTATTCGAGTTTGTTTGATATGAACAAATAATTATTAAAATCACGATGAAATATAGGATTTCCATGAAATATGTGTGTTGGTATTACAATTATAATAAACATAAATATTTTATTTGGCTGGAATTTATCATTTCATTTTCTTTATTCATTTATTTTCATCTCGTTACCATGCCGTAAGATACGAATTTTATAGTCTTCGTTTCTTTTTCATAAATTATAATAATAAAGTAACAACATGTGAATATTTATTACGAACGAAGTCATTACGCCATGGATAAAGCCCTGGCTTGGATTGGAAATATTTGTCAATAACTATTTTACTGACAAAAGTAAAATGAATTAGGTAAGTGCTGAAACTAAATTATCCATAAAACAAAAAACTCTAAAAGCTTATCTTGTTAAGAAAAGTCCCAAAAACATTCTTTAAACAGATTATAACAATGTCTATCCTCGAGATTACTTATGAAAAAAGTTGTAAAATTATCAAGTTTCATTCAACTTTTATTCGAGTTTCGTAATTAGTGATTGTTTATGAATCATCTTGAAAAGATTTCTAGAAGCCCATCCATCATTGTAAAATACAACCTTTTTGAAACAAATATTATTTTGAGGTGGCTTGCTATTGTCGATAAAGTCTCGTGTTTAAACCATGTATGTATATAAGTACTATGTGGCCAGTTTTACACTTTACTTATGTTCCGGTAAAGTTAAAACATTTACCACATTGACCAACGAGTATCCCTTCACGACAACTGCTGCTTTTACTTTAGTTACTGCTCTTATCTCAGTTCGTCTATCGCGTTCGTGTATTATTGTAATACTTATAAAAATAAGTACATTTGAGCCTTTATTATCGCAAGCACTCTTGGGAAATTATCCACAGTTCAGAATAAGGCCAGTGACTGTTTAGGTTAAAATGAAAATACACCGACCAGTTTACTCGTTTCCACGTTTTTCACGCCACGCTATGCTATGCCCTCCAACTAAATTATTTTTTGTCACTTTTTTACTACACAAGTTTAAACTAGCTTTTGAAAAATAACCCTGCGTGTGCCGAGCAACGATGTCATACCCAGTGAATACGTATATGGGGACTTTATGTGCGGATATTTATAGTTTAGTGCTATCTTAGAAATTCGATAGCATAAAGTGGTCGTAACCGTCGGCTGCGGTTTCACGCCGACGTAACTAAGCCGGACCCTTCCTTCATCATTCTGTCACTCCAATTCAAAATCCAATCCGCTAGCGGACTATCTGATGCCAAGCCTCATTTATTACTGACTTTCAAATAAGCCAAACTACGGAGCAGGCTTTTAGCTGGATGTCATACGCGAATGTCAACATGAAAGAATTTACATGTTTTTAAAAAGGAAATTTCATTCGGCTGAAGTGTTGAACTCGTTAGTTTCGTGTTAACTCGTGGCTTCATATCCTAACACTTTTAGTTTAGGTATATGCCCAATAGAGATGCAGTTAAATCTAGGCCAAAATAAAATCCAGTGCGGGTCGTTTAGGAAAAAAATATTAATTGGAATTTTTAAGCTTTTTTTTCAGCAATCATTGATAGATTGGCTGGACTGTTAAGCCGTAACGATCTAACAGTAGATTGGTGGGGTAGATAATAAAGCTATGGTATAGAATTTGATTAAATTTTAAAATACTAACCGCAAGAACCTGACTTGGATGTTTGAAGATCATTCCATGAATAATAATATCATTCATGAATACTATGTTACATTTAAAATTTTGCGACGGTATTTGAATACATTCAAATACCGTCGCAAATATTGTGATATAATGATTCTGCAAATCGATGCACAATCATATTTCATGGAAATTACTAGTAGACAGACAATTAATACTTCGATTACAGTGCGGCTATTATACCCATCTGCAATGTCAATCTGTGTGGTTCAAACGCAATTCATACACCAGATTTGAAACACTGGTATTAGCCTCTGACATACAATCCGCATGTCATCGAAAAGCCCATTATGTTCCGAAATGAAGTAATTAACATGTCGCTCAATTCCATATATCCTTCATAAATGATTCGCTATTCACAACCCATTTATCGAATCCAAACATTAACAAGTTAAACTGTTTACATTTACAAAATAACATCACACACAATTAAGAAAGCAATTAAAATGGCAAAGGAACCGGGAGACAAGTAAGACTGTGTTAAACGAAGTACTTATTAGTCTACATCCAACAAATTAAGTCGACTCAGTTGTTCTCAACACTGGAAACAATCAGCCCGGGGCCTGACGATCTGGCGACAATTACATTAAATGTCTAACTGAACACTGTTACAGTGGTTCAGATAAAATGAAAATTAGCACCGCGGCTGCCGGCAGCACAGAGTGAAGACGAGATGAATTTCTTAAGAAACCCTCACTCTCTATAAGGGTGAGATGAAGAAATTCATTTTGAACTTTACCTGCAGCGTCAACTCCGCAATAAACCGCCAACCTGAATCTATCTGCATTCACTATGAATGCAAGATACGTTTTTCTAGGCCACCGCGGTTTAGAATTAGGATCACGAACGCTGACAAACTTTAGGTTCGAACTCATTCATTAAAAACTATTCAAAGGAAAATTGGTTGACGTAATCGTTGACGACGTTAACTTCGGAGTAGACTTCCAAGGAAAAGAATGGAAACCACGTGCTGGAAATTGCAAAGTTCTTTGTTTTCTTGTTCTCAAATAAAACTGTTACCTACTAAGAATGTTGGGCATTTGGACATTTGGTAAATGACAATACAATCAACAAAAAGAAAGTTTTTATATGAATGTGCCTTATTTGGTGATGTATTTTATAATTTGTTAGTTTAATTTTATGGATACAATTTTGCATCATGACTGCCGCCCATATGTCGATGTAAAGCGTAGGTACTTTTGCTTGCGATTTGTGTAGTTTTGCTGATCGGTTGAATTCATAGAAATTTATTGTTGTTATGTGAGTTACTAGAAGCTTTTAGTGATGATGTAAGGCCGCGTCAACCATACGTGCCGGTGCTGACGTGGAGCCCGCCCAGTCCTGACAGCCATTAGGTTCGTAGTCAACACTTTGATTTTAACAAGGGGTCCGCGAACCCTTGTAATCCGTTTACGCGCGCAAGTACCCTCTCGACCCAAGTAGCGACGTTTTGTCAAACGTCTTGCCTACTTAGCTTTCTACTTGCCTAAATATTTGTGTTCTAAACATTAATGAGATTCGCTCGATCACAACCACAAACTCGTTAAGAAGTCTTAATTGAATTTAGAACCGCAACCGATTGGAATGACGTACAAGAATCCCGCGGGTGTATTTTTCTTTTTTGTTTCCGGATACTTGACTAGGTTTATTGCAAACACGGTCAAAAAGAGCCGCTCGGGCACGAATAAATTCCAGGCTGGTGAGTCAGACAACGCTTTGTGTGTGCCCGCGGCCAATGAGGCTGTGTTGTGGAAGCACTCCCGCTCACTAGCATGATTATCGCCTGCCCGATTCACTTACGAGACTGATATAAAACTGCAACTCATGTTACACTAACCATGCACTAATTAACTTTTTCTTTTTCCCCAGGTAACACGAGTTTTGATTTAAGACCTGCAGTTGAAAGGTAACATTAATCCACACGGCGACTTCACAATGAAATGTACAATTAATTTCACAATCCAATCAACAGCTCAATAAATAATATTCGTAAAGCCGAGCGTATGAAATTCATAGCTGTCCATCCATTAAAGTATTTTCCATTGAAAGCTGCAAACAATACTTTTGAATAATTAATGAGTACATGTAAAATGTCGCGCGTAATATGGAAGTTACATTGTGTGGCTATTGTTAAGCTTGAACCATTCAAAAGTACTTTTTTCAAAAAGATATCTTTGTTTTTCCTAGATAAATAAGACAACCATTGGGATTCGCTTGTTTGCTTTGCAGACTCGCGGACTTTTTTTTAAGGAGGCTAATCGTCCACTTCTTCTTCCGCCCTGGGGCGAGGCGAGAGGGAGTGTCAGACTTTTACTAACTAAAAATCACCACGTTCCTACTCCTGCTTCTCGAAACGGAGCCCCGGTAAACCAGCTAGGTAGTCCGCAGCTCCGGATCAGGTATCAACCCTACTGGGCTCCATCTGTGGTGGTCCGGTGGCTCTTTGAGGCGAGCGCGGAACGCAACGCGCTGTACACTCGAGCTAGGTTGCAATCTGTTTTGTTAAAGTTATAACCAGTATTTAACTAAGTGAGTTAGTTACATAGGATCATGTAGATCCGACATGAGATAGTTTAGGAAATGATACCAAGTATGTTTGTGTACGCAAGTTATATCTGATGTGGTGTTTACATAAACTTTTGACGTTCAAAAGTGCCTTCCTGGTCTATTTGAAATAAATGATTTTGATTTTTTGATTTTGAACTTTGAACTGTTCTTACATCCTCGTACTATCCGATAAATAACAGATGTATTTTTTTCGGCATTCCGACTTCCTTGTTGGTTTAAATAAACTCTCGTTTCGATTCTTCTGGGAAACTAAAAAGGTATTTCTTTCGAAACAAAATGAACTGTGAATTTAGAAACGAATGGCGAACATATCAAAACTGAATACAGAGTGTTCTTTTAGATCTGTTAGATCTTCTGACAACTTCAACAAGTTAGTTCTCGGTAAGAAAAGGATTTAATAGTTATACAAAAGTATAACTTATGTTCAGCAAGGTGCGATTCGTTTGTTTTAAAACTTTCCCATAGTTTGTACTCTTTATAGTTTTCTTTATAAAATCGAACGAAAGTAAAATAGTTGTAACTTATCGTTGAACAGATGAAATTATTCTCAATATCAATATTACATTATTTCATAGAACCTTATTTGTATTGTTATATTTGGAAAACAATTTTCATATAAAATTAATCTTACCAAGAAAGTATCTTCCAAAAATATGTTCTCATTTATTAAGCTAATAAACGATTATACGAGTATTTAAGGAGACTAATATTAGATAGCTCCGTGGAATTTTTGTTATAATAAATAGGTATTACAAGCTTATGTATATAATATACATAATGTGATATTACTTAGGTTAACCTACTAATAACATACTAGTTTTCTAGTTAATCTAGAAGAGTATATTTTTATGGTATATAAGCCGGGAAACAAGCAGACGGATTACCTGATGGTAAGCAATCGGCGCCACCTATGGACATCCGAAACATCAGAGGCGTTACAAATGCGTTGCCGGCCTTTTGAGGGTAAGGAATTACTGGGTATTTAAAAAAGAAGTGTACCTATTATACCTATTTACATATTTATGCTCCTTGCTAAAACGTAAATGGTAAATAAAATTTTCAAATCGATCAGGTTGTATCTAAAAAAAAAAGAATAAACAAACGCTTTAATAAACAAACAAACGCAATTAAAATAAGACTAAAAATGCTTTAAGTTTTGGTTCATTAACTAAACACACGTGGTTTAGTTTGGCGTACCGCAGAATTGTACGGCAAGGTAATGAGTGCATTTTTTAAAGTCACATGGATGAGATGAGAATAAGAGATGAGTTGTTTTTTTACCATGAGGGAGCTTTTCCACCAGAGATGTGCTATGCTACGTTGCTGTGGATGCGTTAAGCTTCCACCAATCATATTCATTGGTTCACATAGCTTAGCACTGGTGGAAACGGACTCAACTAAGATAATGATATTTTTTTTATATGGAAAGATGCGTGCTGTGGTTTCGTGTTATGGATGGCTTCCCTACTATCGATACATAGCATACTCGAGCTGCATCCTCGCACAACTATCTGCATAGTAGTAGTATCCTTAGTATCAGTGGAAACGTTCACATAGTATACATAGTCACATCTCTGGTGGAAAAACACCCTGATGCTGTATTTTCACAAGTCCATTCCACCTTCTGAAATATTACTGTTGGTTTTTAATTATTACCTTTTCGCGTACATGGTTTATGCATTCAGTAGCCGGGTTTCGAGTTACATAATGATTGTCTTAATAGCTTTTTACGATCACTTCTGGCATCCAGACTTTGCTTTTTCTTTTCTGATGATCATAAATCTTCGACTTTAATATCGTCGTATTATTAAAGTAACGATTATTTATCAATTGCTAAAGGGTAGTTATTTACATAAATAGGTCTCAACTTTATAAAGGCAACTTGTAACGTTTGTAGGTAATGAATTAGTAGAAAAAATTTAAAAATATGTTTGTTAGGTAGCTCCTATTTGTTAGGTAGGTAGGTATTAACGTTTTTATGTGTCTTAAGATTGCACCTGAAAATGGTAAGTAAATAGATTTTCTGATCGAGCAACATCTGCAATAGCACGTTTCTACTGCATTCAGCTAAATGCCTGGAAAAACGGCAAAATTCCTGACGACACCGGTTAGTTTAAGCAAAAACTGAGCATGTAGATCGTAGATTAGAAATGTAAGTTACTTTTACTAGAACTTTTCTGAGATTTATTTATAAAATTGGCAATATAAAGTCAACATTATTGCAAATAAATTTTCTTACATTTCCCACAAAAAATTGTCTGAAAGAAATTTTCCTATTGATAGTATTTAAATTTAATTTAAAGTCGAACTTGACACCACAGAGTGGAGTGGAAGGAGGGTAGGGAGGCCTTTACCCTGCAGTTGGACGACCACGGCTAAAATTAAATAAATAAAATAATATATAAGTAGTGTTTAAATGTTTCTTTTCAATTGAAAACTTTCTACAAACACAAAGTAACTGTCACATTTCGGTCTCATATTCCAATATAATTTTCATATTTTGTGTTATTTCGTAAATTCAAACTTAAGAATTCTCTTCGAAAGAGCTTTTAAAGTTCAAATGCGCAAGTTTATTCAAATATATGATGTAGGTACGAAAGCTCGGCGCTGCAGCTACAACATTTTAGAGCTTTTTCGTCCTAGTTCTTTATGCAAGTAAGAACATTGTGGAAAACTTCGCTATGTTGTAGTGTTGATATCATCATATTGTTTAAATAAAATACATTGTAGGTATACATGCATATGTCGCGCGTACCTCATTATTAAATTTAAAGAGATACACGTTAAATCTATGTACGTACTTGTACATTTCTTTCAACTCCTAAAGAAAAGCAACAAAATTGAAACGTAAAGGAAAATGTTTGGTAAGGACCTAATATAAATTGTTATACTTAATACATATTTCTTGGGTTATCCGTAATACTATCAATATTATACCTACCTACCATTGTCCTATACAATATGCACTACTTAGTACATACATATAATATGATTGTTTCAAAAGTTAAATATCAGTGAACTGAATCTGTGCCACGGTGTCGTCCATATGCGGGCTGTTTGCGCCCACGAATTCAATTAAAAAGGTAATAATCATACGGATTGAGATTTAATTTTATTGGTAAAAGTTTAATTAAACCCTGTATCCCACCGTATGCCATAGACATGGTATTTATATTATGTTGTTAACGCACTTGACGATAAACTGAATAGATATTTTTACTGTACTGTTACTTTTATTATTTATTTAATGGGCAAATCTCGACCCGGAGTTGCGGACTTGTTATTGGGTTACCGGGGCTCTTTTGCTCGAATAGTAGGAGTAGGAACGTGGTGGTTTTTAGTCAGTAAGTGTCTGACACTCCATTTCGCCTCAGACAAGGCGGGAGAAGTCATTGGATAATTTTCCACACATATATAAACATTTTGACACATTTCTTATGGAAAATACTTCATTTGATATGTTAGGTAATCTATCAGAAAGTTAATAAGATAGGTATTGATTGTAAATCAAACACGAAACGTAATGACCGTATGAAATGAATCGAGTCTCATTGATAACAATTTTTATAGAGTATATCTAATAATATTTAAAAAGTATAACTTTAATTCTCAGTTTTAAATGGAAGTCTGTAAACATCATCAAGACGTTTAAATTTTAAAATCATAGTTTAGATACAAATGCTTTAATTACTAACAAATCATTCAAAAATCGTTTCCAAAATACAGTTCTAATAGGACACCGCTGTCTTTAAATAAAAAGGTGTCAGGAATTGATCTGTCTAATCTCATTGTATAATTTAAACATTTATTTAAGCAAGAACCCATCGAGTTCGATGCTCGCTCACTGGAAGCTTTGAATTTAAATCGAATTCTCGTCAAACTGAATCATGTTTTTGAAGCAAATAACGAAATATAGCTTATTACAGAAAGTGGCAATCCGATACCTGAATCAGGGGTCTCTTTTACATAAGGAAATCACACTAATATTATAAATGTGAAAGTTTGTTTGGATGTTTGTCCGTCAAACACGCTGAAACTACAGATTTTGATGAAACTTCATATTATACAAACAAGCTAATTAAGCTGACTGAGTAATAGGATATTTTTTATTCCACGAGAACTCGGATAAAGCCGCTGGCAGAGGCTAGTTTACCATAATCTTCAAGCAAGGTCAGAGATCGCAGTTGGTAAAGCTTTGTCAAATAATCTAGCAGATTATTTATAGAAGAAAGTTTCTACAATATGCTACGTATATATAAGCATATGCATATACCTGATAGTATCATATTTGATACTTGTTTATCGTCATCAACAGTTTGTGGCAGTCCAACGCTGGATGGACCTCCTGCACTTAAGTAAAAATTCTACTCTGTCATCCCAAGATTTTGCTAGTGTTCATTAAGTATAAATTGATTTAGGCAGTGCCGGCGTAAGGGCCACTGACACCCGTGGGCGAAAATATTGTGGCGCCCACTTGAGGGAAGCAATATCAAGTGTTAGTAGTAGTTTTTCATTTTATTGGCGCCCCCCAGACTTTGTCGCCCTGGGCCATCGGCCCATGTCGCCCCCCCTAACGCCGGCACTGGATTTAAGTACATTGCAAGCCAGGTCAAGGAAACTAAATGACATTTATTAACAAACCTTATTTTCAATATATTAAAATGCAAAAAACACTGTAATCGAGAACGCTCCAGACGCCATTATTATCTTCTTCCAAGTTCATATAACTTTGCACCTTATTCCGCTATGTATAAAGTGCTTTTCAAACTGTCACTGAAAAATTCTTCGTTAGTCTACGTAGAGCCTTATCCTATTTTGAATAAATTATATTTTTAATTTTGTTTTGTTATGATCAGCTTCGCTTGCACGTCATCGATATTTTATATTCAAAAAGCAATGATATGATTTCGTTAAGGTTCTTTTTCAATTTAGTGATTTAATTTGATTGATATCAAGTGTTACAATTAATTTTAATTATCATTTGACCAACACAATACCTGTGAATCACCATTTCACCTCAACATTAATAATTTTGCACTATTGTTTAATATCAGTTAATATTTTTCAGTCCATTATAGGTAATTGCGATGGAGTATTTTTTAGATCGTTATCGAAAACGTTAGAAATAACAGAAAAAGTTTAAAACAGAATTCTAAAAAAAATACCAATAGCATATATAACCTTTGCCTTTGATGGTATCGTTTTTAAATTGAGAGGCAGAATTGATTGCGCAACACACGGTATTGCGGCATTTTGTAAAAAGAACGATAGAATCCGTGTTTGAATTTTGAATTTTTCTTCCATGTCTTGTACGTTAGCAGACGGCCAGTACCCAGTACCTTCTCTAGTTTAATTTCCGCCGAGTCATCGCATACGTGCCCAGAATTAATATTTGAACACTTACAACCAAGCTCCGTAGTTCCGAATAAATCACGGATACTCTAAAAATGTAAACAATCCGATTTTTGACAGTAAGTACGTAAAATTGAATATGGGTCAATTAAATAAAATCTCGTTAAATACAATTTCGTGTAAATAAGGTTTCATATGAAATATTTGTATAAGAATTTCATCACGAATTCCATATCCTTTAACGAAAAATTCATTTTTTATAGAGACCAAAATAAAATTATTTATAAAGAACTTCTGTTATTAGTCTTAAAATTTCAATAAGTCCTATAAGAAGATTTAAAATCTCAGTATGAAAAGTTGAAATTAATATAGCGACTCACCGAGGGATATGAAGCCACAAAAGAACGATAGCACAATCCCTCTTCAGGGACACATCGGTCCAACACTTCTCTACTTCTTTTAAAGAAGAATTGCAACTCAATAGTATGAACGATCGTTATAGCAAATGTAGAAAATATTTCCATTTCAAAGATTCTTTTTACAACCTTCCTGTAGTATCTACAATTGTCTAGAGAATACTTAACAACGGGGTTTTGGTTTACATCTTTGAGATCAGAAAATTATTGGAAAAGTAATGATAGAAAATCACTGAACATTATTTAAAACCCCATCATATTTGATTTCTAATTAAACTCTTCAATAATCCTCTATTTAGAACACAAAAATTTCAGTAACCATTCAACCAGGTTGTAATTCACTAAACGCAGAAGAATTGCTAACATGATTTCGCTTATTTTCAATGTGACAAGTTTTTCGAAATCCCGATCAAAAAATTCACATTATACGGATATTTTAAAAGCCTTGGCCGGAAGTGTTTAAGTTCGGAACGAAATGAATTATGAATGCATCCCGAGTTGGGCAGGCGCCGCATATGAATTCACAATTCAAGCGGTCAAGGTGCCACTCTTCTGTAGTGCCAGCGAAAATGTGATAAATTAACATATCGAATTTCGGAGCCCATTTTCGTATTCCGTGTTTTCTTATTAAGTTTAATACGTCCTACATTATGCATGGAGGCTAAACTCTGACTTTTTATTGTCGACCCCATCTGGCCTTTGTACATATTAGTAGGATAACAGGATACGTATAGGGCCAGACCCAAGAAAATATAGCAATTTCCCTCAGATTGGAAAAGGGTGAGTCATATTAAACAAATCAGTAAATCCAACAAGTATTTTTCATATCATGCGTAACTTCTTTTTGTTATTGGTGCAAATACATGGGATTTACATTGAACATGGGAAATAATCTGTATAACTCTCCTGTTACTGAGTGACTGACTGACTGACTGACCGACAGACAACGCATAGCTAAAACTACTAGACTTATGAGAAAGCTGAAACTTGGCATGTATATTACTGTAATTAAGAAGTCTAAGAGATGATTTCCCTAAATTCCCATGGAATAAAGAAGTATTTAATGCTTATGACGTTGCGGGCAGAAGCTGGTCATTCATAAATCAGTAGTAACGATTAAAATTATTATGTTACCAATTTACTTCTTCCTGATATTTGTAAGTAAGATATGGCATTGAATTTCATTCCTTTCATCTGTTAATTAAGAGAATTAGTGGACTAGATTTCCATAAGTCCGCCTTAAACCAGCGGAACCGAACTATTAATCCCTCAGACGATTGTACAAATAATGCTTAGTACTCGCTGTTCACTTGTTTGATCTACAACTTCAATTTCATTGTAGAAGTGAACAGTTTTGTTGGATTTGTAAATTGTTTGTAACTAAGCTGCAAGTTTAGTTTCCAAGTCACACAGTACTAACTAGTCGTACCGTAGCACTCAATAATGTATTGGATATCTTCACATCAGCGCGGAGTAATTGCCATGTCGGTTCTATTGAATGGAGACAAGACCGTTCATTGGTTACGGGTGTCAGGGCATCCAATCAAGCTGCATCAGAGAGGTAATACGGAACACATGTAGGTTTCAAGATACATTATAGAGGTGACGATCGACACTACGTATGTACCAAAGTTTATGGAACATGTCACGTCGCACATAATTAATTATGCCTCATCATAAAGTTGTTGCCGACGGCCCACCTGTGTGGAGCTGACAATTTAGTGAAGTCAAGACCGGAATCTTGTAATTAACGAGGCACCGAGGAGTTCATTAGATTTGGCCCAATAATTACGTATGATGTCTTACAAATATGCCACATCCGACATAATATAATTAATGCAGAAATTCTTCAGCTTTGGCGATTAAGTGGTGTTTAGAAACGGTGATTATGTATGTAGATAGATATTCAACTATTTAATTGATTTCCATTAAACTGAATAAACTTTAAACTTGCTGTCAATTCAATTATATAATTTGAACGATAAACGTTTGGCGTGTTTCTCCTCTATAAATGTTAATGCTATTAGCAGTTTCACGAAATCATCGCTTAAGATAAGAATACCTTCGTACCAAAAGCCCTACGAAATTTCTGCTATCTAAAGTTAGGAAATTAAAGAGGAATGTCTGGTGACGCATTTCAATAGTTTCTCCGGTATTTTATGCAAATTGTATAGATTCTGCAGGCATTCCGTTCGAACATGAAAACGTAACAGCACTATGAAAGTTTTAGTCCCAATTTGGGACAGCGTACTTATTAAAATTAATCGTCTTATGTTGGTAAAGCTTCGCCGTGTTGTCTTGTGTACCCAGCCTTAGAATATTTTAATAGCAGCGGTCTTCTGTAATCCTCATGAGATACGGATTTGATCTTAGAAGGTCACTTTGTTAACAATTTTAACACAGGTTTAATTATATCGATTTAGAGTTTAGAAAGGAATTATTTCATTGTATTTCTATGTATTTTAGTTAGTCTGATATTTTAACGTAGACTAAACTTCTAAAGATCACAATTTTCTCGAAAAAATGCGTAGTAAGAATAAACATAAAGACAAAAACAATGGTAAAACAATAATATGAAAGCGTGTTTCTTCAATAAGTGTTCGTTGTGAATGCGAATGTCCTGATAGGAAGGCTTCACAAGCAACGCATGTGTCGGTGACACATTTCTTTAGCACACATTATGGCAGCATTTCCTTAATACTTCCCTTTGCAAACAGATGTAAGAGAAGTATTCATTCGAGTTATGAATATCACTGCCTTGTAGAAGCTATATACTATGTGTAAATATACATAAAGAGTTATACGGACAGTCTTCTTTTCGAAAATTAGTTTTTTCAACTACCTCAGTTTCTTTTTCGTTAATTCACCTCGTTTGGTGATTTTAGAGTAGAAAATGGGTATTAAAAAAAAATTGTAAATGATCTTTGTAATATTCTTCAAAAGAATTTTTAAAGCTACTGAAATATTAGTTCTTTGTGTTATGTAAATTTTTGGCTCGGGAATTTTTTTTTTGAGGGGATGAAAAGGTGTCGGTAATTATTAAAAAGTAGTTTAGGAGGTACTAAGTCGTTTGATTATAAATATTCTATGATAATCGTACTCCGTAAAAAAAAGTAATTGTACAAAGTATTAATTGTACTCCGCATAAACTTTAACGCCTACTGAAAGCCTAACCTAGCCTAACACAAAGGTAGAGAGGACGTCATCATTGCGGGTTTGATTTTCGGGATCAGAAAAACAAAAATATGATTTTCATATTTGTTAGTATGAGAACTGATTGAAAAAAGAAGTTCATTTTAATGATAATTAACTTGCTAAAATAGACCTTATATCTACATCTATGTATTTATAAACACCTCCGCATTTAAACAATATTAGCAACATCACTCTATTAACTTTATAGCATAAGTGATATAATAAGTACCGTAATGATTTGTATACCAGTTTAATCATACATTAATCTAGGATCAATAGTTTATAGCCTCTACGTGGCTCGAACCCAATCACTCGCCTTATTGTTTGTATAAACTATAGGACCATCATACAAGATATGTCTCAGTCTTAGTGATTAAATGGGAACCAGATTGAACCGGATCTTACCAGATAATTTTGGTTAGCTTAGTCAGATACTGTACCATTAGGGATTTGGAATTGGATACGCGTTCCATCGTTTTCGTATTAGACAGACTTGTATCTAATTGCTAAGACAAATACGTATTTATATGATACTATGAAGAAGATGTTTATACAAAAGTTCTTTAAATACAAAAATGTTATGAAAATCACCTTACTTTAAATGCCTTACACTAGCTATGTAGTGGCGAATGTAATCTCGAAATTACGAAAGAAAGAAAAAAAGAATTACATTTTTAAAGCTGTATTAAATGTACAGGAGTCTTTTAACTGTTACTTCAATCTTCCTGGTATAACGTACTCACGGCAATAGCAATTTGGAGAAAATTCTCGCCAGTTCTCAGCCGAAAATCACTCGGCAAACCTTTCTTTTCCTCCCGTTTTCCAGCACAGTAAATATCACTTAAACCTGCTTTTCACTTAAGTGTGAAACCGCTATTGGCGCCTAAAACAAATATTGACTTTTCTCCTTTGTACTGAATTTCGATGCGAGATACACATTGCTATTTTGTAACATTCACTTCACGCACTTAAGTGAGCACATACAATAACAAAACGATTGTGCGTAGTGTGACAAAATGTACACCATTTTACCCAACGTAAAATCTTTACTAATCACTTTGCCTGCACGTTGCACTAATCAGAACTTCGTAAAAGAAGGCTTCATTTAGCAATCACACTGAAAAATAATTACATTTCCAATATTCAGAAAATAAACAACAATACGCGACTAATAAACATGAAACCGCATCGATTGAAATGTGATGCTGTTCTAATTAAACATGTTCATTACGTGAAACAAGCGAGGTAGCTTTGATATTGTAACTTGTAACTCACTGCTCCCTGCTCGTCGACACACCAGCCGTAATGGAAACGTGCAATTACCTACCGACACTGGCAAAGAGAGCGAACCGACACCTCGGATTGCACGTCACGATCTTCGACAATGAGGTACACAGCTAACTAGGTATAAACCCGCACGTGCTTCACTCATCATACCATAATACAGAACCAATGTCTCTGCCTCTAAACAAGTATTGTCTTAACGAGAAAGGGTACACCAGGCATCACAATGTACAAAATGCAGCGCCATTTAGTCCCACCAAAAACGTTGAAGAATCAGATCACGTTTTTATATTGGTCATATTTTGAGTTCCCGGAAACTTTGTGGTGTTCGATATCAGCTTCATTGGAGGCGACATATATTTGTTATTTAAGGCACGAAGAAGGAAATCAGGTCAACATGATGGTTGCGGACACCGCACAATGTGTACACTTGTAATGTACACGGCACAGAGAGAAAAACGGTTGTAAGAGTATGTAGTGTCGAATTTCGTACGTGTAATCCGGAGTTCGTGCAGTGTTTCACGTCCTTGCGATAATATCACATTTATAGTGACCGTGAATATAAACCAATCGGCTGTGAAATGGAATCCGCAACGTTGTTTCCTTATCCCGCATTAACCGTTATAGCGCTTAGTTGCGAATTGAAGTTAATTCGCGCGTAAACCTCTGGTGTATTGTTGGTGGATTAGTAAGTGGAGTGGTCAAACTCGGCTGCACCCGCCTCGCCAGCGATGAGTCAGCTAGTTACTGAGCAATTCTGCAACCTTGCTGTTCTGTAACGGCCGACTGATTATCATGAGACCTGTGGATGATCGGTAATGGCTACGTTAAAACATGTAACCCAGAAAGTGTGAGCACGAGTTATAATATCGAGTCGCCTGTCATTTACTGCAACGGCATCTTAATTCTATTGAATAGGCAGGAAATCATGAACGTTCCAGATTAGAGTTCGACTCGGTTAATTATTAGAAAATTCACTCTAAGCAATAACCGTTTAATGTATGAAACATGGTAATTTGTAATTGAATTAAAATGGTAATAAGTTTAAAACTTAACGGCCTCATGGATTGACGATAAATCATGATGGATGTATCTTTTCTTAAGTATAACATTGATTATTGAAAATGAGTGTTAACCTAGCAACGAACTTTTACCTTTTTTATTTTAGCAAGAAGAACACCTGTCATTTAATGGTCACATTGAAGGCGGGTGATTACTCAAATTGGCTGTTTGCATGTATGTAATCTAAAATCTGAGTTACAATTAGAAGAAGAGTTTCGGAAAATAAAGTGCTTTTAATTGCTTTTAATTAAAAAAAAATGTCTTGTATCTATTCGACGTTTTTATTGTACCTACATACATATTTAGAATCTCCTTCTTGTGCAACAAAAGATGACAAGAACACTAGACAAACAAATCATATATTTTTTTTTCAATCAGTGAGACTACACCTCTAGATCTCGCGTGCCAGTGACGTTTCTATGGATGAGCATTTCATTTTGCCTTTTGCTGTTCATTCTATGGCACCCATATCATCGTATGAATAAATATGTACTGCGCCAAACAATTATTTCACCAAATAAGAAAATAACACGGGCTATAGTAATAGCTACCAATATTATAAACATGAATGTCTGTTACTTATTGGTCAACTTCTAGCCTTTGAATAAAAAACGCTATTTAAGTACTGATGAACGACTTAGTTGATAATTGTTCTGCTGTTCATTGTCTACTTAATGGTTGAAATACAAGATTAATCCCACATTAATTACACTACTCAAGAATCCTTAAAAACCGTCTCCTATTTAATTAAATTCGCCATATTGTTTCCTAAAAGTGAGTCGGTTCTTTAAGATTTTAATTAGAAAATACTTCGTAGCCAACGACACATTTCTTCCGAAAGTATTTTAATAAATATATCGGGACTCACATAATTAGCCGGTACAGTACACTCGAGCTCTCGTTAGATCCTTAAACAAGAACAGTGCTTAGTAGCTGAACTAATTAGTAATCGTAAGTTGCACTTCATTTAGCTCAGTTTTCTCTTTCAATAATTTATATTTATATAACCTATGGTAGGTTTTAGGACACAATTTACGCAGGATACCCTGAAATTACGACACGAGAGTTGACATTTAGGTGATTTAACATCAAATGCCTGCCTCCATATTAATATAAGCGCAATAAACGTCCCATTTACCCATTGAGTGGAACTTCCGTAAATTCGCTGATACGCACAGGTCTGATATTGCCGACACAGGATCTAAATTGCTCGGAAAAAATGTTTAATCACCCAAAAGTCCACCCGACATAAATTAAAAAGATAGACGAATCCCGTAATTGGATTTCTAAAGTATTCTCTTTTGAATTGAAACGTTGTGAGTGGCGCATGGCGGTTGTGTAGGTAGGTGTATTCCATTTCCCATTCTGAGGGTTAAACAAACATAGTTTCGAGTTTTGTGAGGCCTTCGTTTGAGCCACTGTTCCTTCTAAGTCACTACATATAAATACGTTTGTGTACTGCCGACCCGCTTCTACATCCGTTTTTCACCCAGGTATTCATTGCAATCTGAGAGATGAAACCCTAATGTGCTCTGAATTATGCATGCGTCCTTTGAACATCCTCCAAGACATTCGTTGTATGAAAGAGAAACATACTGACTAGAGAGAATAAAGACTCACACGTCTCTATGGAATATATCCTCGTTATTTTCTGCATCAATGCGCAAAATGTATTTATATTTACTAATATAACATCTTCCCTTGCACTGTTTAATAAATAGGTATGTTAGCAACTAGATGTGATAAATTATTTTTCACTTGCATATTCTCAGCGAAACTTTACAGTCAGATTATTTCCCGTAGACAATTACTCAGCTTACAACTGTTAAACTTAGCGAAATGAACATCGGCGCGGCGCCGGCGTAGCTCACAAAGTTACATTTTTACAGATCCCAGAAGATCTTGTAAACCTTTTATTTAAATGCGAACAGTGTCAGCAATTACGTCCTTCGTTCGTGTTCTTTTATTGTATTTCGTGCCAAGGTTTCTTGTAAAACGCCGGCACTGGATTTAAGTACATTGCAAGCCAGGTCAAGGAAACTAAATGACATTTATTAACAAACCTTATTTTCAATATATTAAAATGCAAAAAACACTGTAATCGAGAACGCTCCAGACGCCATTATTATCTTCTTCCAAGTTCATATAACTTTGCACCTTATTCCGCTATGTATAAAGTGCTTTTCAAACTGTCACTGATAAATTCTTCGTTAGTCTACGTAGAGCCTTATCCTATTTTGAATAAATTATATTTTTAATTTTGTTTTGTTATGATCAGCTTCGCTTGCACGTCATCGATATTTTATATTCAAAAAGCAATGATATGATTTCGTTAAGGTTCTTTTTCAATTTAGTGATTTAATTTGATTGATATCAAGTGTTACAATTAATTTTAATTATCATTTGACCAACACAATACCTGTGAATCACCATTTCACCTCAACATTAATAATTTTGCACTATTGTTTAATATCAGTTAATATTTTTCAGTCCATTATAGGTAATTGCGATGGAGTATTTTTTAGATCGTTATCGAAAACGTTAGAAATAACAGAAAAAGTTTAAAACAGAATTCTAAAAAAAACCAACAGCATATATAACCTTTGCCTTTGATGGTATCGTTTTTAAATTGAGAGGCAGAATTGATTGCGCAACACACGGTATTGCGGCATTTTGTAAAAAGAACGATAGAATCCGTGTTTGAATTTTGAATTTTTCTTCCATGTCTTGTACGTTAGCAGACGGCCAGTACCCAGTACCTTCTCTAGTTTAATTTCCGCCGAGTCATCGCATACGTGCCCAGAATTAATATTTGAACACTTACAACCAAGCTCCGTAGTTCCGAATAAATCACGGATACTCTAAAAATGTAAACAATCCGATTTTTGACAGTAAGTACGTAAAATTGAATATGGGTCAATTAAATAAAATCTCGTTAAATACAATTTCGTGTAAATAAGGTTTCATATGAAATATTTGTATAAGAATTTCATCACGAATTCCATATCCTTTAACGAAAAATTCATTTTTTATAGAGACCAAAATAAAATTATTTATAAAGAACTTCTGTTATTAGTCTTAAAATTTCAATAAGTCCTATAAGAAGATTTAAAATCTCAGTATGAAAAGTTGAAATTAATATAGCGACTCACCGAGGGATATGAAGCCACAAAAGAACGATAGCACAATCCCTCTTCAGGGACACATCGGTCCAACACTTCTCTACTTCTTTTAAAGAAGAATTGCAACTCAATAGTATGAACGATCGTTATAGCAAATGTAGAAAATATTTCCATTTCAAAGATTATTTTTACAACCTTCCTGTAGTATCTACAATTGTCTAGAGAATACTTAACAACGGGGTTTTGGTTTACATCTTTGAGATCAGAAAATTATTGGAAAAGTAATGATAGAAAATCACTGAACATTATTTAAAACCCCATCATATTTGATTTCTAATTAAACTCTTCAATAATCCTCTATTTAGAACACAAAAATTTCAGTAACCATTCAACCAGGTTGTAATTCACTAAACGCAGAAGAATTGCTAACATGATTTCGCTTATTTTCAATGTGACAAGTTTTTCGAAATCCCGATCAAAAAATTCACATTATACGGATATTTTAAAAGCCTTGGCCGGAAGTGTTTAAGTTCGGAACGAAATGAATTATGAATGCATCCCGAGTTGGGCAGGCGCCGCATATGAATTCACAATTCAAGCGGTCAAGGTGCCACTCTTCTGTAGTGCCAGCGAAAATGTGATAAATTAACATATCGAATTTCGGAGCCCATTTTCGTATTCCGTGTTTTCTTATTAAGTTTAATACGTCCTACATTATGCATGGAGGCTAAACTCTGACTTTTTATTGTCGACCCCATCTGGCCTTTGTACATATTAGTAGGATAACAGGATACGTATAGGGCCAGACCCAAGAAAATATAGCAATTTCCCTCAGATTGGAAAAGGGTGAGTCATATTAAACAAATCAGTAAATCCAACAAGTATTTTTCATATCATGCGTAACTTCTTTTTTGTTATTGGTGCAAATACATGGGATTTACATTGAACATGGGAAATAATCTGTATAACTCTCCTGTTACTGACTGACTGACTGACTGACTGACCGACAGACAACGCATAGCTAAAAACTAGACTTATGAGAAAGCTGAAACTTGGCATGTATATTACTGTAATTAAGAAGTCTAAGAGATGATTTCCCTAAATTCCCATGGAATAAAGAAGTATTTAATGCTTATGACGTTGCGGGCAGAAGCTGGTCATTCATAAATCAGTAGTAACGATTAAAATTATTATGTTACCAATTTACTTCTTCCCTGATATTTGTAAGTAAGATATGGCATTGAATTTCATTCCTTTCATCTGTTAATTAAGAGAATTAGTGGACTAGATTTCCATAAGTCCGCCTTAAACCAGCGGAACCGAACTATTAATCCCTCAGACGATTGTACAAATAATGCTTAGTACTCGCTGTTCACTTGTTTGATCTACAACTTCAATTTCATTGTAGAAGTGAACAGTTTTGTTGGATTTGTAAATTGTTTGTAACTAAGCTGCAAGTTTAGTTTCCAAGTCACACAGTACTAACTAGTCGTACCGTAGCACTCAATAATGTATTGGATATCTTCACATCAGCGCGGAGTAATTGCCATGTCGGTTCTATTGAATGGAGACAAGACCGTTCATTGGTTACGGGTGTCAGGGCATCCAATCAAGCTGCATCAGAGAGGTAATACGGAACACATGTAGGTTTCAAGATACATTATAGAGGTGACGATCGACACTACGTATGTACCAAAGTTTATGGAACATGTCACGTCGCACATAATTAATTATGCCTCATCATAAAGTTGTTGCCGACGGCCCACCTGTGTGGAGCTGACAATTTAGTGAAGTCAAGACCGGAATCTTGTAATTAACGAGGCACCGAGGAGTTCATTAGATTTGGCCCAATAATTACGTATGATGTCTTACAAATATGCCACATCCGACATAATATAATTAATGCAGAAATTCTTCAGCTTTGGCGATTAAGTGGTGTTTAGAAACGGTGATTATGTATGTAGATAGATATTCAACTATTTAATTGATTTCCATTAAACTGAATAAACTTTAAACTTGCTGTCAATTCAATTATATAATTTGAACGATAAACGTTTGGCGTGTTTCTCCTCTATAAATGTTAATGCTATTAGCAGTTTCACGAAATCATCGCTTAAGATAAGAATACCTTCGTACCAAAAGCCCTACGAAATTTCTGCTATCTAAAGTTAGGAAATTAAAGAGGAATGTCTGGTGACGCATTTCAATAGTTTCTCCGGTATTTTATGCAAATTGTATAGATTCTGCAGGCATTCCGTTCGAACATGAAAACGTAACAGCACTATGAAAGTTTTAGTCCCAATTTGGGACAGCGTACTTATTAAAATTAATCGTCTTATGTTGGTAAAGCTTCGCCGTGTTGTCTTGTGTACCCAGCCTTAGAATATTTTAATAGCAGCGGTCTTCTGTAATCCTCATGAGATACGGATTTGATCTTAGAAGGTCACTTTGTTAACAATTTTAACACAGGTTTAATTATATCGATTTAGAGTTTAGAAAGGAATTATTTCATTGTATTTCTATGTATTTTAGTTAGTCTGATATTTTAACGTAGACTAAACTTCTAAAGATCACAATTTTCTCGAAAAAATGCGTAGTAAGAATAAACATAAAGACAAAAACAATGGTAAAACAATAATATGAAAGCGTGTTTCTTCAATAAGTGTTCGTTGTGAATGCGAATGTCCTGATAGGAAGGCTTCACAAGCAACGCATGTGTCGGTGACACATTTCTTTAGCACACATTATGGCAGCATTTCCTTAATACTTCCCTTTGCAAACAGATGTAAGAGAAGTATTCATTCGAGTTATGAATATCACTGCCTTGTAGAAGCTATATACTATGTGTAAATATACATAAAGAGTTATACGGACAGTCTTCTTTTCGAAAATTAGTTTTTTCAACTACCTCAGTTTCTTTTTCGTTAATTCACCTCGTTTGGTGATTTTAGAGTAGAAAATGGGTATTAAAAAAAAATTGTAAATGATCTTTGTAATATTCTTCAAAAGAATTTTTAAAGCTACTGAAATATTAGTTCTTTGTGTTATGTAAATTTTTGGCTCGGGAATTTTTTTTTTGAGGGGATGAAAAGGTGTCGGTAATTATTAAAAAGTAGTTTAGGAGGTACTAAGTCGTTTGATTATAAATATTCTATGATAATCGTACTCCGTAAAAAAAAGTAATTGTACAAAGTATTAATTGTACTCCGCATAAACTTTAACGCCTACTGAAAGCCTAACCTAGCCTAACACAAAGGTAGAGAGGACGTCATCATTGCGGGTTTGATTTTCGGGATCAGAAAAACAAAAATATGATTTTCATATTTGTTAGTATGAGAACTGATTGAAAAAAAGAAGTTCATTTTAATGATAATTAACTTGCTAAAATAGACCTTATATCTACATCTATGTATTTATAAACACCTCCGCATTTAAACAATATTAGCAACATCACTCTATTAACTTTATAGCATAAGTGATATAATAAGTACCGTAATGATTTGTATACCAGTTTAATCATACATTAATCTAGGATCAATAGTTTATAGCCTCTACGTGGCTCGAACCCAATCACTCGCCTTATTGTTTGTATAAACTATAGGACCATCATACAAGATATGTCTCAGTCTTAGTGATTAAATGGGAACCAGATTGAACCGGATCTTACCAGATAATTTTGGTTAGCTTAGTCAGATACTGTACCATTAGGGATTTGGAATTGGATACGCGTTCCATCGTTTTCGTATTAGACAGACTTGTATCTAATTGCTAAGACAAATACGTATTTATATGATACTATGAAGAAGATGTTTATACAAAAGTTCTTTAAATACAAAAATGTTATGAAAATCACCTTACTTTAAATGCCTTACACTAGCTATGTAGTGGCGAATGTAATCTCGAAATTACGAAAGAAAGAAAAAAAGAATTACATTTTTAAAGCTGTATTAAATGTACAGGAGTCTTTTAACTGTTACTTCAATCTTCCTGGTATAACGTACTCACGGCAATAGCAATTTGGAGAAAATTCTCGCCAGTTCTCAGCCGAAAATCACTCGGCAAACCTTTCTTTTCCTCCCGTTTTCCAGCACAGTAAATATCACTTAAACCTGCTTTTCACTTAAGTGTGAAACCGCTATTGGCGCCTAAAACAAATATTGACTTTTCTCCTTTGTACTGAATTTCGATGCGAGATACACATTGCTATTTTGTAACATTCACTTCACGCACTTAAGTGAGCACATACAATAACAAAACGATTGTGCGTAGTGTGACAAAATGTACACCATTTTACCCAACGTAAAATCTTTACTAATCACTTTGCCTGCACGTTGCACTAATCAGAACTTCGTAAAAGAAGGCTTCATTTAGCAATCACACTGAAAAATAAATACATTTCCAATATTCAGAAAATAAACAACAATACGCGACTAATAAACATGAAACCGCATCGATTGAAATGTGATGCTGTTCTAATTAAACATGTTCATTACGTGAAACAAGCGAGGTAGCTTTGATATTGTAACTTGTAACTCACTGCTCCCTGCTCGTCGACACACCAGCCGTAATGGAAACGTGCAATTACCTACCGACACTGGCAAAGAGAGCGAACCGACACCTCGGATTGCACGTCACGATCTTCGACAATGAGGTACACAGCTAACTAGGTATAAACCGCACGTGCTTCACTCATCATACCATAATACAGAACCAATGTCTCTGCCTTTAAACAAGTATTGTCTTAACGAGAAAGGGTACACCAGGCATCACAATGTACAAAATGCAGCGCCATTTAGTCCCACCAAAAACGTTGAAGAATCAGATCACGTTTTTATATTGGTCATATTTTGAGTTCCCGGAAACTTTGTGGTGTTCGATATCAGCTTCATTGGAGGCGACATATATTTGTTATTTAAGGCACGAAGAAGGAAATCAGGTCAACATGATGGTTGCGGACACCGCACAATGTGTACACTTGTAATGTACACGGCACAGAGAGAAAAACGGTTGTAAGAGTATGTAGTGTCGAATTTCGTACGAGTAATCCGGAGTTCGTGCAGTGTTTCACGTCCTTGCGACAATATCACATTTATAGTGACCGTGAAAATAAACCAATCGGCTGTGAAATGGAATCCGCAACGTTGTTTCCTTATCCCGCATTAACCGTTATAGCGCTTAGTTGCGAATTGAAGTTAATTCGCGCGTAAAGCTCTGGTGTATTGTTGGTGGATTAGTAAGTGGAGTGGTCAAACTCGGCTGCACCCGCCTCGCCAGCGATGAGTCAGCTAGTTACTGAGCAATTCTGCAACCTTGCTGTTCTGTAACGGCCGTCTGATTACCATGAGACCTGTGGATGATCGGTAATGGCTACGTTAAAACATGTAACCCAGAAAGTGTGAGCACGAGTTACAATATCGAGTCGCCTGTCATTTACTGCAACGGCATCTTAATTCTATTGAATAGGCAGGAAATCATGAACGTTCCAGATTAGAGTTAGACTCAGTTAATTATTAGAAAATTCATTCTAAGCAATAACCGTTGAATGTATGAAACGTGGTAATTATTAAATTAATTAAAACGACTAAATAAATGGCAATAAGTCTTAACATGAGTGTTCAAAACTTAACGGCATCATGGATTGACGATAAATCATGATGGATGTATCTTTTCTTAAGTATAACATTGATTATTGAAAATGAGTGTTAACCTAGCAACGAACTTTTACCTTTTTTATTTTAGCAAGAAGAACACCTGTCATTTAATGGTCACATTGAAGGCGGGTGATTACTCAAATTGGCTGTTTGCAAATTGAAGACGAAATATGTAATCTAAAATCTGAGTTACAATTAGAAGAAGAGTTTCGGAAAATAAAGTGCTTTTAATTGCTTTTAATTAAAAAAAAATGTCTTGTATCTATTCGACGTTTTTATTGTACCTACATACATATTTAGAATCTCCTTCTTGTGCAACAAAAGATGACAAGAACACTAGACAAACAAATCATTTTTTTTTTTCAATCAGTGAGACTACACCTCTAGATCTCGCGTGCCAGTGACGTTTCTATGGATGAGCATTTCATTTTGCCTTTTGCTGTTCATTCTATGGCACCCATATCATCGTATGAATAAATATGTACTGCGCCAAACAATTATTTCACCAAATAAGAAAATAACACGGGCTATAGTAATAGCTACCAATATTATAAACATGAATGTCTGTTACTTAGTGGTCAACTTCTAGCCTTTGAATAAAAAACGCTATTTAAGTACTGATGAACGACTTAGTTGATAATTGTTCTGCTGTTCATTGTCTACTTAATGGTTGAAATACAAGATTAATCCCACATTAATTACACTACTCAAGAATCCTTAAAAACCGTCTCCTATTTAATTAAATTCGCCATATTGTTTCCTAAAAGTGAGTCGGTTCTTTAAGATTTTAATTAGAAAATACTTCGTAGCCAACGACACATTTCTTCCGAAAGTATTTTAATAAATATATCGGGACTCACATAATTAGCCGGTACAGTACACTCGAGCTCTCGTTAGATCCTTAAACAAGAACAGTGCTTAGTAGCTGAACTAATTAGTAATCGTAAGTTGCACTTCATTTAGCTCAGTTTTCTCTTTCAATAATTTGTATTTCTATAACCTATGGTAGGTTTTAGGACACGTTTTACGTAGGATACCCTGAAATTACGACACGAGAGTTGACATTTAGGTGATTTAACATCAAATGCCTGCCTCCATATTAATATAAGCGCAATAAACGTCCCATTTACCCATTGAGTGGAACTTCCGTAAATTCGCTGATACGCACAGGTCTGATATTGCCGACACAGGATCTAAATTGCTCGGAAAAAATGTTTAATCACCCAAAAGTCCACCCGACATAAATTAAAAAGATAGACGAATCCCGTAATTGGATTTCTAAAGTATTCTCTTTTTGAATTGAAACGTTGTGAGTGGCGCATGGCGGTTGTGTAGGTAGGTGTATTCCATTTCCCATTCTGAGGGTTAAACAAACATAGTTTCGAGTTTTGTGAGGCCTTCGTTTGAGCCACTGTTCCTTCTAAGTCACTACATATAAATACGTTTGTGTACTGCCGACCCGCTTCTACATCCGTTTTTCACCCAGGTATTCATTGCAATCTGAGAGATGAAACCCTAATGTGCTCTGAATTATGCATGCGTCCTTTGAACATCCTCCAAGACATTCGTTGTATGAAAGAGAAACATACTGACTAGAGAGAATAAAGACTCACACGTCTCTATGGAATATATCCTCGTTATTTTCTGCATCAATGCGCAAAATGTATTTATATTTACTAATATAACATCTTCCCTTGCACTGTTTAATAAATAGGTATGTTAGCAACTAGATGTGATAAATTATTTTTCACTTGCATATTCTCAGCGAAACTTTACAGTCAGATTATTTCCCGTAGACAATTACTCAGCTTACAACTGTTAAACTTAGCGAAATGAACATCGGCGCGGCGCCGGCGTAGCTCACAAAGTTACATTTTTACAGATCCCAGAAGATCTTGTAAACCTTTTATTTAAATGCGAACAGTGTCAGCAATTACGTCCTTCGTTCGTGTTCTTTTATTGTATTTCGTGCCAAGGTTTCTTGTAAACAATTACAAGGAACTCGCTAAGCACGTTCACCGTGTACAGATTGTATTTACTGTATAAATACTTTAAAGCCGTTGCCTTACTGACAATACATTTGACAGCACGGCGGGGACACCTGTATTTATTGCAAGTCGCCTGACTGTCGAGAGTAGAAATAAATGACAACGAAAGCATTCGATTCATCCGGACTGCGGGTTGTACAATTTCACTGTCGATTACGTTGACACGAGCCGATCCGAGCCGAGTCGCGTCGTTCATCGAGCAGACAAAGGTTCAATACAGAATAACCTCAAGAATGTATTGAGTTTGAAACGGAAAACGGAAAATTGAATGGAATATTTTTATGCAGAAATTGCAATGTCTTGTTTACACTGATACAGTTTACAACAAAGCAAAACAATTGTTAAGAGCTTACAAGTTTGTGTGTTCGGCGGTATAAATTACGAAGGAATGCTGAGACCGCACGAACTATACCTGCGTAAAGTATCTAGGCAATGTTGTTTGTAGTATGAATAAAATTACGTTGGTACTGAGTGATACTACGTCAGTTAGTTATATCGTTTTGTCTAGAGCGGGATCTGAGCGCCTTTCGTGACTCGGCTCGTCCTTGACTAAGACCGGTTCACCATCCAACAGCCGCAGTTTACACAGCCTAGGCGATTATCAAGACCAAATTGACTTCGAACGCCTCCCACGCTACTCTTTTGGAAGCTTTTGCGAACAGGCAAAATAGTGAGGTAGTCTAGGTTATTATACAAATATTATGTCATTCAGCGTATTTATTAGGTTATAAAGTTTTTAGAAGCTAAAAATGAACTTGTTTAGTAAAACAATGTTGGCAAGACATTATTTATGGGCATAATAGCTGTTACTTATTTATTTGGTTACTGATATATGTTATTAAAAAAAAATTTACCTGGGTATATTTATTTATTACCTTACTATCTAGAGTTATTCATTATATAATTTAGTTCTGTATGTGTGTAACAAAGATATAACGTTTAACCGCGCTAACATAAGAGTGTGTGCGGACAGGAAAGAAGGCAGTGGAGAATTGCAAAATTGAAATTTATTACTAACTAGCAACCCAGTTTGGCTTCGCTCGGGTGCAATTTTTGGATATTTCAGTTTTGCTGATTTAGAGATTAAATTCGTTCGTATAACAACAGACAATATACAAAATGTCCGTCTCATAATAAGAATACTTACCACCATATACTAAATAATTTGAACTGATAGTAATCACAAACATTAGAACTTAAGACGGGATATTTACCATGTTTATTTAAGTCTATGAGTTTCCGATATTTCGGCATTGTTGCAAGCGCCATGATCACGGATGAACTGGATTATATGCGGGTGGATGTTTATGATTGTAATCAACAAACTGTAACTCAGTGATCATTATCAAAAATGGATGCAATTTTATGCAAATCTAACTGTCTATAGAAAAGACAAAGTGAAAAAATGTCACGAAAGATTTACTACCGCAAGCATAATTTTATTAAAAAGAATAAATGTGTTAACCACATCAGTGTGAATATGCTTCTAAGCTTTTAACCTGATTCCCTAGCTCCAGGATATTGTTGTGTCCACTCTTGGGCTGGAAGTGTATCACTTAACGTGATTATACGCCCCAGTTCACTCACGATACTAACCCTCAGTTTTTATTATATTTCTATAAGATTACAGCCTAGACTTTGGTCTTAATCTGATATCTTCGTTAAATAGAGAGAAACACCAAGGGAATAAAATTATTTTTCTATATAAACTTGTTGCACGTCGTAAACTTGTAGGTTTATGCTTTGAAAATTACTCCCGAGGTATGGGAATTATTACATAGTTTGCACAAAGAATACATCGACGCAGTAAATGTAAAATGCACATGTATTCTTGCACTCAAAAGGACAACTTTGCTCTGATACACTGTTTCAATATTGACGACGTTCAAAGGCAGAAGTGGTACATCGAAGTATGCGACTGCTCATAATACGCATATCATTCCTTATGTTCAATATCAAAGCATGCTCTTTCTATCGTGAAAATAAAAATGTCCAAGCGGAATGGTCAGGATCGAACGTGATCTATGCATACCAACGCTTTCCGCCCTACTTCTGAAGCGTGGAACGATTTACACTACATTAAATTCCTTTAAAGTGCAATAACAGCGTACATGATCGCATATTACTTCGTTTATGACTTACATGCAGAGTTTTGTAGGAAAATCCATTACGTGTCGAACGGAGATAAAATTAGTGCCAAGCGATTAAATGCCGAGTGCTGTAAAAGGGTAATTTTGAGTTTTAGGAACAGATTCAACTTTCGATTGTTGTTTTCTTTGTCGCTTTGTCTTATATCCTATTGTTAGCATTACTACTATCTGCGGACTATCTAGCGGGTTTACAAGGGCTTTGGCTCGAAAAGCAGGAGTAGGAACGGGGTGGTTATCAGTCTCAGTAAGAGTTTGACAGTCCCTCTCACCTCGCCCAAGGCGGGAGAAGTCATTGAATGATTTTCCTCCCTCAAAAATAAACCATTTCTGCAATGATATTTAGACCAAAAACATGATAGAAATACAAATGCATCAGTGGCTAGAATTGACAATGTAATAATTTATTTCACATGTTTACTGGATTAATGTACACTAGAACCAACAAGCTAAACTTGTCATAACTAAACCTAAATTCAGGTCCATTTGTGTGGTATCAGCCGCAGCCACATACGACCTGTCGATTCGAAGTCCGGCTGGGGTTTAAAGTTATCAGACATAACCGGAATGTGATAGATAAAGACAACATGACATATGTAATACTAGGATTGTTCCCAGTTTAGATATATTATTCGTAGGACAGTTTTGCGACAGTGACATGGAGAGCACCTATATTGTTGGATGATGGTGGACAAAACACGAACGAAGTAATGGTTTCCTAAAGGATTTGTAAATAAGAAAGAGGCCGTCAGCTCACATCACTACTTTTATCTCGATATGATATGTGAATCATTTTTATGTCTGTTGTATTTTATTTTATAAGCTTTTACTAAACTTAACTTGCAATAAATGCATGTATGTGTGTGTAATGTGTTTGTGAACTGGAATCTTTTATCAATTTTTAAGCAGATATCTTCAATCGATTGAGCTGAAATATTGTATCTACGTTTATTTTACATGATGATAAATACTTAGCTTAAAAGCGTGCCGAAAGATTTAGGGGCAGGGGGATACCTAAGTATGTCTATATTGTTTCTTATTACTTCACCGAAATTTTGACGATAAAGAAAATATTTTCCAAACAAAAAATGTTACGGCAATATCTTAAACAACGATACTTAATCAAGATTAATCCCAAAAGTTAGATGGCACACTTTGAAGTTTTAAAATATGATTTAAGAAGTTAAACAGAGAATCTCAACGACTTGGTGTATATTTAAATTATTTTATCCGCTCATAGAGCCTTATTTAATTAGTTTCAACTTAATAAAATGTTTTCATGAAAATTGTTTTCGTGGAAATCGAACTCATAATTCCTTACTTAGGGATAATTTTATTAGAGTTATCTTAGAGAAATAAGTAGGTAGAAAGGTAGGTTTCTTTAAAAATAGGAATTAGGAATTTACTTATAGGTGCATTTTATATACTTTCAATTGGTTCTGCTGTACTGTCAACTATTCTGAAACAATCTTTGGTCATTTACATATGGCTGTATGTACGTTGACAAAAGATAATATTAGTCAGCAGAGATTTACTTATAACAATGTAAGTCAAGTCTATTAGAATAATATATAGTACGATACATTAAAACAAGTACCAAACAGTCAAGACAACAAAAAGGTTCAATAGAACATTGAATTCGTGCATTGTGTCGTGATTTACTTTTATTTATTTATTCAACATCCCTTTCGGCATTGGCAGAATTGCAAATGTTAAATAACAATGTATAAAGCTTTCGAATGGAAACAAATTCAGGATTTTCCCAGTTTTACAAGCATTGGTAAATAATGTTCACTTTTAATTGTTTGCTACTATAGTTTATATTTTCTTTGTTAATGACGATCATGAGTTACTCGTATGGTCTAGAACTGACTAAGTAACTCACGAACGTAAAGCAGTAATCTCAACTTCTATCTGAAGAATTTTACGATGTACTTAATTCATGAAACAGCACACATTTTCGCTAACATAGTAGTTTTGAAAGAACATCAAATAAATAATGGCTTGGCGAACGAGCACATTATTCACGCGTAGAGAGGCGACGTTCGCGCGTTATTCTCATTTAGATACGACAAATTGTGACGAATGAGGGTGCACTGTGCCTAACGCAGATTTGCTACTAAAATGTCTTGGAGCTCAGCGTAATTGGGATAAGTGCCTATGTAATTCGTACACGCCAAAAAGCTTCACCTAAACGGCTTTATTAGGTAATACTGTATCACCTGCGTAATCGTTAAGCCACGCCACGACTGTGCGCGTTGAAGTATCAGCCACCCAACTCAATTACTCGCGGTTACCTAACCAACAACAACGGTTCAATGTTCACACTAACTTACTTACGTTAAACTTTACAATACGCTTTTAATCGAAGATTAAACTTCATAATATGGCTTCAGACGTTGACGACAGTTTGAGAATTGAATTTTCTAAACATTAGACTGGTAGCCGGGGGCTACTTCGAAGGTCCCTAGTTTGTGGCCGACAAAGTTTGCTTCATTAATTTGTATCATAGATTGGTCGGAAGGTATTGTCAATGTGCTTACACAGCAATGTTAGTTCGGGTGGAAATTTCGCCTGTTATAGAGATCATACGAGATTGTTCGCTTGGGTGATCGTAATTCAGAGTCCGTTTATTAATTGCCGACGAAGAAGTTTGCGTGCCTATAATTTGTATACAATTTGTCAAAACAATATAAGTTTATAGAACTTTGTGATCATATACTAGGTATCGTCATTAATTTATTGAGGTAACCTTCATTGGTAACTTACTTATACAAGACGTGTACATACATAAGAGGTGATGATTTCCTTAAGTTATGTACGTCTTACTTGTGTTCGGTCTGCTTACACTTTGTTTCGTACTCCGAAGGCAAAGTTATTGCTCTTTCTTTTAGTACGTGCCACCGCACAGCGAGAACTTGAGAAACGTGTGTCGGTGTGTACAACACTTGGTTGCACTTCCGCGGTGCCAAAAAGATCTTCGCTTTAAACGTGTCGTGTTATGTTAATAATAAACGTGTTATGCTAATAATAAACCTTTGAAATTATTTTATGTAGATACTTCTTAGTAAAATTGATGTAGAAACATTACTTTTTCATAATAATCACACGTAATGAGGTACTACTTATAAGAGTATTATCGAAACTGATTCATTAGTAGACTTAAGCCCAAATTAATTAGATACTTAGGTACACGAAACAAGATATTGTGGTTTAGGTATCTACTAAGTTGTGCTACAAGAAAATGTTATTCAACTTTTTATACCGTTCAAGATGTAGTTGAACGAAATAAAAAGTATTACAAAGTGTGCAATCTTCCCGAAGGCAAATCGACATTACATTACAGAGCGACTTCCTTTCGACGGAAATCGAGGGGAAATGCTTATGTGCCGCATTAACCGTAGAAGCGAAAATTTGTTTTCTCACAGATTTCTGTCTTAAGAATTTTGCTATTTTATTAAAGTATTTTCATTCAAAACCTTGAAGAAATCGTTTTTTTATACTCTCGCCTGGTTAAGCGATGATGTGGCTTACCACCAGGTGACCCTATTACCCCTATTCCGTAGAAAAATGTCTATTAACAAATATACTTACAATAAGTATATACCTAAATAAATATAGGCACCTAACTATTATCTTGATATACAGTATCTATGTAATGTACAAAAAACTGTAGCGAGTTGGTTTACCGACATATGGAATAAATAAATGAACGAAACATTATAAAATAAGCGTTACACGACTTATTTAAAAAGACCTAAAGTCTCAAAATTCACTTTTGCACAATTAAAACGAGGATTAAGTGAGAATAAGAACAGCGAACAAGTCAGCGCCTAAAATTATACGTTAGCGATTACATGCTACTTTTTGCTACCACAAATTATTCAGGCGCTCGTAAAAAGGTCTTAATGTGACTGAAAAATAATTGTTTTCTTTTATCTTGTTCCTAAGGAAGCAAATTAGCTAGCTAAAAAGACAAATCGTCACATTTTAAATTATGTAGATGAAACTCAGTAGATTGGGGCTTGATGTAATGTTGCTAACGTAGTCAGTAGATGGTTTTTATCAGTATTTGGTATCTCTCCCTGACGTAAAATGGCATAAAAATTACGCTTACGGACATGCCTCATCATTCTTTTAATTTAGGCTCCTAAACGATATACCCATAAGCTAAACTGAAGTAGGTATCTAAGGTTTTAATTACGAATTTGGAATGAATCTATAAATAAAATAACAGGTAGGTACATACCTATAATATCTTATCAAATAGAGCTTAAATAAACATTATAATATCTAAACAAATACAAATAAACTGTATTATATGTATAATAATCATACAAACATTACACCACATCCAAAATATAAAACAAATAATATCCGAATGTGTAATTAATATTTACCTAAATATACATAAACATTGGCTTTACTAAAAATAAAATTATTTTAGGTCAAAATACTTTATTTCTAGTAACCTTTGAAGTAAGTTAGGTTTCGTTACTAATACCCCTTTATTGTGTTTGGCAACGGTGTAAACCACTCCATTCCAATTGTTTTGTATAACTGAATTTATTATTTTGTTTAGAAAGCTATTAATTTATATAGAATATTAACGTTTGGGCTCCAAAAACTATTATTGAAACCGCTGCGTGGGTTAATAAGATTATGTACCTAATTATAGTATAGTACAGTTTAAAATCAGTTTATGTGCGGCTTAGTTAAGGCTTGGTATAGGTTTATAGGAGCTGCGGACTACCTAGAGAGGGTTACCGGGGCTCCGGTTCGAAAAACAGGTCAAAGTCAGTAAGAGCCCAGTACTCAAACGCTACTCAATTTTAAGACGCTCTCAAAGCTAGTTCTGTCCCTATCAATTCTTTATAAAATGACAGAGACAGCACGATATTTAAGTACAACTTAAAATTGAGTAGCATTTCAGTATTCGGGCGTAACACTCCTTCTCGTGTCGCCCAAGGCGGGACAAACAATTGGATGATTTTCCTCCCTCAAAAAAAGGTATAAATTAGACAGTGAGGTTAAACCTCACTGTCGAATTAAGAAAAATCCTGTTAGGACAATGTAGGAAGATTTTTATAATAATTGAAAAATTAAGTTTATAAAAAATTGAGAATAGGAAAGGAAATGCCGAACCAGAAAACTCCACGTAATCAACACATCTAAAATGATAACCGATATGCCTTAACTCTCATTTAAGATTACACTCTGTTGAGTGCGTAACAATAACAGTAGTATATATATATTAACTATTGTATTTAAAAGTTTCAAAATTGTGCTGTGTTTAAAAATTCTATAATAGTCTTAAAAATTACCGTTATTGGCCCTTTATCTTCAGTCGTTTAGACATAGAACAAAACCGATTTTTATATCATCTTATACCCAGGATTTAAATTAAAACCTAGGTCCAAAAAACAGTACCTACTTACTTACAACTTAAGTACAACTTTGTAACTAAGTTACTCTTAAGATAGGTAGTATAAGCTATCTGAAAGTTTCACGATTTATGTGCATTTGGTAGTCGAGTGAGTCGATTGAAAAGTTTGGATCTAATACGATGTGGTGAACTTGAATGATACCAACGTTAAGTAAGCTAAGTAATAATATAAAGCTAAGTAATGCGGGGTCTGCGGAGGGCGAGCAAGGGTAGCTTACCGCCCGACCAGAACCAGACCCGTGCGTGCAGCGCGTCGCGTGCCGCGCGCGTCTCAATAAGCCATCAAACCACCACATATAGTCCCAGTAGGGCTGATGCCTGATCCGGAGCTGCGAACTACCTAGTGGGTTTACCGAGGCTCCGGCTCGAAAAGCTGGAATAGGCATGGAGTGGTTTTTAATCAGGAAGAGTCTAACCACTCCCTCTCGCTTCGCTCACGGCCTAGGTTGGTTTTGTGACCAACTTACCTATCAAGAATACGTGTTGAAAAACACGTATAAAATATAGATATATATGTAATAAGTACAGAGATTTTCCAAAATGTTTTCATACTATATTTTATGACGCAAATACAGTTCAAATATTTGTAATAAAACATTTCGGAATTTATTTTTAATTAAATACTATAGTGGAATTTTGTAATTTCACTATGGTATTTGCATATGGTGAGGAATTGTGGATGTACTTTTGCTACTATCATAAAAAAGTTTCATATGACTTTATGTCATACCCCCTATAATTCTAGAGCCACAAAGACATTCCAGCTAAGATTAGCATGCATACAACTACACTCATAATTTTTATGTTTCTTGAAAATGAATGCTTCGTCTTTACTACATGTGAAGATTTAACGATTTTCCCAAGTAGTATTTAGCAAACACTAATTTTAATTATAAACATCTATTTATAGAAATTCCCGGGTCCTAGATTTCGAAGTAATTTGGGTTATTCTTAAGTCTCGGCCCGTGAAACGCTTTCCATATACAAAGCCAGTCAAAGAGGTCAAGCTCGTGAAACTATAACCCTGAGGCGGTCAGGCGAGTCACCCAGAATATCTTGACAGGCGAGCTTCGTCGCTTTAAAGCATAGATTATACACTATACAGACAGATCGCTAGGTACTTCGTTGTATCGTATCGTAGTAAGTGTCACTACCAAATGGGTCGATATTTAATGCGGGTTAGGAATAATTGGAATCAAATCTGTTGACAAAAATCGATGGCAATTTTTTTAGACTGCATAATTGACATACACCTATTGAGGTGTGAAAATTTCAACTGTCTTGATATTAGTACGGTTACAGACAGACAGTCACAAAGCGTAATCATAGTAATAGCTTTTTTCGATACCTAAATAATAGAAAAAAGAAATAAGAGTAATAATGACATTCAGACGTATAACCTCAATTAAAATCAGAAGTGGTTATCTATTACAAGAGAGCTGCGATTAACTTCTTAAACTTCTTTGGATAGCACTTTTATTGCAATCTAATAATCCTATCAATTAACTCTCGACCGTCCCACTTTATGATACGAATGGACTCTCCGACAGATGTAATTTAGTTTTAATTTTATCTCAACTAAACTCCTTTGAAGTGAACAGTTTTAATAAAACATTAACACTTTGATTGGACTAATTACTGTCTACGAGTAATCCTTGACATTGATGAAAAATCATGATCAATCTTTCCAATTCTCCTTCATTTTTGGCCTGAGTCTAGAGATAACCCCACAGAAATCACTTGATTTCTAATTTCGTAGAAGTAATTGGTTCGGCCATTTCTATTCAATACAGTGATAAGCTGCTTTTTTGTCGCAAATTAGTTCATCAGGATCCGAAGAGATCGTATTCCAATAAAGTCAATTTGTCATAAACTATGATAGGTCTTCTTTCAGCCTTACTAAGTAGGATCTAATTCGGGACAATCAGATTCTGGATATCACGAAAAACGGGATAAGTAGGTATAAGGCTTACCCTTTTCTATTTTTATTGCAAATTACGTATTCAATTTGAGATATGGAAAAAGGATGGTATTTCAATAGGTACCTATGTTATTGCAGTATTTCCTTTCAATGTTCAATTGTAATAAAATATGTTTTGTTAAACACGTACCTAGGTGTGACTTTATTGAAATGATAGTTTTCAGTTTTATACAGCGATTTAGTAGTATCATTCGACAGATAGAGCACTAATAAAGACGTATAATATAGTGGTATAATAAAACCTTAAGAGTTTGTAAAATTACGTCGGAGATCACGCGACGATCTCCGGCCACCGTAAGTGCGGATCTGTGGACGGCGAGCAAGGTTAGCTCGCCGCCGACTAGAACAAAACCCGTGCGTAAGGCCCGTTGCTTTCCGCGCGGGCCTCAATAAGCCATCAAAATACCACAGATGGTACCCAGTAGGGCAGTAGTAGTGCCTAGCGGGTTACCGGGGCCTTGGTTCAAAAAGCAGGAGTATGAACGGGGTGGGTTTTAGTCAGTCTGACACTTCCACTCGCATTGCACAAGCCGGGACGAGAAGTCATTAGATGATTTTCCCCCCTTAAATAAAAAGTGTTATTCAGATGTGTGTGTAAGCCAATTTCTTCAGAAAATCCTTTCTCAATCGATAGTTTAAATAGAAGCACATTATTCCTTACGTACCTACTAATTTAAACTTATGTTTTTACGAAAGTATGAAATAAGAATATTATTATAGTTAGTCTTATCATAAGTTCCTAACACACACAATACACTACATCTTCCGACATCAACTTGGTAAAGTGTTTGTACGTTTACTCCTACTTCTAGACTTAAAACTATTTGTATTTAAACTTTTGTTTACGTTTTCTCAACAACCTACGCTCGCTTTGTTATTCATTTGAAAATTAACTCAGCTTACTTTACTTTAAAGCGTTACTCTGTAGTTTTTTTACAAAAATACTCAGACTCTTCTGTATGAAAAGAGAAATGTAAAAATATCACAGTGGCTCCATAATGTTTTGTTTTTAGGAAGATTATGCTAATTAGAGAGAGAAGAGATTTAGATCATTAGTATAATGTAATGTTTTATTTTGTTGCAGTACATCGGGACAATGGATGTGCCTCGCCCTACCAGCCGAGTCGAGATCGTCGCTGCGATGCGACGCGTTCGTGTGAGTATGCCTTTATGCTGCCGCCGACATTTATCCAATGCTACTTGTTTTTATTCATTGGCTCATGCAAATGTAATCAATGTATCAGTTTAACATCACTGGTCAGAACTTTTAACGTGCCTACACTGACTATAAATACATAATTATACTCGTATATTATTATCTATTAATAATCTTGAAGAATTATCTTCCAGTGTGTAATGCATTCTCACGACAAACACTATTTATGTAGGAAAATAATTCTATAATTTACGACATGAAGTTGCCAAATCCATTAATTAGAATTCGCTAATTTAAGCTCTAATGAAATTCTCCCGAGAATCAGAAGACAAGAAAATCCATATCATCTATAACAAAAGATTAGTTAAATGTAATTTGTAACTACGTAATTGCCCTCAGAGGTAACCTTAACCAAACAGAATGAGACACTAGAACCCACCGTTGGGCGATAAAATTGATTTAGTCTAGCTTAGTTGGCAATTTTACATTGTTTAGTAACAAGAAAATGTAATGTAATGAACCTGCGTCAAATTCATTCAGAAATAATCTAAATTTACTACCTTCATACATTGTTATAGCTCGACATGTAACGCAAAAAATTGGCGCAATTTATTGTTACTTTTTCAAACACATCCATATTTCTTGTTTCATGAAATATTTCTAAAACTGGAACATCTGTGTCGGCCTAAAAAATAATTTATGCAGACAAAATGATTTGAAACATAATCCATGCGAGGCCGACTGAATCCTCTAAGCTCCGTTACTTATGACGAGCTTACTTTTTCGACATAAACAATATTGAAAATCATCACTCAACCTTACTGAATATGTAAAAAAATACGTACACCTTAAAATGCTATGAGGCTAGATAAATGATAGTGCTTAAGTTACACCTGGTTTGCCATTCAAGAAAATTATGTTCAAAGCATCGTGTATAGCCTTACTTGAAGATAAGGTACAGGCAATCTATGAGATTGGTCACCTTTACCTCAACGTGGAAAAGTATATTTTAAACAGGTATATTTTAAATAGGGACAAGGAAAATCTAGGAGGTATAGTATCAAAATGTTTAAGTCAGGATTACGTATAGAGCTGGCTAAGACTTACAGAATGTTTGTTGAACCCCGCACTTAGGTATTTGTCATTCAGTACGTGTAGGAAAGGGGCAAGTGTACGTATATTCACACGCAGCAATATTTCCCCCTGCGTAATTTGTCGCCCCTGTTTCAATAGACTTCTCGTTTCATCCCACTTAAGGCACATATTTCTTTCTTACTTACGAATTTAATAACAAAAATTTTGTATTTAATATTGCGCTCATTCCAATGTAAGTAGCTTGGTAATGGTTTGAACAATTCTTAACTTTTATATTACTTCTCGAGTTTGCTTTGTTTGTATTGTAATCTATTTCAAATTGGAATGTATTTTTGTTTATCGTATTTTGTCTTGTTTGTGGCATTGCTGTATTGGAAATATAATATTTTGATTCGTTTTAAAAAAATCTCAATTAGTAATCTATATACTAATCCTAAGATCCGCAGTGTGAACTATCACAGTAAAACACTTCCCAGCAGAAATTTCTACGATTTCCAGCTTTTGAATTTAATATCGAAAGTTCACTTTTCCAGTGTAACCATTAGTTCTTTTGTAAGCAAAAAAGGGAATCAACTTGCAAATATCGGAGGCGAGCAAACTTGTACCGAGAGATCTTCACGAATAGTTTTTGCAATTCCGTTTTCATGACCATTCGTGAACGAAACAAAACGACTGGAAGTTTCCTTAAACTTTTGATAGAGAAAATAGACTGTGGAAGTTAATCTGTATCTACAGTGAAATAAAAAATTCAGAGACTAAGGTACGTTCAGCCCGGTGAATACAATTTTGTTTTACGCTAAAAGTATCTTGACTGACTTGACTACTTGGCTGTTAGACGCGCTGCTTTTAGCGAATGCATTCGGATAATTTAGTTGACTTTTAAGCAAGGCGCACAAGGTATCACACAGTCAATTAGGATGTAGACACGTTGCTCACAAAGTTAGAACATAATACTGGATTCTGAAACTAAAAATAGTGGTAAATGACACGTTCTAAAGGAAAATTCTACGATGTAATAAGAGGCGGGGTATTTTCCCTTCTAGCACACACGTTTTTAATTTGCAAGGATCAGAAGTAATCTACTTACTTTTATACTGAGTTATGCATACACGTATCACGAGTTTCTCATGTAAATGCGGTTGATTAGATAGTAGATACATGTGCCGTCTTTTAATTTCATAATTATACAGGACAATATCACTAACAAACGTATATCAGTTGTATGTTTATTTGATTGGGATGTGGGCTACATTTGTCATTCAAAAGGCCGGTCACAATTCATTTGTGGTACTTGTTATGCAAGCATGACTACAAACCATATTTCTGTCATATGAAATTACTCCAGCGTGGTATTCAATCAGCTAGCTATTGTAGAACATGTTGAATGTAAAATAGTACGATTGTTTCTAGTGACTGCAACAAATTGGGTACCTTTTTTATTTATTCAGCTAATTAGCCGGTAAGGGAGGGAAAATTTGGCGCTCAAAGCCGAAATGGTCGAGTTAGATGATAATTTGTTTAACTGCTCATTACTGTTGCTTCGGAAACGGACCGACAGCAAATATTTCCTAATTTAAACCAAACTTTGCATCGTACAGTCCAAAAACATGATATTTGTCGTTTCTCCTGATCAAAAGCTGACTTTGCTGAAATAAAATAAATACGTTGTAGACGTTTTAACGTAGTAAATGAGCATTAAAAATATTAACAGCATCACACGGTTTTATCGTCCGTAAAAACACGATTTAGCGCAAAATAAACTTCGAAGTAGACTTACTGTCAAAGGATTTGTTTCTTTATGAATTCGGATATTTCTCTTTTAAAAGATTGTGAATAACGTTTGACAGATTTAGGAGTATTTGGGTTCACCATTATCGTTTCACAAACGTGATGTGATCGGGGTGCGATAATAATATCGGTAATGTTACATTGAAACACCGCGAGGGGGCGCTGTCGTATCTGAATATAAATGACTCTGTTTATAAACCGCTAAACATTACCTCAACATGTTCCTATTACTTTTTCTGTTGCTTTTTTAGGGTTCCGTAGCCAAATGGCAAAAAACGGAACCCTTATAGATTCGTCATGTCTGTCTGTCCGTCCGTCCGTCCGTCCGTATGTCACAGCCATTTATTTCCGAAACTGTTGGGCCTACATAGTTGAAACTTTGTAAGATGGTGTATTTCTGTAACCGCTATTAGAATTTTAAATAAAAAATAATAAATTTAAAAATTAAAGGGGGCACTCCATACATGGAACTGATTCAAAAAAAAAATTTTTTCTGCTTACATATCCGTGATGGGTGTCTATGGATAGGTCTTTGAAAGATATTAAGGTTCCTGAAACCACTTTTCGTCAAAATCAATCGTTTGAAAGTTAGACGCTTCCAAAGTGAAAAAATGTGTCCCCCCCCCCCCTCTAACTTTTAAAATAAGAGAGTGAGAAAACTGAAAAAAATATATGCTGTAGATTTCAATGGAAACTAACAACGAAAATTGGTTTGAACCAGATATCATAATTAGTTTTTAAGAAATAAAACATTTTCAAAAACCGCAAATATAACTTTGTCGTTCATACAAACACTATGTAAAACCAAGTTATTTTACAACTTTTATATTATGTCAACTACTTGCTGTTACGGAACCCTTCATGAGCGAGTCCGACTCGCACTTGGCCTTTTTATTCATATGTAGTAAGTATCTGTAAAATACTAATGAAATATCATTGCAATGTTAACCTGTACTCGTGCCTTTAATTAATGAAATGAATGTAATGAATTTCTTTTTTTGGCAATAAGGCTACAAAAGAGCACCTTTACACATCAAAATTATTATAAAAAAATCTAGATGAAGTCATAGAAAACATCTAGATGGATTAGATTAGACTGAGCCTTAACTGCCATTCAGATGCGTAACAATGTCTTACTTAAAGAAACCAGTTCCAATCAACTTGGTACGTCCTTTCTGAGGTCTGTTGTCTTGGTGGTATTCTGGACCTAAATTACACAATATTGATTGTTTTTAAAGTAATATTGAAATTCTGGGGAACCTCCACGTAAGTAAAAGAGATCTATCTATCGTCTAGCAGTGGACTGTTAGATACGTGCTAATAATGTTTTACTTGAAAAAAAAAATAATATTAAAAATGCTGATTTAAAACAATAAATGTATCAGCATTGGCTTTACACAAACAAGTTTTATTAGCTTAGAATTGTATTAATTTAAGTTTAGTTGAAACTATGCAAACCTAACTGTTTCGGAAGTGCGGTTTCAGGCCAGCTAAGGAACTAACACAAGAATTGCTGATGCTTTACAAATAGTTTCATACCTACATTTGCTAGGCTATGATAGAGTTACAAAGTATTGAGAGGCTTGTACCCTAAAATTTGACATCATAGCTGGTCTTTCATTATAAGAAATGTTAGAAGGCATTAAAAAGTAACTCAAATTAAAATTCTTTGTTAGCAGACTATGGGGGGGGAGGGTTAGCAAGATGTTCTTAAAAAAATTATAAATCGCCTAAAGGCTTATATCGTGCCTAAGTATTATTTTGTGTTCTATAACAGACACAATGACAAACCTCATGCAATATCGAATACATAAATGGCCTCGTACTTTTTCATTAACCAATGAGACATTACAATTATTATTATTTTGGAAACCTCATCAATAAAGTCCAATAGCTACCGTGCGTACTCATAACCCAAAATAAACAAAAAACAGTACATTAATATATTGATCAACTCATCGACGCTGAAAGTAATTATAAGATTGGTGTGGAGTTGTGGAGTAATTTCCTTCCATGACGTCACTCGCTGTAATCATAAAAATACTCGTGTCTCTATGAAATACTGATTCGATTACCTCGAAGATTCCCTTTACATTCACATAAAACATAAATATACGAATATGATGTGCTAACTTGTTGATTGTACACAGAGTATTCTTTGAAGAAAGAAATCTTTTTTTTTCTGGTCTTTTATCAAAAATGGTCTAACTGCCAGAGTAACAGAGTCATTTAATGATCGATTAAACTATTCCTTAGTAACCATTTTGTTCCGAAATTGCAAAGGACTGATTTATATAACCATTCAATGACTGAGCGCGGTGGTATATTGTAGAACAAAAATTGAAGTACCGACTCCCCAAAAAAGAGGTGGATCTTACTAGGAGATACTTAGATGACGTGTAAATGGACCAATGAGAATGTATATAACACATCGTCAACTAGTTTTGAGAACTTTTACACATAAATGCACGGAAAATTAAGTCTTAAAGGCACAGTTCCTGTATCACATCTATCACGTAGACTTCCAGACCTCTTAATAAGAGCCACTTTGCTTAATTACTTACCTCTCCTCAATGTAAGCATTCACAGCTTTTACCTTTACAAAATTATATTGCATGTATGTAGGTAATAGGGCGAATCCATTATATTATACTCGAGTTTCGAGGTACAGGTGTGTGTGAAATAATTATAATTGTTGCTATTTTCATGGCATTACACTTCTAAGAAATTCTAAAGTTAGATTAAGAGTGGCTGTTTTGTTAGTACTTCTGTTATTTTGGTGTTCATGACGTGGAGTAAACTTGCATTCAAATAGCCGTCATTAAAATAAAGTTTAATAGCAGGACTTTGAAATAGTGACTTTATTCTTACATAAAATGTCATTATATATTAATATCGTATATATGCAACGTCATGCCTTTTATCCTCGAATGGTATGCAGAGGTGCACATTACGGCACATAATATAATATCTTCTTAGAATAAGAGACTAGTAACTGCTTGAAAAAAATCTTCTAACCACTGTTCAAAAGTACAATCAAATTATCTTCAGTACTACATAAATGACAGCTAACAAAATTATCACCCTCAACCACTCACGTCCAATTACATAAGAGCAATACTACCTAACTATAGGTACACCCTTATCACATAAAGAAAATCAGGTGGACGAACAATTACTTTCGTTCAACACTAGGAGATTTACTCTCTTCGTCTAATTGGAGGTAATATGTTTTGATTTAGGTTAAGACCCAAGACCATGTGGTGTGCAAACATTCTGTTATTTTTGCCAGCTAACCAAACTCTGGCTACCCTCGTCACAAACTTATTGTGACAACGACAAACACACTAGATAAATGCTATAAGAAAAGCCCTTGAAATAATAGGGGGACTTACATTCTGTCTTTAATTACAACCAAATTACGACACATGAATAAACAACTTTATTATTAAGACATTTAGAGTGAATTTTCGTCACATTTGTTATGTTACGTATTTTCTCAACAAGCTTAATAGAAACCGACCGCATGACCGCTATTTACTTTTAAATTTGAATCTGATAGTAGTTTATTTTTACAGTACGAATTCAAGGCGAGGGGTGTGAAGAAACGTAAGGTGACCGTCGATGTGTCGACTGATGGAGTCCGGGTAACCACCAGGACCAACATTACCGTTGGCAAGACCAAGGTGAGCACACATTTGTTCTACTTTTCAATAGACAGACTTAACAAATGGAGTCAGTATACAAAACATGCCGATAATCCAAAAACAAATAATACAATCATTTAAGATGTTAATGTTTAATGTTTAATCAGCTAGGAATGGAACCTAACACACACCTACTAAGGACAAATGACGTGACAAAATCCCAACTAGCGTTAATTTAATACAAAATAGGTCATATTGTATTAAATAATAGCTCTAGCATTGTTGTTGAAAGGTATCCTTAGCGGTCCACGGAATATTTTAACCCCACTTAAAGTTACATTTACGGTGAGGTTGTTAATATAATTACAACCGACAATGTGAAATTTGGGTCGTGCAAACCGGGATCTCAGTATGAGACCAAATAAATAAATTACATCTTTGCACAAAAATAACAGAAGTGGATAAATATAAACCTGTTTTATGTCAAGAAAGAATTGTAATACATATCCAGTTTGCACAAAATATTACTCAATACTTGTGTTGGGCTTTTATTCATGAAATATTGTCAATTCACATCTACCCGTTGGAACACGATCTCAACTTAAATGGAAAACTTCAATTGGTGTTTAAAAAAGTTTGATTGATTTCACGAGCCAATGATTTAATAATTCAAACAGAAAAAGTTCCAAGCCGTTTAAAAATGCAATGCAGTTAGGAACGGCGATACCTTGGAACTGCTACATTTCCATAAGTAATATCTTTATTACTTCAATGTTAGTTCAATTTGCCTGTTAGCCTTCAATTAGACTTTGCTAGACTTTTGCGTTAACGTCAGAAAAGTTCTACTTCAATTGAACACGTGTTTATTGAATCTTTCTTCGACACAAAGATAAATCTAGCAGCTAGTTTCACTTGATCTTGGCAAATATTTTTGCTTATGTTGTACAATTAGCTACGTTCAGAATCTCGTCAGAAACCCTCGTTTTGTTCGCGCTAATCGAGTCATTTTCTAATTGGGGTTCTATTGTTGGAAGTCTCGGTGGAATTTGTTCAGCATTTAGAGCAAATAGCGTGTAACTATTGTACAAAGAGGCAGAAAAAACTAAAAGCAATCAGGGCTTGATTAAGATTTTTTTGTCTAAAAGCGTGGAATAATTGGGATTACATTCTGGCTTTTGCAATAGATTTTGGGAGACATTATCTACTGTGTGACGGGCTGATATAACGACATATTACTAAATTATCTCTTATGCGACAGCGGTGACACTGATTTTTTCTCGGTGCTCGTAAATCATGTCGGGTTATAATAGACGCCTGTCAACCTGCTGTCTTCAAGCAGCCGCGGCGCTCCGAGCTTCCATTGTAGAATCGATTCTTTGTTACCCCTGAAGAGGAGTAACCTTGGTCCACTCTTCATTACTTCAAATACTTATTTTAAAGAAAAATAAATCCATTCCAATGTTTCTTGTTATAAATTAAACGGAGCATTATTTTTCCTTGGCCATTTGTTCGTAAACAAATTGTTATTTATTGTAGAAACCGTTCTTATTGTGTGTAGAGTAAGTAATGTAGGTACAATGCTTTAGACGATAATATTAAAACCGTCCACAATTTTTAAAATAGGTAGGTACTGTAATAACTTTACAGACAAATTTATTAGTACATTTTGCGACAAAACACAATTTATTAAATATTTCTCCTGGAGTATTAGAGTAAACGACGTAAATACTTAAGATTATTTTGTTGTACAAATTCTGAAACAATTTTTAATCTAGCTTAAATCTCATGTGGAGACTGAAAACATAGAGGGAAAATATTAAATTCTGGTCAGCATTTTAGAAGCTTAAAATCGCAAAACAAAGAGATGTACAGGACACCGAACCACGTAAGCTCTTAGGACCATCCTATTTGCAACAATAGAAACGCTTAAACTTAGTTTCATTTCATACAAAATTCAGAAACTACATTCAATTTTGAAACTAAATTTATGTTGGAATAAAGTTTTAATTTTGTTAACACGTGTGGATTTTGAGCAAATGTTGGTTTGTTTCAGACGAGCACGAAGCTGTTTGGCCGTGGAAAGACTACTACCACGATCAAGGAGGACGAGATTATGCATCATCCCATCTACCGCATCTTCTACGTGTCCCATGACAGCTCCGATTTGAAGATCTTCTCCTACATCGCTCGTGACGGTGCCACCAACGTCTTCAAGTGCAACGTATTTAAGAGCAACCGAAAGGTTAGTTTCTCTTAAGAAATCTCCAGAACTATAATCTTCTCCTTTCTTTAATTTCCATCCATTAATTTTCATTTATTTATTTTCTCGTGAAACGCATACCTCTTGATCATTAATAACAATAATTAATGGTAACAAAACTGAGAACGTTCATATAAATAAAGTCGGAAAAACATGCAAATCAATGTCATCATACATTCGTCGTCAGTTAGTTAATACTGTATGCATTCACTTATGTTGTCCCATTAAAAATGGATGTATTTTCGTGGATATTTTCAACCTGTAACCTTGTGTGACCGCGACGTCTGCGACAGCTTACCGTACCTATATTAGTTCAATAATAATTAAAAAAACGCCATCTATTACCGAATTCAATTTATATTTAGAATCTTTTCCATTTAGAACCAATACCGAAATATTACAAAGGTTAACAGACAACAGTGTTTCGTAACAATAATACAAATTGGCCTTCCGACTAAAGAGCAACAGTTAATAAATATCCTCAACATCAATTCGGGATGGAAGGGAATCTCGAATTCGCGAAAGATTAATAAATATCAAAGATTCGTCGGCACCCTCTTCTACAGAATATCTCTCATTCATCCGCAATTTAGGAAGGTTTACTCGTAATTTACTGGACTATTAAATCCATTCCATAGTAAGAAATAACGTTAGAAATATCAAAATGGCTTCAATGCTTTTATTTGGATGATGAACAGAGTTTGAATAGGTATGAATGGATAAGGTAAATAATTGTGAATTTTCTTTCCAATTTGTGCTCAAATAAACGATAGATATCAATTCGCAAACTTTTGATGCCGTCAATAAAATAAATCCGTTAGTAAATCTTAACGGTATTTCTACCTTCAGTGAAAGTCCTTGCGCAAAAAAGACTTTAGAGACAAGAAATTCGTAGCAAACGCAAGGTACCGTACCGCCCTTTTAAGGTACCTAAATCGCACTACATTCCCCCGCTGTCTTCAAAGATAATCCACTTTAAAACGTACGAACCGAAGAGTAAAGGTGCGGTAACGACCGGAGAGCGGACTGTAGATGGCGCTGAGAGTGGTCTCAAGCCAAGCGTGCTGTTTATTAAGATCGCAGGAGCTCGTAAACGGGCCCAGCAATAAACCGCAGCTGCGTATCATTCGCCCGTAGAATATGTGGAAATTACCACTCTACTCAGTAAAAGGTACTTATGCTGATAGAGTTTAATCGATACTGGACTCGGATAAAAGCTTTTAGCATAATGCAAACAATGGAGACTGTATAGGGACCAGTCGTTATTTCTTGCGGTTAGTTGTTCCTGACAGTTCGGAAAACATGACTTCATTAACCGATGTTATTAAAACCACAATCCTCTTGAAACGTATGAAAATGAACTCGTTGTGAACAGAGTTATAAGAACCAATGTACCCACACGTATGCATAACATTATAACGAACCTCGCCCACATACAGCGGCAGTAAATCAACCCTCCGCTCTTTCTTTCTGTGGAAATGTCCCATTCATATCGTGAAAGCGAAGAATCATTCAGGTTAACACGCCACACTTTTTCCCTGTTGTGGCAGTTTTAAGGGGAAAATGTCTGCCTTTTATTCAAGAATCACCTACAAATTAGAAGTTTACTACTTTATGATTACATATCCATAGAAAGAATCTCTTCTTTGAATTCAATACAAAGTTTCTAAAGCTTTCAAACCAATCACACATCATGATCACGTAGTGTATTGACATACAATAACTCAGATTTTCTCACATCTATTTAGAAACACACTCTAGGTGATCATCAATATGTTTGTATGTGCAAAGCGCATGTAATGATATTTTATTCCAGTCAGTTTCTGACACGATGTCGAGACGTGTGAATGGACCCTGCACGCGTATATCCTGACTTTAGAGTAGAGCCGTAACTGGAATAAAATTGGCCGCAATGAACAGATTTCTCAATACGATATCCTATAGTCTTTCACCGACTTCTTCGATAAATAATGTTGGTGTACACTGTACAGGTACAATGAACTACCACATTTTATTTGGTCAAATATTATAATTTTATAAATACATTGATTTAAATAACCATATTCGAAAACCTATTTAACTGAAACACCAAATGTTTAATATTAATGCAACATAAAATTTTATTATTGACGTTTATAAAGTAAATATGTCGTGCGAAATTTTCCAACGTTTGCGAATAATTTTTCCAACTGTTGAATGAAAATATTTTGCACGGCGGCGGGCGGCGCGGCCCAGCCGGCTAAATGGTTGGACCGATAACCGAGAGTGATGACAGATCGCCGATGCACTTGTCGCTCGGCTCAGTCTCGTTGTTTAAGACTAACTAAGTTTGGCTAATGAGTTCGTTGGCATAGGTGTCGTGTACATATAGTTTGTATACGTTCCTGTGGACAGTATAAACCCGCAGCTATTGTCTACTCTGAATAAGACATTTTTGCAATTCATGTCATGCTTAGTCGTATTGTTATAATGATTCTACGGAACAATACTGCGCATTCTAGACATTACATACTCTTGCAATCGCGTATTTCTTTTAAAAAGTTTTGTAATATACAGGGTGTCCCTGAAATCGACGTCCAACAGGCACCAGATGATCGGCAAGGTTCCAAATGTTATCAGAAAAATATAAAAAAATTCTAAGTCCTACAGTTTTTAAATTACAGTGACTTATGTGTTATCCACGAAAAAGTACACCCTGTGCCAGTCTTTTGACTCTTGTTGCTACAAATCTTTATTTTTTCGTCTGCAGTCTTCCTTACGTTGTCCTGAATAGTGCTCCAGTAATATGGAATCATAAATTCTTAGCCAACTGCTTTAGATTGGAAAACATTGTTAGTTTTAGAGGAACCAAATACTCTGAATAAAATTTTCACCTTACTTTAAGTGACTGTACTGAATAAATTATGTATGGCGCTAGTAGTGGCAAATTTCACCAAAGTTGGCGTATTTAATAAGGATTATAAAATGGTATAGCACTTTGCACATTCTTTCTTAAATTCGACACAAAAAAAGATTTTTCAACGAAACTCCGTTTCGATGAATTTATTTGATCTTACTAAAAAATCTTCTAGTGTACTCAAATCATACGTTACAACCTCGTATGCACTAGACAACACTTTGCACGCTATTTGTTATCATCATGTTGAAAATCAGCGAGGATCTCTTGTCAAACAACATTGTCTGTTTACCCGTGATTTCGCTTGCAGCTTTCGTCGGCAATATTACTAGACTTACTAGAGGAACTGATGTTGTGTATCATGTTTCACTAAATAATATTGAATGATTGCAATATGATGTTCATAGTGCATCAAACACATTATCAAATGTGTAGTAAAATCAAAAGGAACGGACGTGGCAGATTCATGTACACAGCATATCGACGCGGTAGTGGTATGATGTACATGAGCCCATACGCACAATTACTCGTTATATCCTCACCAAAAAAAAAAGAAATGGGTGAATCTTCCGATTAAGTTACGTGTTCATGCCTTGTGATCAAATGCGGGATGAAGCATCAAATATTCTTTAGATTGTCGAGAGAGATTTATTTGCACCGTTACAAGGAATTGCAGGTAAAGCAAAAAATAATTTAAAAAATAAATAGTCAACACGGCGCAAAAAAGCCAGTGCTCAGCTAAAATGCCGAAGCCCGGGTACGATGGCTCGAGATGCAAAACACCAGTTCGTCTAGCGATAATATTGCAGACGAATTCTGCAAGCGAAATCACGGGTAAACAGACAATGTTGTTTGACAAGAGATCCTCGCTGATTTTCAACATGATGATAACAAATAGCGTGCAAAGTGTTGTCTAGTGCATACGAGGTTGTAACGTATGATTTGAGTACACTAGAAGATTTTTTAGTAAGTTCAAATAAATTCATCGAAACGGAGTTTCGTTGAAAAATCTTTTTTTGTGTCGAATTTAAGAAATAATGTGCAAAGTGCTAACATTTTATAATCCTTATTAAATGCGCCAACTTTGGTGAAATTTTACTAGCGCCATACATAATTATTCATACAGTCACTTAAAGTAAGGTGAAAATTTTATTCAGAATTTGGTTCCTCTAAAACTAGCAATGTCCAATCTAAAGCAGTTGGCTAAGAATTTATGATTATAACTGGAGCACTATTTAACGTAAGGAAGACTGCAGACGAAAAAATAAAGATTTGTAGCAACAAGATCAAAAGACTGGCACAGGGTTACTTTTTCGTGGATAACGCATAAGTTCCTGTAATTTAAGAACTGTAGGACTAGAAATACTTTTTCTGATAACATTTGGAACCTTGCCGATCTTTTGGTGCCTGTTGGACGTCGACTTCAGGGACACCCTGTATTTTTTCTTATTACAGCAAAATACATAAACTTTTCGCAATTTAAAGTACAAAGTACTTTCGTAGACATTACAGTAAGAAAACATTTATAATGTACACCGGGTGTATCCTAGTAACAAAATTACTAATATCTTCGTTCGTAATAAAACGGTTTACACATTAAGGAAGGAACTAATTTCGCAACCAGCTGTTGTACACCAAAATATTTTCAAAGATACAAATCTCACTTTGGCGAAAAGGTGAGGTTCTTAGACATCTTATATTGAATCGAGAGGAGGGTAAAGTGTTTGCGGGGCCGTTCCTTTCGAAAGAAAAATTATGGGTCCCGAAAATCCGAGCCGTGACCAATAAAATTAACCTCCTTCTATTCGATCCTTTCTCGATAAAAACTCAATATTGCTACTGTATTTGGAACTGGGTTAAAACCACATCGGATGTAAACAAAAGTGACAGGTGCTAAAAAGAATTCCTATTGATATTTCAATACAAAAAGCTTTACCGCGAATTCGAATTGGCTGTCTATAATTAGACGAAGTGACGTTTCCTTTCCACGAAACATTTTCTATTGCTGCAATGTGCGTTTTAGAAGAAAATCTATCACAAATCTATCTTCCTGCTAACCTAACGATCAATAATAAACTAATGATCACATTTATGAAACTAGCTGTTGCCCGCGACTTCGTCCACATATAATAATGACTTCTGACCGTAATTAGTATTTGTTATTTTCAATATTTTCTTATAAATAAAATATTTAATTCTAAAATAAAAGTAGCCTAAATTCTTACCTAGCTGATGTATAGCTAAGCTAAGCCAATAAGTAGTTTACAAGAGTTGAAAAAGGAATCAGATTATAATCTAATTATTTCCTATTCCCAAACAATGATACCCAGTTGAGTACCTACCAATTGACCGATACAATTCCACGAAATATGAAAGATAATTAAAAGTAGCCTTTGTACCGTATGCATAGTGTAAGTAGAGCAAAAATGCAATATTCGCGTGTGTCTCGTCATCTGCCCTCCAAAATTCATTTCCCTTTGTTGCGCCACTTCACTGCACTTAGCCCGCCCGTGACTCTAGATTAGAATATCTCATACACGTACTATGTAAGGGAAAAAGTAAAAATCTGTACATTTTCAGAGTTTTACAAAGGTATCTGCAGACCGAGGACCGAACGTTATTTGATTACGGAATGCGCTTGTGTCATACAGTTCTCGTTTTCTAGAACTCGATAATTTTGAGCCGATTAATCGGTTTCATTCGAGTCGAGTAAATCGTTATCAGATTTTTTTAAGCATATTATCTAGGTAGGTACTTTCGATCTCCATAATATCATTTGGTGACAAAGAGATGAATGTCTGGTCATGCTATTTTTACCGATTTTTCTTCCATGACTGAAATAGATTAGATCAAGTGCATGTACTAAACACCTTTTAGTATAAAATCATCTGTTGCCAACAAAACGGTAGGCTAGGCATCACATATCTTTTCCTCTTCCACACATTAGATGGGAATGTACACGAAACGTAATTCTCCTAAATCCCTGCCAAAGCTGACACTGACATATGGCTCGTATAAAGCTAACCGAAAAAAAAACGAATAACCAAAATTACCCAATAGGCACGTACAAATATCTAGTAATCTAGTGCCCAAGAGATTAGTGCTCAAAAGCAGTCATAGAGTTTCAAGTATTAAGGTCGAATACCAAGCCGAACAAAGTATTATTGGATTTTCGGTTTCATGACGAATTTTCCCGAAGTTATACTGAAAAGCGGTGAAGATATATTAAAGTAATTCTTTTCATACAGGATAGAATTTTTGTTCGAATTTTGAATAAAGAACTGTATCATGCGCATAATTTACAAAACTTCGTATCACAAATCTTATCATTTGTACCCTTAGTACGAGTTTGTTTTACGTCTAAACTAATCGAAACGAGAACGTATTTGGCGCACTGATTAGTTGGTTTATTTGAGCCGGCCAATCAGAGCGCCGTACGCACTCCCGTTTCTCTTACTTTAAACGAAAAGCAAACTCATACTAAGTAGAGAGAGAAATAACCAACAAAAACACATTGATTTACACAATACCTCTACCAACTTCTACATATAAACAAAATATGTGAGTTTCTATCTATATTTCGTTTTCTGTTAATCAGCGATAAAGTTCCAGAGTTTAAAAACCTTTTTCATTAAACTCTTTTATTTGGAAATCGGGTAGCGTAGTAGAGTGTAAAACTAGTTGCCTTTTACGTGCCCTGCGTACTAGACAGACAGTACTAGCTCGTAATTCGTGACGACAAAGAAATGCGATGTTCTTTAAAATACTACACACATTGTCTTTTGTCACTTCCCTGGTTTAATGTAACATTTTTAATACCTAATTAGAACATAGTCTAAATATTTACAAGCAGTTTTGATATCTAGTTATTAGGATACAAATAAGTTTAAAAAGGTACTCCTGGCTGATACTGTACCAGATTTAAGGTTCCTGTTTGCTAAACATACCAAATTGCATATGACGACCAGCACCAACGTTTTACAGGATATTTATGTATAGAGACACCAAAGCATATACCTGGGTCAACGAAAGGTACACGTAAAATAAGATATTTAAACATTTTTTTTTCAATGAGATAAATTAGTAGTCAGAGAAATCACACGAATACACTCGTTTTGAGATCGACCCATCTACCTATAGACTCAAAGTAGTAATGTTATAGGTAGTGAACAAGATTGGGTTGCGATTAAAAAATTCATAAATTCAAACTATCTAGTGCTTTCTGAACATTTTGTAATTGAATCGGATATTTTATGATTATCAACTATGTACAATTTCTACGTAGGATGGATAGCTATATGTACACATGAATGAATGCAGAACGAAAAAAAGTTAGAAATATCTTGTTTTTAATTAGTTCCAAGAGAGATAATGTAAAAAAAAGATTCTTAAAGGTTTTAAGAATAAAAAAAAAGAAGTTAATTATTGTTTGCCAAGAACTCATTGAGACATTAAAAGATAGTCTATTTTAATCTCTTTTTAAGTTTTAAATTGATCATAAAATCGCGTACAAGGATTTCGATTCTTTTTGATATTTTTCTCTAATTGCAAAAATAGGTACTTTGATCATCTGCAATTGATGTTCTAATAATGAGATATACGTTATAACTACAGGATACGCAATTCCTGCTTGGATTACACAAAAATATTAAATTACTACAAAATTCTTAAACCGGTGTATGACGTATAAAACTTTACATCAAAAGTCTAACGTGCAGACAAACAATACACAACGCCACGAGCTACCGAGACGCAAGTTTATTTTCTTTCTTTAAATCATTCAATTAATCGAATCGCGTTCACCAGAAACATTCAAAGAACTTAGACAGTAGTAATTTTTTAAATACAAATACCTAATACCAAAATCATACACGAGAAGAAAAAAGAATAAATTCTCATAATTTGATAGAGAAAATGTTGATATTTACTGACACAGATGAAAGCCGGTTAGCAATAGTAATCGGTTGTTGGCAGTATTATCTAATTCGGGATGATGTACGCAAACCTTCGTTTTATAGACAGTATAAATCTTCAAGTCCACAAGCTACTCGACTTTTATAATCAATTACCGTCTCCGATCACTCGTTCCCGAAGCCCATAAATATTCAACAAGTAACTGAGTTGTTTGCGCTGAATCATTTGCGGCAGCTTTTTAATTACACCAATTGATTGAGAGTATTTTATTATAGCCCGTATTACGATTACGGCTCAGTTAGACATTTAGTAACCGTATAGTACACATAAACTCCTGCCGTTCGCCGACCGGCTACTCGTAGTGCTGTGTAAACTCAAACAAACAAGTATAATAGGGTTACGTTCGCTGTTTGATCCCCGGATAACAGAAACCCAAAGCCAAATTCGACAGTTCGTCTACAAATTTCAACCAAACCAAGTTATAGTATAAAATCAAAGTAACAAAAAGGGAACCGAAATCTAAGAATCCAGTTTGACTAAGAATCATGTCAAAGTTAAGCTTAATAATTTGTTTCTACTATTTGATCTCACAGATCAAATTGATAAAGTGAGTGCCAGTTCCAAGAAAAATAGCCCTCACCTCTTGGTTCTAGTAAATCTGTTTCATAGATAATACGGATCTTGAGCGATGGGAATTCTTGATAAAATATGTAAAAATCACTTTCTTGGAGTAAACTGATGGACGAGGAAAAGTCGTAAAAGAAAATCCGTGACGCGTGCTCGTTTCAGCGATTTTCGATACACCATTTGTCATATATTACATTAACACTCAGTCGAATAACATTTGCCAACGATAAAGTAGCTCGAGAGTAATAAAATAATATGGTGTAGCTATTAATAACAAGTTGTGCCGAACTAAAGTCTTTATAAATTTTATCAAGCCCATTCCTTACGTCGTAACCTGCCACTTCACAATTTAGGGCTGTGATTTATTTTGTGTACATAATTTAAAAAAACAAATAAATTTTAAACAGGTTAAAAAGGGTTCACGTAAATGTCAAGTGTTATCAGCAAGAGTTTTCCCAATCCCTCGATGCTGAGGAGTACTGCTGCGCTTAGAAACACGCGAATATGTTTATTTGTGGTACTTGGAGCGACGCGCGACGCACGCGCAAGCCATGCCTTCGCCACTTCAGTTGTTTCGTACCAAGCCGTACGGACGCGCGTATTATAATGAAAAATATGTGTGTGTCGTGATTAAACGAAATACATGTGTTACTTGTAAACAGTGAAACGGTTACGATGTCTAACAACAAGGAACACGGCAAGCAAAGAAAAAATGAACATTCATTGAAGCACTTACCGAGTGAAGTGTTATTAAAAGCGCGAAGCACTCTTTTCTCGTTAGGTGGTGCACTCAAGCCTAAACATGAGCAACAACAAAGACCAAAGCTACCTAAGCAAGAGGCGAAAGACAAGAAGAATCAAGAGAAACTAAAAACCAGCCGGTCTGAGCCAGAATTTAGTGAAGTTCGAAAAAACAAGCACAGAAGTAGAATTGAAGATGTTCATCCCCGTGACTACCCGGGTGGTTTGAGACCTAGGCCTTTATCAGTAGGAGCTACAAAGCGATATGAAAAAGAATTTGATGACTATCATAGCGGTCCTTTTCCAAAGGACCCATCACCGTTACGTCGGCAATTCGACTCTGCGGAAGAAGTTTGCGTGCAGTCACGTCTCGTGATACCTGTTATTGAAAGACTGAATCCAGATATCCAAATACAGGATGTCAATGAAAGACCTAGGAAGAAACTATCGTTTCGTGAGCCCGAGATAATTAGTGGTGGAAGTGCGACACTGGGTCGTTCTCATAAGTTAATGGGTGTGAATAGTCTCTCCAGAAGGCCTAATAGGCTGTCACTGCGGTCAGAGCCTCATGCCTCTAGTTTAGAAGGATTGGATTCAGATTTAGAGGTACGTGGGCTTTGATAATTTCATTTTAAAATTGTTTGAATGCACCGGCAACATTTCATTCACCACAAAAATAAATGACGATGTCTATCAGCTTAAATTAAAAGCTCTGTTTTGATTATTACCTAGAACTCACCTTCTCGGAATATTACATTTATGACTGTTTATTTATTTATACTATCCTGTCATATGTCAAAATAAAAAACGTGAATACCTTCCGTTCCATTTCATTTGAAATTATACAATTTATACAAGACAGTTAAATTGGAATAGTTCGTTGAAGGAACAAACTACAATTACGTCAACAGACTAATTGGTACACTTATGTTGATGGCCAAGAAATACATTCGGTTGGTGTAACATGGAAGCTGTAACAATAGCGGAGCGGACAGCGGGCGGTCGTGCAGCCACACACTGCTGTGGGCACAGGCCCGCCAACTGTTTGATGTTTATTTTGATATCGTCCGCTGGCCCCGGCCAAGGACCGCGACGCTCACGGAAGCGCAATTTCTTATAAATCGAAATCTCCAGTGACATTTATCTGCGTATTATTTTGCTGTGTCGTAGACTTACGTCAAGGGCGATACTTCCGTCGTCAAGTCCATTTATTATTTAGAAAACTTTGGTAGAACCGGTAATGTTTGCACCGAAGATATTTTGGAACTGCCGCCGCCAACGTGTGAATTACGCACTAGAATAGTTACTAAAACATAGTCTCGCTATCATTAATTCTCTCGGTGCGTTTAGTTTACATTCGGATTCAACATACAAGTGCTAATGGAGTGAAATGAAGCATGCAGCGTACCGCGGTTTGCTAATTGTATTATAATTACACGAACCTAAGAGTACAACCTACAATATGCAGACCACTTGTTATAAGAGATTGCGTCGAGTAGCAGTGGGCGATGCATTCTTTTGAAATACATGCACTTGTTTATCTTACCTAGGTCTAATTGGGAGTAGATAATTTTATTAAAAGGTTAACAAATTTTATGAGTCACTTTACTCCGCCCTATACCACAATAAAATTGCTGACACCATCAAATTACCAATACAAAATACATGTGTATTTCTGTTGATCACCGAAATCTTTCACTCGTCCGCAGTACTCACAGTTCATATCGATACTCATTAAAGCTGTACATGGATATGCCGGTGGAAGCTCAGTAATTAATGATAAACAATACATTATAATAATGATGTTTACCAAACAACTCACGTAAAATTATTGTTAGAAGCTAAAGGCCAATTTAGTGTTTACACCAAAGTTACTTTATTATCTGTTGTTAATGTTCAGTCCATTTTAATGAAGTCAGTGTATTAATATGCATAAAATAATATGTTTTCCTATAGACTTTTATAACTAATATCCATAATATATTTTACTAAAAATTCTAAATCCAGCACAACAAATCAAAGAGGAACAAACATCTAAGCGGAACCAAATCAGAATGTTTTGGCTCATAGCAGAAAAAGAACTTTATTCACGTAGAATACGACATCAAGAAAGATTATGCTGAACGACATTATAATTTTTATTACGTCCACTATAGCTGTAGAGAATTAATACGATTCCAAATTGTAGATTCTTTAAGCGTAAAAATGGAATATAATCTTGTAACAGTTGGTATGTCTGACGTTTCGTATCGATATCCGATACACCCTTGCCAATGTCACCTCGGGGCTCTCTCCTCCTGCTACTTGACTTTTCTTATGAAATGTTTGTAATTTATTAGTAGGAGTAAGATGCAGGAGTCGTAAACACGGGGCTGCGCTTTTATTGAGAGCGAACTCCGTCCGCGGCGGTACCGGCACGTACAAAAGCTTTTATCCTAAACCAACCACATTTCTTTGACCTCACTCCAGCAGGAGTGACGATGCCAGCGAAAATAGACGACTGACGTGTACATGGCAATGAGGTAGCCAAAAATTATGATCGGCATAAAGGTCATTGTCTCGGCCTCACCAATTTTTGTCCCAATTTCCCTAAAAATAGTTGTGATACTCGTACCACACAGCTGTGTAAATACAGAGCCGTCTCGGTTTCCATTCTCTGTAATACTTTATGAAATCGATTTTTCCATGATTAGTGATTTACTTTTTAATTAGAAACGCCAGTAGGCCTATTTTATGAAACAGGTGTGCTTTTCGTTCGCTTTCAGTTTTTGTTTCTCGTTCCTTGCTCTTTTTACCCACTGTCTACCAGCTTGCTTGTAAGTCGGTGACGCCTTATTGATATTCCAGACACAAAAGACATAAATAATTTCGAAGGATCAGTTGCGGAAAACTTTATAGACCAAATCGATGTTGTAAACCCCATAAATATTTGATAAATGTGTTAAATCTCACTGGAGTTAATAAAAAAACTAAACATGAAAGTCATAAAAAGATTATGTGATAAATATTAAATATACCTGATGCAGTGACTCAGAATGCTACTGCTGAGGACGATCAAAATGGTTCCTGAGTTTTACGATATTGAAGTAATAGATTTGATTGCAATTGATTATTATGGGAAACGCCAACGGAGCCGTTTTTATGGTATACGTATCATAATACTTTCAATATAACAGTACCTTAATCAAAGAGATGTTTAATAGTTAGTTTATTCAGGCTGCTTTGTCTTCTCCGGGTTTCGATGATCATTTGTCATTATCTGGTCTTCTATCTGAACAGAAGCGGATAGCTTAATGTTTCAGAGCAGGTAGCTAATACCCGTTTTAGTGATCCATCAGTAATCCGCGTACAAATATTGGGCGTTTCAATCATCGATCAGTGTCAAACTTTGCCATTATTCACACAAACGGGCCTTGAACGGCTATTTATTTTATTATGGATATTAAGGAACTTGAATTATTAGTTTCTATCGGCCCGACAGGCCCGTTGGAGTTTTCAGAGCGAGTCCGTGCGTGCGTATTCGAGGTATCATGAAAAACTTTTCGCGAAACACATTTATTTCTCTGTAAAGGTTTTTTATTATTTTTTCTCACAAAGGTGTAATGTATTTACGAAGTTTTATAATAAAGAGGGACACGTGTCGAGACTCGGCCGCAAATCTTGAACACTTCTAACATTATACAAACGAACTTCGTTCAAAGCAAATTAATTGAGTTCTGTGTAAAAACGAGCATGTTTTTTGTTTCCCTGTTCGTACATGTCATATTAGCGTCAATTTATGTAGGATCACGAGGTTTGACAAATAGTGGTATCGTATCTTTTTCTTAAAATGCACGAGGAGTGTAATATCGTGTCGATCTCTGGCCGTGGGCCAAGGACTGCCGCTGAACTCTGTCTTGTGTCCACTCCATTACACTTATTATAAAGATTCCACTTCATTAGCGCATCTAGGCCAGAAATTCCAAAATTTCAAGCTCAATTTAATATAATAAACTGGAATTATCCATGTAATATAGTGCATTAGATAGTTATTGCCCGATAAACGTGTCCGAATTATATCTTCATGTTGGCTAGTCACTGGAAAATATTACTCCAACTACACGAAATTATTGTGCGATAATTTCGTGATTTGCACTATTAGATTGCGAGATATTTTATGTTATCTTTCCACGCATTTCATGTCAAACAAAGTGAAAACATGCAATCGACTCACACAAGGCTTTTTTTACCACAAACTCTACCGTTTAATTTCATCATCATACGATAAAATACCGCATCAGACTCCGAAATACCAAGATCTTTCTATGCAAAAGCCATAGAAGATTCAGTCAATAGAAACGTAATAGTTCAGGTTTTGTGTTAGATATCTATACATATAATAAAATCGTAGAAAAGTGCTGTCTGTACATTGAAAATAAAAATAAAAAAAATAGCAGGGGTTATTGTTATGTCGATGTCGAACCCAAAAATGTAATTAACTTTTTTTTTGTCTGTTTGTCTGTTTGTCTGTTTGTCTGTTTGTCTGTTTGTCTGTTTGTCTGTTTGTCTGTTTGTCTGTTCGTCTGTGCGCGCTAATCTCAGAAACGGCTGATCCGAGTTGGATGCGGTTTTCACGAATATATTGTGGGATGCTTAAATTTACATTTAGTGTTTGTTTCATGTCAATCGGTTCATAAATAAAAAAGTTATGTCAAATTAAAGAATCACGTCGAACATTCTATGCTTATACCATTAATCTCCGCAACTATTTGACGGATTTGGTTGAAATTTGGTACAGATATAGTTTAGAACCTTAGAAAGGACATAGATATATTTTTATTTCAAAAATCAAAAAATAAAAATAAGAAATAAATTATTTATAAATAATTCTATGTCGATCGTTACACGACTTCGGATCATGTTATTGTTTTAATTCATCGAAAAAAAGTAAATAAATAGTAAAAAGGTATGAAAAAAATAATATCAATATAATAAAACATTTAGTACAAAGAAAATGCTCTAACGGAGTATAGATAATTCTATGTCGATCGTTACACGACTTCGGTTCATGTTATTGTTTTAATTCATCGAAAAAAGTAAATAAATAGTAAAAAGGTATGAAAAAAATTATATCAATATAATTAAACTTTTAGTACAAAGAAAATGCCCGAACGGAGTATAAATAAATAATCCAAGTTGTCTTTCGATTTCGGATCGAAATAGATCGCGCTATGGTTTCGTTACATTCATTTGGCTGGGTATCGGCCGAGCGCTTCGGTACTATCGTAGAAAAAGTGTATTATCAGTCGTATGATTATTTGTCTGTAGTGGTCCTGCTGTTTCGTATATTCTAAATTGGTTTCGTTGTATTTGTCAATTAATAAGTTTATTTGTTGGGTTTTCCTGGTTTTTTGGTAACCTATTTAACGTAGGTTTAGTTTGATATCGATTATTAGTAGTTACTGTAGTTAGTTTTTTTAATAAAATTGTAAGTCTAATTTTTTTTTAATTAGATTAGATTTAAGTCGTTTCTTTTAAATTATTTAGTTTAAGCTTGGTTATTATAGCATAGAGGATAGGTTGTAATATAGTTTCTTTTTTAATTGTTATAAATTCGTAATTCGTAGCTTTCTTTAGTTTTAAGTTAGTTTAAGTCCGTTTTTAAACTATTTTTTCAATGCCCTAAGTGAGTATACATCTATTAAATTCAAACGCAGAGCTCATTATGTTGATTTTTGAAGAGTTCCCTGGAATATCTTCCACATCTCATTTTTGAAGAGATCCCGCGAGATCGGGAACTATGTGGTTAAAACCAAAAATTAGCCGGAAGTCACTATTCCACGCGAACGAAGTCGCGGGCAAAAGCTAGTTTTATCAATAAATATATGACCATGTACAGTTGGGGCCCAGTAGGGCTGATGCCGACCTCGAGCTGCGGACTGCCTAGCACGTTACCGGGGCTCCGGCTCGAAATGCAGGAGTAGGAACGAAGTCAGTAAAAGTTTAACTCTCCCTCTTTCCTCGCCCAAGGCGGAACAAGTCATTGGATAATTTTCCATCCTCTGTCCAAAAAATACGTCTGTGTTTATCCCGTTCTGATGTTTTACAAATACGATCGTATCAACCAAATTATTATTATATAAATAAAACACTTCATTTATTTTAAACGTCACAATATAGTTTTTATTTTTTAAATCACGCCACTCTCAAATGATAACTGACGACTATTATAACCCACTCATCATATCTGTTAAAAACATCTCTCTCAATTATTTTCTCCTATGATTTTATGACAGCAGTAAAAATTGTTTACTCATGAATATGAAAATGTATATATATAGGTATATAAGTAGGCACATTTATGCTTACCTGTGTTTTCATTTACCGCGGATGATTGGGTTATGAATAATATCTTCGGTCGCAGGCGGGTTGGTTCGATACGTGGTAATACTTCGCACCGACATTTGATTGGTACGGTAACGATTTTGTTTCAATTTCACGGCTACTCTTTGGTTTGAAACATAAGCGTTGAACCTGAATAATCTGCTCCATCCGTTACGCGAACTGAATGAGAGGAGCATTAATTAAACACATGTCATCTCCCACGCTTACTCCGCGCCCAGACCTTTTATCTCCCCTTTGTAAAATATCATTCGCAGTTGTACCCTTTTATTCCCATTGTGAGTCGCAGCGACGGGTTCAACGCTCTAAAACGTAGAATAATTTGCACATCTTTCGAAGTAACTAACAGAACTAGCACCTCGGATTAGTGGTCGCCAGCTCGCCACGTTAGTACGAGGTAGTTCTCTTTACGAGATTCAATACTAAAGTAGGCAAAGTACATATTTAGATATACATTTAATGTACGTTACTAAAAAAATATGTATTTTCTATAGAAAAAAAATTATTAATATTTCAAGTGTTTACACTGCAAGAAAAACATGCTGAAAAGTCCACCACATTGTAGATATTTCGCTACCGAGCACTTAGGAAAGATACACAAACTCTCGCCGGCAGTTGTGTGCCTTGCTAAACTATTACTTAATAGGTTTAGACACACAACTTGTAATATTCGAGACAAACTTGGACTGAAGCGAACCAGTAGCGGAGCTCTCCATTATTAATACCTTGACATTCATTAAATTGTTTGCCATAGCGACAGATGTAACAGCCGCCAGTGTTGCCTTGTTGCCTTAGCTCCTGAATACTGGAACATCACGTTCGTTTCTGACGAGTACATTGCATGAATAACGCACGCAGAATTGTACCTAGCACAATATGATTTCTTGACCCTAACTTACCTGTCCAAGCCAGGTTGATATTATCTTGAATTTCTTTAGCCTTCACGAAAATCTGCTCATATTTACGAAATCTTTAATAAACTAGACTGTATTTAACACTGTGCGTAAAGGTTATAATATAAAAACTTTTAGCCCGCTAGTCACTAAAGTTAGTCCACTATGAGTATTTTATTTTGAAGTTAAAGACGTTCTAAACAGGTCTAAAACATAACTACACTAAGAAAAATTGCGACCAAGACAAATAAACGAACATTTGACTAAGAAGAGTTACCCTTCGCTACGGAAAGCAACTGTGCAAACTGCGATAGGGTGGTGGGAAGCCAAACCTTATACACAATAAAAACAAGAAATAAATTACATCGGCTGGTTCAATATCATCTAGAGTTCTCTTATTCAAACATATCTTATGAACACTATATCTTCCTTACATTGTTTACTTTTCTCTCACTAACACGACATTTTTCCTATTCTTCATTACGTTGAGCCATCTGTTCATTCTTTGATACAATCTAATTATGAGATGAGACAATATGTATTGTGTTCATAACGAAAATACACAATATCAATCTCGAGATCTCAGCCACATCATGCCCTTAATGTGTGTGCGTAGCTAACAGAACACTTATTCAATAAACACGCACGTTCTGTACTTGATTCTCATTCAACTGGAAACCATCCACGCCCCTAATAGTACTTAAACAAGTCGATAGCAATAGCACTTGATGTTCAGAATTAGGCAGGTGGATAGTAAACGTAATAAAAAGTTGTGATAAAGTGGTCTTAAAATTATGAATTCAATCTTTCGAATGTTGAGTGGATTGCTTCTCTTTAACTGAACCACAGAAAGTGATATGTACCTACCTAATACTTGTATCTATAGTATTTGATAGGACAATGAGAATACTTTGGGTAAAAATAGATGTCTTGTTACAGAGTCAAGCGATGAGGATTGTTCGCACCGTGGGCCAAGCCTTCGAGGTGTGCCATAAGATGCAGATCAACTCTCCGGAGCAGCCTGCTCCCTCCACCTCATCCGCTCCTGATGAGCCAGTAGCCAGCGGCAGCGACATGGCTGCTTCCAAAGGTTTGATATCAACCACCACTAAAGGGCTCATCGAACATACCAATACCTAAGTGCTTGGTTCAGCAACGTTCCACAATAGACACAAATGTATGTCACGATGACCCCTTTACACTGGAGTGCAATTATACACGTTATGACTTGACATCACTGTTCGCATGAAATGGAAAATTTAATAATAGCAACCGAGCTCTTACGTCTTCTGGTTGACATACGAATGTTTTTGCTTCCAGCGACAGATTGTCTTACCATTTATAATATTAATTCTACCTTTGCTTTGCGATTTTTAATCTTGGCGAGTTCATTTTTCTTGGCCAGATCGCGACTTTATCAATGTACCTACGCGTAATTTTTTTTTCGCAATGCGAGTAAAATATAGTGTGTCACGTAAATAAATAACTTTGCCAGAATTTTGAAGTGGATGAACGTATTTTACAAAAAATTATAAAGACGTCAGACGGAGTGTACTTTACTTCTATCGTTAATTTTAAGAAAAATAACTAAATTGTAATTTATTTACTGGATAATAAATTATTTCGATTGTGGCAGTTTTAATAGTAATTCAGGCGCCTCTAATCCTAAATGAAATACAGGCTAAGATCATTCAATAGTAATAAGTAAAAGATGTCGGTTAATAAATTCTATGACATACGTAGGTAATATTTAACGCGTAGACTTCCGAAATTAATACATGAACAATATCATATCTTATATCAGCTTTTATGTTGATTGCGTAAGATTGCCTCTGTTTCGGCAGTTGAAGCGTACAAATAAATAATGGCGGGTGGTCGGTGCAATACGGTCAGGTTTAGTTGCTCATAAGCGGGAAGTCATAAAGGCGAGAGCTGCCTTGTGCCAACAAGGCATCAACATTATTATTTTATTCTTCAGTGGGCGGTCTTAAATATAATGTTATTATTGACTAAACTTGTCAACTCATCATTCATTACATGTCAGTGTTCATTAATTTATGTCCGGTATAAAAGTTTTACTACAGACAGACGCAGACAGAAAGGGTTTACGAATAAATAGTGACGAGCATTACTTTCGTTTTCTTTTTCATGAATCTTATAGTACACAGATATGTCGGTTCCCGCGCCTCGTATTATTTGACAGCTCTACTTGTATCGCAGTACGAAGATGACGTCACATTTTCTTTTTTCGTTGTTACTGCGGGTGGCTTATAATTAGCTTTTATGTATCGTTTTATGACATCCGACGTAACGGGTAGGTAACAGCTGGATTAACGAGCAACGTCATAATTTTATTACCTTTACCTTAATCTACATAGTCATACCTCCATTGGTCTGCCAACACTTTATAGGCATTGGACAATTTATTCCTTCTTGTATACACTCGTTAAAGTCGCCTTTTAAATATTTTAAGGTGGTTTCACGCTATTTTTCCTAACAACTTCATCGCGTGAATATACTTTTATGTTTTCGTGACAACCGTGTCGTTTCATTCGCTGCACGTAATTTGTAGCTTCATGCAAATATCGTAAACATTCATTTAGTATTTTTTCTCACATTGTCACTTTTTGCGTACAAACAGGTGGCCTATACGTACGCCTGTAGGCTGTCCGTAGCGCGTCGCACCGCTCGGTCCAACAACCTAAATTAAGTAGAGATAAAACATTCCGTTTTAATGTTTAAGAGATTTTCTTTAAGATCTAAGGATAATGTTTAGTATAATCCGTCTGTCGTCTTTATAATAAAGAATAAGTACTGCTAGCTATAGAAAATGGTTGTCATTTTCAGTAATTGTTAGTAGAAGTAAGTGATGTTTGATCAACAGAACCTGCTTCGGAGTGCGGTGCCTCTGAGGGAGCTGCCTCTACCACCAAGGTGGTGATTGAGGAGGGAGCTGTGGGAGGTCGTGAGGAGCGACCCAAGACACTGGACCTCCTGCCTCCTCCACCAAGGAAGGAGGGCAAGCGAACCCAGGTAAAGTATACAAAAGATTTTCTAAAAACTTACTAATTAACTAAGTAGTATCCACCCCAAAAGAAATATTTTACAGGTACACATACCTACATAAAACATAACTAAGCTGAACTAATGATATAAGCCTCCTCAATTTAGTACTGAAGTTCCGAGCTAGCCTGCATCTGCGAGCTAAAACTAAACAGTGCCTAATAAATGGTACCCAACTTGTTCAGCGCTAGTTTAACTTCTAGACAGATACCGGCACGTCAACTTAATGCTATTTGTTAATTTTTTTTAAGTTGCTTATCAGTTTTGTAGTAGAAACAAAAGTAGGACGTAATTAGGTTGTGTTAGGGTCCATAATTGAGAATTAATACGCTAGATAATATATTTCAATACCTGTGTACATTATGGATGCAATAAATACTTAATTTGATCATCACCAATATGTACCACTGTTTCGATTAAAATATTGCCGTGTACTAAGGTATCAATCAGTCATCCATCATCCATGTGGTGTGATGGCCCAGAGGTTTAAGACTACCGCTTCTCGTGCATGAATTTGCGGGTACCTACCAACGGCAAATACCAAAGTGACTTCTTCCGAATGATATGTACTTTCTAGGATTATTTAGACACCACTAACAAACGGTGAAGGAAAACATCGTTAGGAAACCTAGGCTTATAATTTCCAATTATAAGTCTGACGCAACCTGCATTGTGCAAGCGTGGTGATTAATGCTCAAACCTTCTCCGTGTGAGAAGAGGCCAGCTGTTTGGTCAGCAGTGGCCACTTGTAGACTGTTGATGTGAAGTCATCAACAAATCAATTAAAGCAAGTATTATATTTTTTGTGTTTTGAATAAATGTTAAGGTACATTGACTGACGAACCATCCCTATCGAACTTCATTTCGTCCACAAACGGAGTCTTCAAAGACGGACGAAAAAAAGTAGCAAACTTAAGCATTCTTCAACATTTTTTATGCATGAGAAAAATTATCATATTCAATGGTTTCGTGTACGTAATGTCTTAATACAGGGATGTATGTATGATAATACTCATACATATTTCCTTCTGAAACCTGCATAATGAAGGTGTTTTAAATTCACTTCTCTGTAAGACTTCATGATTTTTTCATAACAACCATATTGGGATTACGATTTATGGCTCGAGTCGCCTATCAAAATTCGTATGAACGTTTGTTGAGTGATTGCATTTTTAAAATGGCTGGTGCAGTACATATCACGGCTTCAGTTTCCATAAAGAATCACTCATTGTGTTTTCTAAAAAATACTTTAGTGTTCGTAAATGCACCCACGTCACAAGGAACCTTAGGTAGAAATCAAAATCCATACAGACATTAATATAGGTATGAAGATATATTGTAAATTGTACACCTCTGTCCCACCCTCAGGGACTAACTACCACGATGTTATTCAGATACTTGAACCTCTTAAAATAGAACTCGGCTCCCTGAACAGTTAAGTTCCACACTCAAGTACTAAATAATAGTTAATGACTCATGAAGTCGTGTCTAATCGCGCATGATCGTAAACACACATGCAGAATGATTCGTGGTCTCATGCGCATATTGAAATGCCACGACTGTCTCTGTGTCCATACAAATCAAACTATAACAAAGCTAACTTGTAAATTATAAGTAAGACGTTTATTTTACTACTTAATAAGACTAAATTCTAAGAATCCCTGAAACGACAGAAAATAATTGCATATTACCTCATACCTTTATTCACCAAACCTATTGTCATTTGCCATACACATCCCATTCACTTCTAATTTTCATGCTCTTCGGTAGTCAATGAACATAAAAAAAAAATAGAAAATGAAACGATACCTCAATAAACAATTGTTCTCTGTTCGCATTTGCAACAACTATAGCAGTAAAGCGATAAATAAGCTGAAACGTGACATTATTTCTCTTACCTAAACAGTTAGGAAAATAAAACATAATAGATATTATAGAGACTCTCAGTACAAACAAACGAGGATCTAAACTAATTATCTAGAAAGAAAACAAAAGGAAAATCCCAGGATAACAATAGAGCCTAAAGTATGAGCTGCATATTTTATACCCTCTATTATTTATTTAGCCTAGGTAAATCGTTCAGAAGGAACTCTCCAGACGACTCTGCTAGCCTAGTCTGTAGGGCTTCAAACCCGGCATTGTTACCTAATTAACATTTCCAATGGAACACTAAATTTTCAACGTCACCTGGGACCATTCTTATTCGTAACTCAGTTCTCTTCGAAATCTAGAATTAAAGTTTCTAGCATTTTCCAAAAGTCTGGACTTTGTGGGCTTATCAAATTCTCTAGGTGTAGTAGGGAAGTTTGGTTTAAGTTTGTAAAATTGAAGGGCTTATCATTACTTACGTATATTCTCTGGTTATTAATTTTCTGATGTGTCCTTCTTATTCTCAAAATTATTTCTAGCTTTGATCTTAGAACTGTTATACCATTATTGAGCTAATTAAAGATTTATCTTTCAACATAGGTTCTACTTACCTACTTACCTAAATGTATTTTTTTTTATATTGACGGATAACAATACCGACTACATTATAAGTAGTTAGGTATTACAGAGTAATTTTATTACCCGACTGCGCCAGAAGGAGGGTTATGTTTTTCGAGAGTATGTATGTATGTATATATGTATGTATGTATGTATGTATGTATGTATAATTGTTTGGCACGCTCTGCAGCCTAAACGGTTTGATTGATTTTGGCTTGAGAGGTGTCGTTGGATTCGTATTTATTGTGAGAGTGACACTGGATACATCAAAATAATAAAAAAACAAAATGGCGGATTTTTGGCGCCAAATTCGAATATTGCTCACTCTCTAGCCTAAACGACTCGATGGATTTCAGCTTGATAAGGGTCGTTAGATTCGTATTTACTGTGAGAGTGACTATAGAAATAATAAAACTAAAAGAAAATGAAATAAAAAAAGGTAATTTAAAAAACTAAAAAACCCGACTGCGTTTCTTTATAACATGAAAATGAAAAAACCCTAAAACAAGAAAGTCATCGTAAAATTTAAGCAGTCGGGACCCATTCTAAACATTTGGTGACATACAGCTGGCTTTCTAAACTGGGTCCCGACTGCTTAAATTTTACGATGACTTTCTTGTTTTAGGGTTTTTTCATTTTCATGTTATAAAGAAACGCAGTCGGGTTTTTTAGTTTTTTAAATTACCTTTTTTTATGTTGATTGGTTTATCATTACCCACATTTGTATAAACCATAACATAATCTCAAACTAGTCCATTCTTAAAAGCCGGCAACTCGAAAGTCAAAGTCGTAACGACTCACAACAGCTTTGTATTTTTTAAATTGTTCATTATTTCAAAGGAATTATGAGCCATATTTCTTTGAACACAACGTGTATTGTAATCGTTCCTATTTTAATCATATAAAAACATAAACGAAGGCGCTTTTGATCTTTTTTTCTTCCGTTGCTTTATATAATACACAAGTAATTCTTTTAAGACGATTCCCTTGAGGAAATCTCCTAATCTCAGGCTTTACCTCTCCTTATTGGAATTAAAAAAACTCCTCCTTTTGTTTTTGTTTTCTTTATCAGATCGACCTCGGAGTGATTGGGACTTTTGTCCCGATTTTGATCAAATTCAAATAATCTTTTATGTCCAGTCTTACTTTTTACTTGTTAAATATTTCATTATGTGCAAAGCTTTCTCTTTTAGATTGGAACTACAAAGGCTGAATGGACACAATATAGTAATTATTCTGTTCTGCTTTTAAAACACTTTTTAACTATTTATTTTTGTTGTGTTTTTTCAACGTCTACCCTTCAAGGATTACAGACCTTTTATTTGTTTTGAAGCGGTCAGTTGATGGAAAAACTAAACTCATAACGTTTCCACCACAAACAAAAAGTAAAATGTTGAATACACTTTTCTTTTGTGTCATTATGAAAGTTAGTTCTATGTTCTCGTACTTAGTTAAGTGACTTTTGCTTTATTGCGAATCCATTTATCATAATTATTATATATTCAAAATAAAAATAAAAATGGACAAATATTTGAAACCCAAATTATTATTTACCACAGTGAAGAAAAATACTGTTTTTGAAGATCCAAGGAAATATTAATTATCCACGGCAAACCAGCAAAATTACACTATTGAATTAAAACAAATACACACATAGCCAAAATAAATAGTAATCACCGATAGGTATATTTGTATAGTTACCCACATACGTAGAAAACCTACCACGCCAAAATAACAATGGTGGCAACAAAAGACGAATATTACAATAGAAATATGAGAAATATAATTTCCATCTGAGGATTCCGTACGAGTTTTATATTCACACATTTAATTTTGTTTCTAGGGTCCTTGTTTCACCTGAACATGACTACACAATATTCGAATACCCGTATTGTTTATTGAAATCGGGAAACAATTGTTTCCGAAGGTACTGTATTATGACGTCATAGCGCGGTCGGTCTCAACTGTTAATTTTAGTATCATTGCCGGTAATTAATCTACTAGGCGTTACGTGTGACTGATATTTATAACCCTCTCAATACGCCATTTGTATTCAATAACAGATGTTAACTGTTCCTATAAATTGTTCTATTCTTATGATGTGGTGTTCAGAGTTTATAATAGATAGACTGATACAGAAAGTAAATAAAATATATTCCCAGACATGACAGAACTTCTCTTTCTTTGTACATTTTAACAGGGATTAAAGCAATACTTAGGAAAATTTCCAATACGAAAAAAAAGATACCCTTAACAAACTTGTTTAGCTAAAATAAATCAATCACCTAAGTATTTTGTCAAAACTAGCTAATGACTTGGCTGGTTCTATTGATCGCCGCCGTGATTATTATTAATGGACGCGTATTGTACACTCTAGTTTCATTTTTTGGTAAATTTCGCTCATAGATTCCTATAGAGGCTGAATGATTGATAGCATTTTCAGAGCAGAATATTTCATAGTCACTGCAATGTGGGGGTAGAGCGGGTTTCACACATTCAAGCTATCAACACATTTATTAGGACATGTTTGGTTAGGCTTATGTGTAGCTAAATATCCGTAGGGAGTAGTGTGGGCAAGAGGTCAAGTTAAACTGGACTACGAAATTAGTCTCTGAAGTTACAACACTAAAAAGTTTCATATGTTCTTCCTTCGAAGTGTAATAGATATTTTTCAGTCAGGCGATCTCACTCCGTACTCAAGATGAGTTGTCTCAAGTTAACAGAAATTATTTTAATGCACCACTACTTATTTGGGCGATTCCTAAAGACCAAAGTTTCTAACTAGCACATAAAAACTTGTAAAACTTCCTATCCAAAACTTTCGCAAATAAAGTAAAAAGTTTTAAAATTATAGGGCCGACTCGAGAACTCGTTGCTCGAATCCTCTACACACTACACTAAGTACTATATACATAGCACAGAAGAAACAACGGCTCCGGTAAAGTACACATCGATATTTACGAGCGCACCGCAGTAATGAATGAAATATTTGACCTTTGTATATGTTGATCAGCATAATTCTAACAAACGTGGTAAAAATAGATACATTATTATCCAAACTGAAAATAGTAGCAACTACTCCCGATAATCGCCCTCCCACATTGAATCCGAGAGCGTTACTTACAATAAATCAAACCTATAATAATATCATCGGAACGCGAACGTCTTCGATCGCACTTCAACTGGTTCGGCGGTCGGCTTTCGGCTTACTCCCGGCACTAGTGACGCGAATAATTCACTAAATTATATTAAAAGCATTCTCGTTATAAATTATGGCGATAATTCTCAATAGGTACGTTTGTACATTATTTTATTTGCGTCGTTAGTATTCATATTCTATGTATTTGTGTCCGATGCGCAGGACATTTATAATTATATTTACTGCATGAATAATATTTTATCATTAGAGTAAATTATACCGTGCATTACATGGATGGGTAAATGTGTGGCAATTGGCGACATTTGTTCGTGTTCTGTATATACCTACACATCTACAAAATTAAATGTACTGGCTTCGATTGTAGATAAGTACATACAATCATCTTGTCGCTTAAAGAGCTTCGGTTTCGGGGCCTATAAAAACATACTACATTTATACATTTTCACCAAAAGCCTTATTTGTAGGTTAGTATTGTTCACACGGACAAACATTGGCTACTAAATACGTAATTACAAACCAACCCACGTCTTAAATAAACGATATCGTATACATTACATGATACAAGCACTTTACTACAGCAGTGTGTCTTAAGCCGTCCTCGCAGGGCCACGTAAGGTAACCGTGAGTTTACAACAAAACTAGCACTAACTCCAGTCGAGATGCTTTGAATTTTGCAAGTAGTCATTATGCAAAGATCTCGCGTAACGACGGTAAGTTTAAAATCGCGACACATTGCGCCACGCCGCGCCGCTGGATACAACAAGGAATTTGAAACGTCTGCAGAAACGCTACTAGACATTTTGGTACATTGGAGCTAGTATTATCTACCCTTTGCACCCAAGTCACGCCCCTTGTTTGCAACAGAACATTTTCTTCGGTACAAGACCGCATATCTGCACTGCTGTTGACCTCCTCTGTGCCCGCCGCCGCCGTGACTCTCTTACACTACGCTCGCCGTGTTTACACAGCTTCTCCGTGTGAGGTTAGACCAACAGACGCTAGAATGGGAATTGAAATTAATTCATCCATACGTTTATCTTGTAACCCACTCAATAACTTTATATGTATAGAATGAATTTCATATGTAACAGGGAGAAGTAGTATGAAACAGTGAGTCTCGTGCTAAGTTGTTTGAGCCTAATGACATGTCAAGCCATGCCACGGTTGTTTTTCCTTGAATCGCAAGACAAAGTTGATTGTACATAAGTGCACAGTTATGTTATTACTGTCAGGTATTCCAAACAAAACAATTTATTCAAGCTTGTAATTGAATATCTTTTGTTCCGCTTCCGATCATTAGACAAACAAAACAGTAGAAATAATTGAACAATACTGTATTTGCTACTACATCTATCTTCAATATCAAAGCGAGGTTTTATGCTCTGCATTGTTTCAAATGAAAATAATATGTCAGATCTTCCTCTATATGATGACTTTTTACTGCTATTGTGTAGGCATTGTGATGTTATTTGCGGAATTGGAATTGTGCCAATTAGATATCAACAATAATTCGTATTCATTGGTACAAAAGATTTTATTCAGTCATTTCCGCAGCGCCGTGTCCTATGGAAATGTCAGTACACAGAGAACACGGTGGTTTTAGTACATTCGGTGCATGTAATATAATTTCTTGTTAGAATCAAAACTAATCATATTTGTATGTTCGCTCATGTCTAGTGAGCTGTTCGGAGATTCTGAATTTCTGATATCAAAACGTCGGCCGTCTGTTTTCAATGGTTAGCCTGTCCGTCTGTCACTGTCATAGCATTTGAGTTCTAACCAGCGAAAGCCCTCGAGGCTGCTGGCCGGCGCAGGCTTCAAGCTGCCCGTCATACTTCAACCACTTCACATGTCTGAAGCATCCGAATACAATTGTAATAGGATCTCACTGCAGTAACCAGATATCTTAATTAGTGATGAAGATTCGCTCTGTTTGCATAGGTACATTCTATTATATCTGTAAATATTAAGGCTCAATGCTTCAATCTTGGTTCATCATCACGGTTTTAATCATAAAATTTCCGTTTGTCTTTAAAATTAAAATGAAACCCTTTCGTGGAAAACTTTTAATTTCGTTCTGTGTTTTCTTTTCATTTTTCGTTTGGGGTCAGGGCCTTTGATAATTCGAAATGTCAATTAAATGCTTTTTGTACTACGTCGATGAAACGAAAAAATCAACTTTCATTAAATGAACGCAGTAACTGAAATTGAAAGAAATGTCACAAAAAAGTATTCGAAAATTGTTACGTTTGTTACGTTTCTTAGCCAAAACAGTTGGACAAAAATATTATAAGGAACCACACTTACTATCAACCCTGACCTTGAGCTACTTTAAGATCATACAAATATCTACAAATTGTTGTTCGCGTAAACAATAGATGCAATTATTTGTGTTTCGCGTACCGTAAACCGAGTTGTTGTATTATCGACAGATGTATCCCCGACGTTTGGGTAACATTTCTATAAAAACTAAGCAAAACATTGTTCTTACATATAGCAGCAAAGTAGTACTTTAGTTTCTTAATCAGGACCAAAGATTGCTGTAATCAGTTCACAAGACAGACAGATTGATGGCCTAAGAACGATGTTAATAGTACCTTGGTATTGCCCTAATAAGTCACAATCTACCAGGGATACATGAACAAGAGAGACTTTGCGCGATAAAACTCGCCGCGGGGTAAATCCTGATCGAGGGTGGTTCGGGTGGGTAGAATCTAATGAACACACAAATCAAATATTGTTTATATCGACAACAGAACAGCACTACTCCGTTACAGATTAATAATACACGCTGTATAAAATAAATGTCTGATAGTAGACCTAATCGATAAATTCCTAATTACCTCGTTAGTCGACTTCAGAACTTCTATCAGCGAAACTTTTACATGATTACGTTTTATTTAGTTTATTAATTCGACGTTTGAAGTTGTGCTAATAATGTATTTATTGTTGCAGCGCACTACTCCGGCGCCGACCATCAACCTGCCGGATCTCCCTGAGTGTGTAACTAAAGTGGAAGTGGCTACTGGAGGCGATGAAGCGGGCGATACTGCTACGCCCTTGAGCGCGCAACACCAACTGCAACTGTTGCGCGAACGATTGGAGCAACAAGCTCAGCAAACTCACGCCGCGGTCGCGCAACTGTTACTGCTGCGAGACCAACTGGCTGCCGAACAAGCTGCTCGCTGCGAGGCTCAGGTTTGTCATTGTGTATAAATCGGCTTTCAGTAAAAGCCGGGAGACAAAAACGAAGGTATAAAGAAATGAGTCAAATTAATATAGAGGGACATCTATAATTATTGGCAAGGAAACATACTAATAGACTAATCTGGTAGCAAACGTTTCTATTGTACAGATATACCTATAACAAAATAACAAAAACCGCGATATCTTAAAACTGCTGAATACTTCAGTAAAAACAAGCTTTATCTACTTTTTACGAAAAAATCTTGGGTTCGTTCGTTGAAAACAACGTTCCTATTACTGATACCGACGTGGGACTGACATGTTACAGGAGTAATGTATGTAAACCCGCGAGCCCGCGAGAAACTTCTTCAGATAAACTAAAAAAGTTATATATATCCTCCAACCTTAACTATACATAAATTTGAGGTCGAAAAGGCAAACAGGAGAGTCTTATAGATCCTTCAATGAGATACGGTGTAATATATCTTCTTTTTAAGCTGCCCACACATATAAACGTGTTTGATAAACATCTTGCGTAGGGTGATAATGATAGACAGTATTATTCTTTCAGTCTTCAAATAAATAAATCGAAACATAAATTGTATCGTGTTATGCATATCGATGAGAACGCGAATTGAGATTTTATTAACATCACCATTATTATCAAGAACGTTTCAACACCAATACAAATGGAACTAGTAAATCTCTACGCTTGAAACATTTTGTACGAACACTGAGCTTCAGTCACTTATAAAATTGAAACAACTGCCGTTTGCTCGGGCCGAGGGGTTGGGAAACCGGAACGTATTTTGTAATGCACTTTCAAGAGGTTTTTCATCTTTGCTCCCTTGCGCTTGTTTACCAAAATTTTGGGAAATGGAATTAAATTGATGTTTGTATCGTAGCACAAACAGAAGAACATGTAACTGTAGAAAACTAAATTCCAATGATTCCAGAGCATGTAGGTTTGTAGGTACCGTATGCAAAGTGAACAATTGTTTAAAACTTTTCGTAACAGGATTACTTTTTTAGAAATGGCCCGGTTCGTACGAAGTTTTGATTGGAAATCGACGTCGAAAGGATTAAAAATTAATACGGTGCGCTGTGCCGATTTGAAGGGATTTTGTTCAACTCCTGTTTGCACAAACAACAAAAAGGACGAATACGATGACAGTATGGCAATCCGTTGTTCTAACATTTTAATCCCTGATCTACCTTGCTCATTGGCCTGATAGGTTACTTTAGTGTAGCTGTTGAGCTTAGTTCTTTGGATTCGTTTTGCCAGGCGGGCAGTTCTACGTATTGAGTATATATGTATGTATTATTAGTATTATACTCCCCTTTCTAAGAATTAGGAGATTAGATATCATGAGTTATGAGAAAAAAATATTTATACTTTTCACTTCTACGTAAATCGGTTACCGTTTGTTATAAAATTGTACCGACTATCTCCCATCAGCAAATTGTTTTTAGTATGGTTCATCAAATATATATAATTTTCCACGACTTTATATCTTCCAGGCTCGCACCCACCAACTGCTGGTGCATAATAAGGAACTTCTTGAGCATATTGCAGCTCTGGTTGCCCACTTGCAAGATCGCGAGCGCGGCTCCTCTCGACCAATCAGCGCTCAGCAACTCACGCTCTTGCCCCAGGTATGAAAAATATTATGAAAAAAAGAACCCCAGAAAGATGTAAAGAGGAATGTATAATTTATTATAACATAACATAACTTGTTTAAAAGTCTGAAAAGCATGTTTTATAAGTAGGCGAACCATTACCTTCATTTCAACAACCCATATTATCCGTATTGTATGTTATGTTATAGTATTTTAGTGTTTACTTAATTTAATATATTTCGCATAATATAGCGTTTACATGTACACGCACATTTCTACAAGTTTAGTTCTTTATTTAATTTTATTTTGAGAGTAAAATAGCATATGGAGATAATGTAGACTTCGGCCGTATTCAGAGTATTTTTAATTACTTAATCCAGTCTTAGTAATTGTTTTCGATACAAAATAAGGAATACTTAATGTAATCATTAAGTATCTCTGAGTGCGGTAGTATGACTACTAGAGTTGTTATTATTTTGGAAAAAATGTGCGTGTACTTAACCGCTCTATAGTAATTTTTTTTTTCGTAAAATAAGTGTCCCTTTTATTTAAAGGGGTAAATATAGATAGCTATAGCGTTTTTTTAATGCATTGATCGTCCTTTAGTGACCTCTGTTTGCTAATGTGTTTTTATTTTGCATATATAAAAGGCATGTGCGTTTCGTCATTAATTTTTAGCGTTTCTTATAATTATGTCTTCCTGTAAGGGTTTCTTAAAAGGGGTTAAGAAAGATATGGTGTATTCTTAAAATATTTTTCATTCTAATCTAAACCCTATTTTATAAAACCAACTGACTGATTTTCTTTTTGCATAATTAGTTGTGATTGTGATTTTATTGATGTGTCATTTTCTTCACTCTCATATTTTCTTAACAAATTTCGTCATAGCCATTTTATCTATCGGTATAGGATTAAGTATGCAAATTACGGATTACGTACGATACTAGTTTTTGAAAGTTTTTAAGTGTTTGAAAACTTGTTTTCCTTCTTACTGGAATAAACAAAGATAAAGATATCAAGACTTCAATAGATATCAACGTGTAATTAATACATCGTTTTAGAGCATATCTATTTGCATTACTCTCTTTTTTACGTAAACAATTAGCCATCTTATTTCGATTCATTAACTGTCGGCGTCGATTCCTAAAAGAATTTTTTGTCATATATTATTCTACATCTTCTTTCATGAAAACTTACTAAAAACACAGTTTATTTGCATACATCTCAGTTAAAAACTGTCTCATATATTACAGTAACGCGTTTAGCTAGTGAACTGTAAATACGAGATTGGCGTGTTTGTTACATAGCAAATGTGAACATCCGTTTCTCACCGCTAATCTCCATAGATTGACACGCCATTTGTCACTGTCTATCCTAACCTAACCTACGTTACGATTTTATTCCACTGCGCTGTGTAACCGCAGATTTGTAAATTTGTTTTAATTTATTACTACGCGTTTAACCACAATCATTTGAACATTCACACACGATTTGCATATTATTCGCATCGTACATACGCGAAATATCTTCACTTTTAGCTTCGCTGTTATCATGCCGTACAATAATGTCGCATGTTTGTGGCTTGTTGATGTTATTATAATTTTGTGAGTATTTTAGTGATTTTATTTTTAACCTTTTAAACGCTTCTTTTTATTTAATAAATGGCTATTTAATCCTCATACTTTCTGATCAAAATTAGTAACCATTATCTTCTGTTAACTAGATTCCGAAAAATGCAGAAGCATTCAAGCCGGATAACGCAGCGGCGTGCAACGGCAACCGTACTCCAACTAACACCGAAGCTCTTATCAACCTGATTTCACAGAATACCAGGGCTAACCAGAACTTAGAGAATAATAACAACATGAATTTCTCACCGTTTTGCGCATCCCCAGTACAAGAGACCGCTAATGGCGCCGGTTCAGCTCCTCCTTGCTTTGGTGGCATGACTAATGATCAAATCCAAAACTACTTGATATCAAAGTTCCAGAACATGGGAGGCTTCCCAAATGGCGGTGAGCCGGTGCCGGTAAGTAAGCCAGCACCCACCATCAACTACAACCAGCAGTTCTTCCAAAACTGCAATGCTTTCCCAAGCATCCCGCCGCTCGCGAGCCACTACAGTAACACCGATTTGGCAAACCTGCTGAGCCAACAGGGCTATAAGGACATTGGCGGTTCCAATGAAGAGTTTGGCAACTTAGCACAAGCCATGAGTGTTGCCCAATCTGAAAACTCGCTGTACAGTAACAGCCAGCAGAGTTCCTCAAAGGATTCGAGCCCAGACGGCTCCAGCTCTGAAGACGGAGCTCCGTTCATAATGCCACTATCGCACAACTGCACCTTGACGGCTACCGGAGAGGACGGACGCGTTAGGCTCATCGTGCCGGTGAGTCCCTCGGAGAGCACCTCGGATGTTGTAGAGACACAGGCTGAACCTCAGCCTTCAAGTTCATCGGGACACACTTTGCGAGTGCCCGGACAAGAGCGTCCAGGGACATTGCTGGCCCCCGCCGCGCCCATCACCCGCACCACGAGCGAGAAGGTGCCAAACCGAAGCGAGATGATGTCCGCTCTGCGGGCCCAGTGGACCCGCCACACTACGAAGTAGCCTCGCACTGAAACCGATCTGAGTCAAGTTACCTAAATCTTATTTATATTTAGTCGTATCTTCTATAGTATTTACATCTAATTTTGATCATTTTTTGTACAAAGAGTGTAGGTATATTTTGTATGTATAGTATTGTTTTGTATTTTTTTAGGGTAGATAGTACTCTTGTTTGAGGATTGAGACTTAAGATGGTGCCAAACTTATGCCACATGTACTAAAACGTCTATGGCGATAAACGGTCGGGAAACGAAGATATAAATAACGTTTATTTACATATCATCTTCTTTGTACATCTCTATTATTTTTGTTATGGAACTTGTGAGTAGCGGAACATATCCTTTATCATATCGCCATTAAAGTATAGGTTTTAGTTTTATGAGCCATATCGTTACAATATGAAGTGCAAGTTATACGCCGATATTTATGCTCTTGAAGATCCATAAAAATGTAATAGTCTACTATGGCAAGGATTTTATGCTTTCAACGATTTATGTAGTCCTTGTGGTAATCGTATAATAGTTTAGAAGACATAACTAATTGATGAATATTATTAATTTGATATTGTAACGCTCCGCTTCATAGATATTGAGATTGCAAGCATTCATGTTAGTCGCAGAATATTTAATGGACCTATTCGTTACTGAATGTACTTAGAATTTTCTGACACGTTTTACGTATGATATTGCAATTAATTGATGTCAATAGCGTTATAAATGTTGCGTGATTATCATAATTGATAGTTTGTCCGTGTTAATGCATGATTAGTTTCGATATATTCAACATATTCAATGTATTCGTGTTTAATGTAAGTTTAAAGATATTCAATACAATGTTTATTATAATATGGAATATTAGCCAGTTTTTGTCGTAATATTAACTTTTCAAGCTTGCTCCTAAAAGACAGTCAAATGTTCTTCACGAAATCACTACGGTACCGTATTTAAACAATCATACATTTCATGGAAAGGTGAAAGTAAAATTAAGAATGCAAAGCGTGAGTCAAAGATTCCAAAAGAATGATTAATGATACTTACGAAGTAACTTGTAGAGAATTAAATAAAATTAACAATTTTAGAACTTTACCAAAAATAAAATATATGGACCAAAATATATTTTGTGTCTGTAATGTTATGTATAATTTTAATCACAATTTAAATTGTAAAAGACGCCTTGTTGGCTTACTGACGTCAGCCGATTGTTATAGTAAAATTAAATGAATTCATGGTGTAAATGAGATCCACCGTCATTCAGATGGTGGGTAGAATTCCACGAGGCGTTGGCTGGCCGACGCCTTCAGTAGAATAAGAATGTAATTGTTGAAATATCTTCTAGTCAAAATCTGCATTATTTTTAATATTAATTCAACGATCTAGTCAATATACTATTGTTATATTTGGGCATGGTGCATGTAACTTAAGCGTAACGGTGTGGATTAAGACGAAGGGATGATGTTTCACACAGTCCACACCGAATAAATGAATTTTATATAGTAGGTGAGATGATAAAAAAGCAGTTTGCTATGTAAGTGAATGACAACGCATGAGGAACATTGACATTGGTAAGATTGGTTTATGATATCAGAGTTAGGGGTGACGCAGGGCACAGAAGAGAAGGGTTTGCCAGAATGATTGGTGTGCAGTACTCGTACGCCAAATGATATTGGCAGTGTGCCCTGGTAACAAGACTGTCGTGCTTTTTACCTAATCCTATCTAACCCCCTGTCTTACAGAACTGCCACCCCTTAGCTTTACACTTTATGAATGTATTATTGTATCAACGTACACTTTATATGATAATCATTACAAGTAAACTCTGTATGTGAGCTTATTCCGATATTATTACGAAAGTTATTCAATTTATTCATGTTTCTAGAAATTGTATCCTGTAATCAGTAATGTTAAGGAATAAAATAGTCACTTTCTCCGATAAAAAAAAAGATGAAAAAAATACCAAAAAAAATATGTGTTTCTAGATAATTATACAATAATATGATGATTATTAAAATTAATTAGCAGCGATGTCAATGTTTCGATCAAACAATTTAATGTTCAATATAATAAATGTCTAAATATATAACCACTGAGTAGAAAATAGCTGAAATGTTTATCCATATTTACTCGTACGATTTAGATGCAGTTTTGATCTTATTGTATCCTACACCTGCGATTAGAGCCAACCCACGAACCATTCAGGAGGAAACTACCAGTGCGAGCCGTATTGTTCTATCATTCCATAATATCATTAAATAGCACCTGCTTAACCCGAAACCAATTGTTGTTTTAATATGCTCCCATTATGTTTGTTTTTACAACCCTAAGACACGACTTTGATTTTATCACATTATACTCTACATTACAGAACAGATCAGAAAAAACATATTTTTATTACCAAAGTTTACTTTACGAAAGTAAAGAACACTATACATTGACGTAGTTTTATTCATAATACCTATAAATGTATGTATAAGAATGGCATAGAAATGTCGTTCCTTACCATAAGGGCATTTTCAAATTATCAAAATCTAAGAACTACTATTCTCTAAAAGACTAATTGAAGTATCTAATACTCAGTATCTTAGTATCAGTTCATGATAAACTTGAAATTTTATAGCAAAATACCTAATATTGCACTTAAGGTTTAATTATAAATATATTAAACAAAGTTGTAGAAGTAGTAATAACTACGAAGTTTAGTTTTCCAACTAGCTTTTGAAGTGATTTCCGCGAGCGGTGCTGCAGTATGTTGCTAATTCGCTCTAATTAGTATGTTGAGCTGGAAATCTAACTAGCACTAGCTGGCACTCTGATTTCAATGCAGTATGCAGATATTTATGGTATTCCTAAAGCTCATTTCTTACAAGTTTCTAGAAAAACCCCTAATTATGTTCCATAAATGATTTAACACATTCAACGCCATGAGGGTAACCGGCGCAAGCGGAGGGTTTGCCTTTAACAGATTTTTGTTGGCAGTCAAAGTATTAAGCACCGTATTAAACTTCTATCAAAATACACTATATTTGCCAAATTATTCACAGAAAATAATACACATAAAACTCTTTCCAACTTTGACAGTAAGAAAGAAAAAAATCAGACTTTTAAGTTATTATATCAATGCTGCAAACACATTGCTGCATTGCTAACACAGAGCTTACAAGATGCTTACTCGAAGGGACGTAAAACTATAAATATAACGAAGAATAAATACTTACCTACTGGAAATAAAGTAATAGTCGTAATAGTCTAAAACAAAATGTTTGACGTCGTCAAAGTGAAACCATCAAATACATGACTGTTTGAGATGCCATTATGATGAGATGGATAAACCATAACAAGGTACAAAATAATTGGTGTGAGTTGGATCTAGTGGAATGCAGTAGAATCTACCTTCAGACGTCCTCAGATTAAACCAAGCTAAGGAGACAAACCAAGTAATAATGTAAATAATCATGAAATTGGATTTAAAATTACCAAAATCTATATATCTAATATTACTATTAATAGTAAAAGAACAATTTTATGAGTGAATAGGTTGCTTATGGGCAGACATGCCCCATCGTAGGCCGCATCATCACTTACCATCAGGCGACATAGCGGCCAAACATCGACCTATCAAATATAAAAAAAAGTTATGCAATTTTTCGTTTCAAATAAAGTTAACTTACGTTTTTCTTGGCTGCATATTCCATTCCGCACTATTTCCCTTTGTTTATAGACAATGGGATTAATGTGTTTACGATTGGCCACGTCCATCGTCCATTGATTGTGTACACTCAGAAGTCTGTTGAAAACAAATTTCAGATTTAGAAATAGTGGTTGGTATTCATCGTAAAACTGGATTGGTTAACTCATGGCCATTACTTTGTTTTGCTGAGGCATAGACAGATTATGAACAGAGTGATATAAATTATCAATTGCAGTAATTTCTGTCGAGTAGAACAAACACGTAGTTACGATCAGAGCAGTCAGTTCTTGGAATCAAACTAAATAGCATAAGGCAAACATGAGACGTGGTCCCAAAAAGTGAAACAGAAACGAAAGTCGAAATAAGGAACTCCGTTTTTCTTTCTTTTTATTTTAAAAGGCTTTTGAGTTCGATTTGCAATGAGCCCTAATGGGTATAGTTACGCTACTGTGATCAAGACGATAGTTTTACCTTTTGGGAGAAGATCAGGGTAAATAAATTACGGTACAGTAAAATTGTTTTAATATTCAAAGTTCAGTCAGTATCCGAAAACTCTCGTGGCAGCACGGAATCTGGGATTGTTGTACCTGGTATAAATATGACAATATGTTCAGCACTCACTGTCTAGATAGACTGTGAGTTCTGTGTCCTATCTCCAGATGCAACTATCAAAGCCTAAAATCGATGCATTGCATCGTAAAAAAACACACAAAATCACTTTCGCTTTAAACTTGCCTATTTCCATCGGTTGCTCGCTAGCAGGATTAAATATTGAAAACATGAGCTCAGTACTTTCGATGAAAATACAAAAAAAGAGAAAACACATTTTTGTGGGCTTAGCGCTTTAGCGATTTGCCAGTTTTTAATAAAATAACCTGTCTACAAAAGTGCTAAGTCAGAATTCATGCAAGGCCAATGATAACAATGTTTTTTATTTTTTGTTTTTCATGAGTACGATGACTCTAGCCCAATATACGGACATGTTTGCTCAGCTGTAAGATATTTTACAACCTCCTGATTGATAGATGGACGGCGAAGTCACAGTAAAATCCCATAGTTTCCTTTGTGTGGAATCGCAAACCTAAAAATCAACAACCTATGTATGTTCTCTGTAACGAACATAACTTCAATGTAACTATTACACAATTTTGCCTATGCCTTCAGGCTATACCAAGCACAACACACAAAAACGAAATATAATCAATTCATAATGCCGAAATAATATACACTCATGTGTATATTATTTCGGCATTCGGCATTCGCAAAACCTATACATTGAACACGGTTGTTATAACAAAACTAGCTTTGGTAATTATTCTTACATTAATATTGTTTATTCTCTTATGAAATCCATTAGCCTCGAGATGTAATCAAAGCCGTACTACTACATAGCTGTTGATTAAGAAACAGCTGGGACCTACCCACGTGCCAAAGTTACCTCGTGTAATCTACTCTGAGAAATATGTATGTCATATTATTACTAGAATAAGTGTAACATTTTATTACTTACAAGAATTTTTTTCCAGCAAAGGTTAGATAAACATATTTTACGAAGCTACCAAAATATTCTATGGCTAAAATTAACCTGTAACTTCCATTTTTGTTTGGACTTCCAAAAATGTTTATGAAACTGTGGGTGTCTGACTAAAATGAAACATCTAAAACAATAAAATCCTTCTTATTTATAAAGAGGACGAACTTTGCAATTGTATTGGACGTTTGGAAAACTTAACTGGCAGAGAGCATATACTATTACTATGCACTATGAAACTGGGATTAAAAGACATGACGTAAAGAGAAAATTTTATACATTTTCAATAAGCAAATATGTACGAGTTTTCATTTTGTTTAAAAAGAAAATCACACGCAAACTTTACGACAGGTGCCAACGAAACTTCATGCACGTCGTATACAAAGTTTTTAATATTATTCCATTTAAGTTTCGAAGAAGAAAGTATGGCAGGAACAATAACAACTGTCAAATTGTGAAACACAAACGAAGACTTTATAGGTAGATACGATACGTTGAAAGAAAATGGAATGTAAGCAATATTACAACTTTTTCGTTGAGCATTAAAGTGAAACAGAAACTTAAATTGATTTCACTGGCTCATTAGTGATTGGTAAATTGAATGTTCATGTCTTTCTAGGTTATCCGATGATTGCTAATTCACTATAGAGATAGATACAGGGTTTTATAGAAATAGGGGTGCTCACCCCATTTGATGGGACAGCAATTGCATTGCAACCAACTATACGATCTAACTGGGATTTGGGAGTAAAACTTCGACATGACCGACATAAATAGGATATTTCAACTAATATTATAGTTTCATTAAAGTTGATGCTAAACGGTTTAACGAGTTTCAGGACGATTTTAGAAAACAACAATAATTTTGACTTTTAACGCCCCCCCCCCCCCCAAAGATGTTCCACGACTGGATCATGGACAGCAGATGGCAGCCACTCCTGCACCGAGGATATAATAAAGAAGGTTTAATTACATTATATGGAAAACTTGTTCAGATAACTAGACTTGACTTAGCACGTGCTTGTCTTGTTGAGAAATAAACTATTGCTGAAACACGAGCGTCCTACATCAACAAAACTTGATTTGTTTATACTACCACCATCGTATCTGGTACATAAATATTTAAGAAAACTAAGTATTTTTTAGTTTGGTTACTTGACTAAATAAGGAAACTAGTTTGATCCTAACCGTACCTATGTACGAATGGAACACCTCGGAGTTTCAATTGATTTACCAAGTCTTTCAATATACAATTGTAATTATTAAACGATAATCATTATTATACATACTGATTCTTAATTGATATGCAAATCAGCAAATATAACAGAAACATAAAAAACACAAAGCGCGTACTAAACAACGTCTATTTATCACGATTTATACCAATTCCAATGAATGCTTCACATCATTTTGTTTACAGGACAAATGAATCAATTTATTGGGAAAATACGAAGCACATGCCAATTAGATATAAAAACATCCCAATGGCGTAACATTGCGATCGTGCTTGGCGAATTTTCATAAACGTTATGAAAATAACAGCGATATGCTAAAATTAATTAAACAATGTTTATTTTTATGATGTCATGTTCGTACTCTCGTGCCTTTATTGTGGATCTAATTGTGCTTTTGTTTGTTATACAACAGTTGTCCTCGTCTGCAAAGATAGACCGATGGTTCTCTCTTCTGCCCGCCAACACTCCTGCGCTGTCGCGGCCTGAGAGCGGCTTCATCTCCGGAGTGGAAGACGGGGCCGACGCAGCCACTCTCGCCGAAGCCAAGAATCTGCTCCAGCAATTGGGTGCTAAGAAGAAACGACGCCTCATCCCCATACGCTTCACTAGAAGAAAGATCTTAGTCAATAAACACACGTTGCTATAATGTTCGTCATAATGTGTACGCTGTTTAAAAGTTTGCTTTAAGAACGTAATTTGAAGTCATTTTACGGGATCAACAAGAGTTTAAGTGCCGCCGTACCAGTACACGAGAGGACGGTCCTGGCATACAAGGTCGGGAAATCCTGTAATCCGATGACACGTTTGTCGTGTGACAACGTTCCTAAATCGCAGCTTCAAACTCTAATTATTATTTGAGTTCACGTTTTAACTCTAATACTTACTTAATACACGACAATTACTTAAGAGTTTGGTACATATTAACATTATTATTAACTTTAGTAGGTAGGTAATTAGGGAAAGTAACCGGAGAACCGATTTCTCCGGAGAAAATAAGGCTTCTACGAGAACAAATTGGATACAAGTACTTAGAACTAATTTAGTCACGTGATAATTTATTCATACTCGCTAAATAATGCTAGGTATTACTAATTGATCGTAATGATATTAATTAAAAGGAAATTAATTAACTTTATTATAATAGTTTGAACTCATAAAGAGATGGACGAATCTTTTGAACAGCGTACACATCGGTTATAGTGCAATTTACATTAATACAATACATACTAAGTACGTAAACAGAAATAGTTTTATGCCACAACATCGACAATGGAATATCAGCCTAATGACGCTGACAATACGAGTGCCTACTCGATTATAATATCTAGTAAATCGATGGTGCTGTCCCGGTGTTTGATTTAGGCACAATTTTTATTGTGCAATAAGTTCGTAATGTAGTTTCAGTGATCTCAACGCGAATAATCATGATTGAAATAGGGGAAGTCAGCTCAAAGCGGCCATAGGAGGCAAAGCGGCCACTCTTAATTTTTCGGTTATTTTTAATGATAGCGCACCGTTGCCTTTCCGTACGTATAACCAAACCTCCCTCCCCGCGCCAGTCACTCATTTTCAGGAAGGAGAACGAACGCGTGGTTCTAGTAACGACAAATATTTTTTTGTGCGTTTTGTTAAAATAATACGAGGTAAGTTCAACCTGTTTTGGCCAAAACTATTTATATTAAAATGCTTTTATTGCACGTTTAACGTTACTTATCTATTTTGCCTTTTTTGTGTGGTATTTGCTTCGAAATATAGTTAATAATGTGAGTGAAAATATATTTTTAAATAAAATGGTTGAAAAAGGCAAAGCGGCCCGGGCAAAGCGGTCAACTGACCGCTTTGCCCTTACTTTCATATTATCGCTGCATAGATATAATTCTTATTTATTTTGTTTACACCACAACAGGAAGAAGGAGAGTATTTGTTTCATATGGACAACCTCTTTTTTGGCCTCACAAAGGAAGATTTTTTGCAGCTTAAGTTTCAATATGCTGAATCAAACCATATTCCACATCCTTTTAAAAATGAAACGGCTGGACACTATTTTTATAAAGGCTTCATCATGCGTCATCCTAATTTGACCTTGCGACAACCAGAACCCACATCCATAGCCAGAGCTCGAGGCTTCAACAAATCCCAAGTATATCGATTTTTATAAATTACTTTTATGACTGACTGTGATTAAAATAGGTAAAATGTTGTTGATTTTTTTTTATGTGAATTATATGTGTTGATTTTTAATTTTGCATTTTTATTTTGTCAATCACGGTATTTTCCAATAAAAACAATTCATTGCTTAAAAACTTTTGGGGTGGCCACGTTGCCCTTACCCCCGTGGCCGCTTTGGGCGACCACTCGGGCAAAGCGGTTTTATGACAAGTTTTCGTAATCTGCAAATCATATGATTATTATTCAACTTACGCAAATTTCAATTGGCCATTACAAAAATTCGATAAATTCTCGACTAGCTAGTATAAAATTCTCTTTAAAAATCTTTCGTTCAATGGCTTTTTTTTAAACTCAAAGTTAAGGTGGCCGCTTTGAGCTGACTTCCCCTATAACTTTGGAGTCGGGTAGCTAGAATTATCTACCTATACAACACGTAATACCTCCGAAGGCCTTTGAATATGATTCTGTAACATCTAGTTTTGTATTTTATATTCATTCTTACTTTTTGTGATATTTCTCGCAAGCAGTCAGGGTGGAATCAGCTGTTGTAAGGCCGTATTCACACGGAACATTATATTCTGATGCCGTAGCCTCGTGTGTTGTACGATACGATTCGTTTTTCGTACAAGAGATGAAGGGACACGTACGTGTAGTGTGAACGTGGTCTTTATATGGAAGAATGCTACGTACCTATATGTATAGACAAGTAGCATATAGCTCAAAAGGGACTCGTGGAATAAGGAAGGCCATAAAAGAAATCAAGTGAACAGAAAATACCACAACACGAACGATAGTTCACAATGCATAGTTCCACCTTAATTGTTATCGTTTAGTGTCTACTTATACTATTTTAATAACAATAAATATAGGTGCGATAACATAAAAATATTTACTGATCCCAGTAAAAGTGTTGAAATTATGAAATTTTCATTATTATAGTCGTAATAAAGATATCTCTCAGAAAACTACTGCCCGTAAAATTGAAGACTTGTTTTTTTTTGTTATAATTCGTTATAGTTTTTTTTAACATTACTTTTAATTATATTGTATAGCAGTATTAATATTAAATAAACGTAGATATAATTTTATGACCTCGAGTTAACTAACGAACAAAGCGCATGACTGTTTTACAAAATAACGAAAGTGTTTTTTGCAACGTGACGATATTGTAACTGTGCATTTCCTAGCATAAATTGTTTTAAGTGATAGTTTTAATTAGTTTAAGTAAGTAAGTAGTTCGTACTGCATACAGCGACCAAATATTTTGTGTTACAAAGTATTGAACTCACGGTGTATTGAACACCGAGAAGCTCCTTAGCACTAATTTTCTCTGGGCAGTAAACAAGTATAAGTTTCTAGGGATACACCAATACATACGTTTCCACAATGAACGTGACAAGTAATGGAGACTGGCACAGAAGCCAATCTGCCTAAAACAAAAAACAGTGCCATAATAACGATTTCGTTTTAATTTTCGAACGGACTACGTTCTAGGTTTAAATTTTTATCCGATTAAAATCATTTTCATTGCGGCCGGATACATTGGTTGTAATAGCTACCAATTATTGTGCAAGGCTATTTAAAAAAAGAATACACTATGGAATAAATAGAGCCGCGAACATCCACCATTGCGTATTCGGTCAATTACACGTCAAGTGTTGACATGACGGTCTGTTTTGTTTGTCATTTTTTTATATTTTTTTTTTACGTTCATAAAACTGCCTTAGTAATTCTTACTCATTATTCTTTAAATACACTGTTTCTTACTGTATCCATTCCAATGTTGTATTTTTAAAAAATAATGGTACTAATTAATATATTAGTTTAAATAGTATAAAATGTTGAGTGATCGAATGACTGATTATAATTGATAATGTATTGTGTTCTTTAGTTACATCTATTTTATATTTTAGATATACGAGTATGTTTCAAGATAAGTGACATTGGAATATATTTGATTGAAATATAAGTTGTGTTTCTTCCTAGCATTTTTTTCTTTTCTTTCCGCCGCCGCCGCCGATACTGTTGGTAAGCAAAGCAATACAAGTGCGTTACCGGCCTTTTGGGAATTAGGAATTTAAGGGTGGTTAGGGAATCAGGGATTGGAAAGATTAGGAAAGCAGGTAATTGGCCCTCCGGTAACTTCACTCACACAATGAAACAAAACGCAAGCGGTGTTTAACGACGGTTTTCTGTAAGGCCGTGGTACATTCCGGTCTAGCCGGTCAATTAGTGCCGTAGCATGACTCTTCCACACTTACATACAACAACATAATTAAAATTACATATAACAATGGTTGACAACTACCATTTAAGAGAAGCCTTACCAAAATGTTCGAGCAATGAAAGGTAAACATGCAATGCACCTCTATTTAAACAAAAGTGTAACTGATATCTTACACTGTATGCTGTAATTGTTTTAGAGATCCAGTTGATTCCAGGACTATTGTTGAACATGAGGCAGACTTCTAGGTCTTATAAATAGTAATAGCATCTCCTAGCTAAATATATGACACTGATTCTGATTCTTGATCACTAATTATCTTCCCCTAAATATTAAGAACTATGAATTAATACTCATATTACGTAGAACTGTCCAAAACTATATAGCATTATTATTTCATTATGTAGATATCTAGAGCATGTACATATATTTCCCGGACCTGCGGACTGACTGGCGGCTTACCGAGGGTTTACCGGGGCTCCGGGTCAAAAAGCAGGAGTAGGAACGGGGTGGTTTTTAGGCAGTAAGAGTCTGACACTCCCTCTTGCCTCGCTCAAGACGAGAAGCCATTGGATGATTTACCCCTCAAAAGAAAAGAAGATATTTTTACAAATGGTAGGTAAGTTCTATAAATATAGAAAAAATCTAATAATGGAGAAATCATGTGGAAGCTTGTTGCTATGGCAGTATGGCATGAGTTATAAAGTAAATGGAGCCCAAACTGGGACTAGTTTTGAAAGATTTTGTCAATAGTGGACAATTTATTGAACATAATGATATGATGTTACCATAGTAACGTGGAAAGGGATGAAATCGGCTTCTATAAATATCAAAGGGAATAACACTGATCGACTATCTGCTCTAAGCGTCGTATTCAGTCGTTTAATGGTTACTTAACCCAGTCATCAGCTATTGTTTTCAGAACAAATTGTTACTAAGGAATAGTTTAAGTAATCATTAAATGTGTCTGTACTGAGTTGATTGAGTAGTCTGAGTAATCAAACAATGGATCTAGGGTTCGATTTCCGAGTTAGGTCAAATTAGTTATTGACGAATTTGATTTTTTGAAATGATTCCTCATTTCAGCACTGACTTTAGAATTAAGTCACATTAGAGTAAGTATATTCCTCGCAGGGGGCTTAGGTATAATTTTGAATTTATGTTGTAGTTCCGAAACAAACGACTAATGATGTGATGATTAGTTTCATTCAATACCCGAAAAGCTCCTACTGTTTTTTTTCTATAAATAACTCAGTCTGTCGGTTCCCTGTGTTATGTAAAAGTCACAACGACCAACCTTCGACGTAACTGAAATGTACTCCCAGGGAAACGTTTGTTTTCTGTTCTGCCTTATTACATTGGCTACGTATGTTACATGAACGTACAAACAAGCTGGATAGTGCTACTAGTGTAGTCAACTAAGCTAAAAAAAACCACCCCGGTCCTACTCCTGCTTTTCGAGCCGGAGCCCAGGTAAACCCGCTAGGTAGTCCGCAGCTCCGGATCAGGCGACAGCCCTACTGGGCCCCATCTGTGGTGGTCTATTTATTTATTTATTTATTTATTTATTTATATAAAAGAAATACAGCATTATATTTATGACAATTTCCCACAAAACCGGTTTAGCGGTTTGACTGTGGGTGTTGCGCCGCATTGTTATACAAGGTTATTATTATCTACTATTTATTCTATATAATATATATTCTATATAATTCTATATAAGTATTTATTTATGGTCTGATGGCTCTCGTCGTACGCACGGGTCTGGTTCTGGTCGGGCGGCAAGCTACCCCTACTCGCTGTCCGCAGACCCGCACTTACAGTGGCCGGAGATCGTCCCGCATCCCTGATGCCCAAAGTGTTTCTCACGACGGCTTCGACGTGAGGAGGCTCGTTCCCTCACGCTCCTCACCTCCTCTTGAACAACTAAGCTAATAAAATATTTTTGCCTAAAGGCATCTTACATCATCATTGTCAATCAGCCTGAAACTATTGCACTACAGTGTTTTCTGACACGGAGAAGGTAGGAGCGTTTATCAGCTCGCTGGTTCGAGGTGGATTGCAAACAAATGCAAAGAGTACCTTGCACTGAAGATTATTAATAGTATACTCGAGTTACTGAGAAAAATATTAATATTTGGATAAGTCTTGATATTATACGAAATACGTCGACCAAAATAGGTCTTGTATTGAGAAAAGGTCAAGTTAAAAGCCTATTCATGAGCAAGATATTGATGAATGTAGATGAAGCGGAGGCGATATGAAAAAATCGAGTAATTTATCTTTCTCTCCCTTATTTATGGATAGGTAGTCTGTATCTATATACTAGTACAAAAGTGTAAAACAATCTTATTAAATATTACAACCTCCAAAACATTCTTTCTCATCATTACCAAAGGGAAAAGTACTTAGAAACCCAATACTGTTTAACTATAGCTATTAAAAGATTTTACATTTAGTGCCGGACTAAAAACTTTTTTGTTATTTTGCTTGGGGTACTCTACGGCCGTAGTACCTGCATCAGCATAAAACAAGGCGTGAATTTAAAGTTTTTTTTTTTTTATATTTGATAGTTTTACGAGCAAGCAATCTCCAGTAGCGTACATCCGTGGCACGCGTGCGTACCTAGCTATAGTACAGTTTGCTAGAACGGTCTGCGTCAACTGCACAACATTTTTACGAGTTCGTGAGTTTTGGAATATATCACTTTTGTTTTTATGATAATGAAGATCATGCGTGAAGGCTTCGTCTGATATGTGTTTTGTTTTGTAGACAACTAAAGATGCGTTTGAATTTCCTTTAAGAAGGTAGGTACATTTGTATTATTAAGCGTCGTCCCCACTAGGAACATGTGTTCCTGGTTACAACGGGCGACGTCGCGCGATATTGCTGCGACATAGTTGAAACTGTTCCTTGTCGAACAGTCGATGAAGATCAGTCACAGAGTGTGGACGGATTATAAAGTAATATTTTAATTCTGTTTAATCCACTTCTTCTCTTCATATTTTGTTCTTGATGCATTTAACTATACAACGCCAACTCTTCCGGAGACATAATAAGTTCAACTGAAGTGATGTGGACGGAGACAATACATCTGGCGACTTGGGCCATGTACGATGTCTCTGGAGACACATGTCGCTCGACAAATGCTCCTAGTAGAGACGAGGCTTTACACTACGTATTAAGGTCTGCTCATTGACAACTAGTAAGAACCAAAATTAATAATAGCTTAGCGTTACAACTCAAGTTTCGGTAGGTTCCTGTTCTTTATTGGGCGGGAGGAAACGCCCGGGTGTCATCACTGCGAGGACAGCCCGGAGGACACGGTAGAACATACGGTGGCGGTGTGCCCTGCGTGGGCTGAGCACCGCCAAGTCCTCAGGGATGTGGTCGGCGACGGCGACCTCTCGCGCCCGGCACTGGTTCAGGCCATGGTGCGGAGCGAGAGGGACTGGGATGCCGTCTCCTCTTTCTGCGAAGCAGTCATGCTAGCTAAGGAGGAGGCGGGGCGCGTGAGAGAACAAACCTCCTCACGCCCCAGCCGTCGCGAGAGACACTCCGGGCGTCGGGGATCGCGGGACGATCTCCGGCCACCGTAAGTGCGGGCCTGCGGGCGGCGAGTAAGGGTAGCTCACCGGCCGAACAGAACCAGACCCGTGCGTACGGCGCGTAGCGTTCCGCGCGCGCCTCAAAGAGCCATCAGACCACCACAGATAAGGCCCAGCAGGGCTGATGCCTGATCCGGAGCTGCGGACTACCTAGCGGGTTTACCGGGGCTCCGGCTCGAAAAGCAGGAGAAGGAACGGGGTGGTTTTTAGTCAGTAAGAGTCTGACACTCCCTCCCGCCTCGCCCAAGGTGGGAGAAGTGATTGGATGATATTCACCCCTGAAAAAAAAAAAAAGGGTTACAACTCAAGGAAATATATAGCTATTATTATATTATTAAAAAAAAAAACAAATTTTCAAACGAAGGTTCTTAACGTGATTATCTGATAATTCACGGTCACATTAGAGAGTTTGTGTTGACTCAGCAGCCCAATGGTGTCGCAAACGGTTGACGAACTCATCAGCTACCCAAGACCGGTTCAACTGGTTGCACCACGAATATCGGCTTTAGGAATTACGCAGCTTAAAATGGGTCACCAGTCACAGCACGTCTCTTGAAAATATAGTGACTTATAACTGTTTACCTATACACTCATTGTAAAAATAGAGGTATAATGGTAGGATAAATAGAGGTTCAGCAAACAGCCATAATGATACCCAGCATTTGAGTATAGCCTAGCATACCAGTATATGAGTCCACATATTGGACTAACAATCCTATGTATATTTTTTATAACAACAGCTCAGTCAGCGGTCAGCTAGCTGACCCAGCGAACTTCGTACCGCTTTCGCGTAGCAATGATGCTCTACTTTATTTTGTATAGCTGAGTTATGTATGAGTCCCTATTCAATTTGAATTGGAATCTATAAATATCCTCCATATAAAAATGAATCTATAATTTCCTGATCTCACTATACCTGAAAAGGACTTCACTAATTTAAAAAAAAACAAAATATATTTTCATAATAGTGTTTATTTCATAGGATTCAATCATTTCACTGTCCTGCAGGCGCCTTATCGACTCTGATGACAATTTTGTGATTATCTGATGGCATGCGGTCTAATGCATCGGTCTAATGCAACTAATTCATTGTGTTGAAGGAAAAATGTTTGAAGTTGTTCATCACAATGGATCTCTTTGTGAGTGAACTGAGTTGTTGTGTGCGCAACGCTGATCGACTTCTCTTGCTGAATTGTCCATAAAATATATTTGCAAAAATGTATAGTCTTCAACAGGCACTGGCAATAAGGAACCTGTTTGATGATATATTTGAATCCCTGAATCTGCAAGAATATAAATATGTATACAGGCAATTGTATAGCAAATTGTACCACCATGTGGCTCGCAAAATACTGCCACAATACTTTACATCATTTCAAGTTAAAACTACTTTTAACCTCGACATTAAACAGCCTTCCACGGCAGCTTTAGGTAGTAGGCTTTACCAAGAACATCTTGCTCATGCCACTATAAAATACAACATGTTATAAATGTGGCTGATTAAGTCTTCGGATTATAGACTATTATATTATGTATTTGATTTATTGTTTACAAAATAAACACATCACTGACTCGACATATTTTGCACCAGCTACATGGTTTTAAAACTAAAAAAAAAACGTTTGCCATTATACTTACTTGCTAAAAGTAGGCAAAAAATTGTCTCGTATAACTTTTGTTGCCCCAAATGATGTCATTTGAAAGCAATTATTGTACTGCTGGATATGAGTCAAAAAATTAACCAATGAATGTAGTGGCTCTGGTGGCGGTACCAATGGCGTCAATTTGACTTGGCCGCTGGCGCAACACAATCCAGAGGCTTCATTTTTTAATTTCAATCCCAATGTGGACACACAATGTTCATTAGTCCAATAGCAACAATTTGCTCTGAACTGTAATCAATTGCCACATTATAACTGAATGCAGCTTTGTGGGGATTAAACACAACATTTCTATCTTGATATCGATTCAGTTCAAGTTCATTTCGCGCTTCGCGATGCTCATTAGTTTGATTTGCTCTTATATTTCTTTGACTTGCCGTATTTCGAGTTCTGCGGCCTAAGCTTGTACGTCTGGTTGGTAGCATTGTTTAAAACGAAATTCCAACTGAAAATAAAAAGCTCTCATACATTTTCTGCATAACCGTGTATACCAAATTGTAGTATTTCGTAGTCACCAAAAGTTACTAAAAATCAATAATGAGGATGTGAACTTACCTTGATTAACAAACACTTATCTATACATATAATAAAATCGTAGAAAAGTGCTGTCTGTACATTGAAAATAAAAATAAAAAAAATAGCAGGGGTTATTGTTATGTCGATGTCGAACCCAAAAATGTAATTAACTTTTTTTTTGTCTGTTTGTCTGTTTGTCTGTTTGTCTGTTCGTCTGTGCGCGCTAATCTCAGAAACGGCTGATCCGAGTTGGATGCGGTTTTCACGAATATATTGTGGGATGCTTAAATTTACATTTAGTGTTTGTTTCATGTCAATCGGTTCATAAATAAAAAAGTTATGTCAAATTAAAGAATCACGTCGAACATTCTATGCTTATACCATTAATCTCCGCAACTATTTGACGGATTTGGTTGAAATTTGGTACAGATATAGTTTAGAACCTTAGAAAGAACATAGATATATTTTTATTTCAAAAATCAAAAAATAAAAAAAAGAAATAAATTATTTATAAATAATTCTATGTCGATCGTTACACGACTTCGGTTCATGTTATTGTTTTAATTTATCGAAAAAAAGTAAATAAATAGTAAAAAGGTATGAAAAAAATAATATCAATATAATAAAACATTTAGTACAAAGAAAATGCTCTAACGGAGTATAGATAATTCTATGTCGATCGTTACACGACTTCGGTTCATGTTATTGTTTTAATTCATCGAAAAAAAGTAAATAAATAGTAAAAAGGTATGAAAAAAATAATATCAATATAATTAAACTTTTAGTACAAAGAAAATGCCCGAACGGAGTATAAATAAATAATCCAAGTTGTCTTTATCCTCGATAGATGGCGTTGGGATCGAAATAGATCGCGCTATGGTTAAGTTACATTCATTTGGTTGGGTATCGGCCGAGCGTTTCGGTACTATCGTAGAAAAAGTGTATTATCAGTCGTATGATTATTTGTCTGTAGTGGTCCTGCTGTTTCGTATATTCTAAATTGGTTTCGTTGTATTTGTCAATTAATGAGTTTATTTGTTGGGTTTTCCTGGTTTTTTGGTTAAACTATTTAACGTAGGTTTAGTTTGATATCGATTATTAGTAGTTACTGTAGTTAGTTTTTTTAATAAAATTGTAAGTCTAATTTATAAATTAATTAGATTAGATTTAAGTCGTTTTTTTAAATTATTTAGTTTAAGCTTGGTTATTATAGCATAGAGGATAGGTTGTAATATAGTTTCTTTTTTAATTGTTATAAATTCGTAATTCGTAGCTTTCTTTAGTTTTAAGTTAGTTTAAGTCCGTTTTTAAACTATTTTTTCAATGCCCTAAGTGAGTATACATCTATTAAATTCAAACGCAGAGCTCATTATGTTGATTTTTGAAGAGTTCCCTGGAATATCTTCCACATCTCATTTTTGAAGAGATCCCGCGAGATCGGGAACTATGTGGTTAAAACCAAAAATTTGCCGGAAGTCACTATTCCACGCGAACGAAGTCGCGGGCAAAAGCTATTAGCAAATAAAAATCTTCTTAGTCTTTAAAACTCGAAGAAATATTATGATAATCTCTCAGAAATATTGAAAAATATACATTTAATTTTGCATAATAATATTTTAAAAAACGCGCAATACGAATGTCAATGTCATTCACACCAATAGACTATATTGAAAGAGCATCGTTTGTTCGAAAACGTGAATAGAAACTTACACACAAAATAAATTTCTGAACACACGCGTAACTGTTGATAATTTGTCATTATTTCTGAACGCACGCATAATTCATATTTGAGGAATTTCTATTAATGCTTAATGCACTTTTCAACATTTTCAATAGATTAAAAAAAATACAGACAATTGTTTATTCACCCTTTTCATGTACAAATGAAAATTTATCGAATCTAGCTTTTGCCCGCGACTTCGTCCGCGTAGTGGTGTTAGTGGTCAAAATGCTGCCGTATGTCATCTAAAATGTGAATTACTTGAGAATATGTTACTGTTAGCATTTTTAAAGATATGTATTCCAAAGAAACCACGACCGCCGATTCATCATTTTATAATCATGATGAAAAGTAGCCAAGGTTATCTATATTATTATCCTTTAATTTCCTATATATTGCCTATCAATAAAAAAATACATTGTTTCGTTGTTATATTCCAAAAAAAAAAAACATTCGTGCAAGCGTAACCTCAACACAAACAGGATTACTTTCGCATTCATAACATTAGTATGGTAGTAGGGATATTGGCGATTTAAATAAGTATATGTGTATTTAAATAAGAATCGAACGCGAGTGAAGCCACAGGCAACGTATTAACGAAAATGACGAATTTTCAAGCAAACATTAATCTCCTCTATCAAACATACTACGCCTTATACCCTTTTTATTAAAAAGTAGCCTATGTTCTTTCGCTCCTCATTAAGTGTCTAAATACAAAATTTCACTGTTACAGCTTTAAAAATGACGAATTTCCATATGACCATTCATCCCCTATTTTTACCCACTCTCCCGTATTTTTTGCAATAAAAAGTAGACCATGTTCTTTCGTTTATCTTTAAGTGTCTAAATACAAAGTTTCACTGTTACAGCTTTTAAAATGATGAATTTACATATGAACAGTCATCCCCTCTTTTTACCCATTCTCCGCTATTTTTTTGCAATAAAAAGTATCAAGTAAGGTCTATTCTATCTCAGTACCAAAATCATCATCTTCATCAAAATCGGTTCACTGGTTTATGCGTGAAAGCGTAATTACAGACAGACAGAGTTACTTTCGCATTTATAATATTAGTAGGGAATCTATAGCATTTGTTTTTTAGTATCCAATAGCATTTATCCAACAATGAACTTTATCCAATAGCAATAAAGCTCAAATTGACTCTACGTATTAGTTAGAAAACGTTTGTATGGGATAAAGGAAAGGGCAGTTTTTAGGGTTTTTCCGTCAATTATTTGATATTTTCTCACCTTTTAAACCTTCCCTGGACTTCTACAAATAATTCAAGACCAAAATTTGCCAAATCGGTCCAGCCGTTCTCGAGTTTTAGCGAGACAAAGGAATAGCAATTGATTTTTATATATATAGATTGGTTAGTTGATACCTAATGTCCTGAAAATGACTGGCGAATAAATAAAGAAAACCTTGTTTTTTGTGGAATCGGTGGAAAATGAGCAGACCAGTCACCACCAGAGGATCTTTTTTGTATTTAGTTATTTAATTATCTGCTTTTATTGACGAATTGTCTTCATCGACTTCTAAGTAGGTAGGTACTATGCAATTAACAAAAGATCACCTAAATTACTAAAGTACTTACTGACGCAACAGGATATCCATGACCATACCCTGACAGTCCACGTGACATTAATAAATAAAGGAAAACAACAAAAAATATAAGCAATGGTACAAACGCTCCTAAATATGCGATCGTGCGGAAACCCCAAACTTGTACAGGTCTTTGTTCTGAATTGTGCAGAATTTAAATGACTCTTAATGCTATTGGAACATTTCACTATAACTACTTAGCAGTATGGTGGAAAGAGCTACGTTTTAACGCTGTGATATGACTGAGTAATGATCTTCAAGATAGTAAGAGACCATGAAGAAAGTATCCCACAAAGAGTTTCGATGGATATGCAGGTGTAAAATGTTGCACCCACTTTTTACAAGTGCGTATTTGTTACATATTTCATTGTTGTTTGTTTTACAACGATGTAATCTAGCTATCATGGGAGATGATGGTACGACATGTTTAAAATACATTTAGGTAATTTATATCTCACAACACAACACAAGGCAAGGAGACAATCAAGTCATCTACAGTGTAATAGAGATGAAGGCAACGGGTCAAGCGACCGGTTCTTGGGTGACGTAATCTACAAATCCTGCAGTGGTATCAATAAAAACTTCGTAAACGTTGATTGTGACGGCTAATTTTGAGTCTGTTTTAAAGTACTAGATGGCATTTTTTATGATACAAGCCGGTAAAGGAGCAAACAGATCACCTGATGGAGCAATCACAGCCCATGGACAGAGCCGAAACACCAGAGACGTTACAAGTGCCTTCTCGTCCTTGGGGGTTAGAAATTTGAGTTGTTGAGGAATCGGGGATTAGGAATTGGTAATTGGGCCTCCGGTAACCTCACACAACGCAAGCATTGTTTCACGTCGTTTCTCTGTGAGGCAGTGGTATCACACCCGTCGAACCGACCCATTCGTGGGCACATTTAAAGCTACCTTTATCTGAGCTAAGTTTTATTTACCGTATACTTCGAGCTTGCGACCACCTGCTGTGAAACTACGTTACCGAAAGACCAACTTTAGTGGCAAAAGATAAAATCTGCCTTGTTAGACTCATGCAATGTTATTTCCTTGTTCCAATTTTGGTTACCTAAATCTAATATTTGATTTCTTTTTATTTACAGTACAATTTGATTAAAATCTAGAATAATACACGCAAGAAAAACAATGGCACATAATATAGGCCGCATAAATATAATCCCATTTTATAATTAAATACGTATGAGCAAGAACATTAGTCACTATACACAATTGTATGATATTCATAAGTCGTCAGGTATCCATGAGTTTCAAAGGAAACGAAATATTCACCTAATATTATATGTAGTTATCGTACGGCCATTGTCCAGTTTGTAGAACTACAGCCAGTTAAAAGGCTAAACGAACGGTCATTATTGGTTAAACAACGAAGCCTAGTTGTGAGCGGAATGACAAGCAGTCCACTGACGAATTCAAACATAGTTATGGCGATTGTATTACTAAACGCAAAACGGTATGGATTGCACGGATGGTACGGCTACTTGGCAACAGGTTGAGTGGGTGTAGCAGGTTCGATTCCCGTATGGTGCAACTCTTTGCGTGATCTACAAATTGTAGTTTCGGGTCTGGGTTGTCATGTGTATGTAAACTTGTATGTTTGTAAACGCACCCACGACACAGGAGATAATCTTAGTGTGAGACAGCGTTTTTCAAAAAGAAAATGAAATAGAATGTCCAAAGAAAATACACACTTTTATTGGTTGGTGATCTTGAAGACAGGGAATCATAATCACAATCGTTCTACTTATTTATCTACTAATCAAATCGTGACGTATGTTAATCATGAGTAAGCATATGCTAATTTTGAAGGACACCAATCAGTAATCAATAACTGATTATCATTTATCTTTTTTTGTAAACTATCACATTGCGATTTGCATAAAATATATTCGTCTAATTATTCTACAATATTTTGCTTATCATGTCTTTTAAAATCAATATCTCAAGTCATTATACAATTCAGACCACCAGAGATAGGGCCCAGAAGGGCTGATGCCTGATCCGGAGCTGCGGACTACATAGCGGGTATATCGGAGATCCGGCTAGGAACGTGGTAGTTTTTAGTCAGTAAGCGTCTGACACTCTCCCTCGCCTCGCCCAAGGCAGAAGAAGGCATTGAATGAGTTTGCCCCTCAAAAAAAGTCATTTTCCAATAGAGATGCAGACATCAGTGGGCTGATACATATATCTAAGCAATATATAAAGTTTACTATTATGTATTTAAGTAGGTAGGTAGATAGGTAATTGAAACCAAAACACATCAAACACTAAATAATAAAGGTTAATAAAATTTCGGCTCAGCAATTACAGAACCTAATCCGAAGTGTGGAACCTGTCGCCATGTGTTTCCTGTAACCCAATTACCGGCTGATTCCAATATACCATTAACTATAGTTATTTATATCAGTTGGCAAGTTTTCAGGCGGCTCCCTCACTACGACTGTCGCAGATAGCCATTTGACAAGGGACCGACGCGTTGGGTAACTCAGCTTCGAAGGCAGTGGCGTAGCGCAGCTTAGCAGGGCCCCGTTTAAAAAATGTTTAGGGGCCCATTTTTCTTTGGGGGGGGGGGAATAATCGAATCAGCGAATCCATGTTTGGAGGTCCTTATTATTTTATATAGACGTTAACTTTCCTAAAGTTGCTGCTTTAGAACGCATGCTTTACGCCAAAAAGAAAGGTACTGATTAATTGGACTTTTGTAATATGAAATAAAAAAATGGGAAGGTTTTATTTTTTGCTCACGCACTTTGGGGGCCCCCTGTAACCTGGGGGGCCCGTATATTAATTGATACGGCGCTAGCTACGCCCCTGTTCGAAGGCAAGGGTCATTCATGGTCACAAATCCCCGATTAAATACAATACAAAGATACGGATTAAGCCTGATGCTATTACTATTATTTATGAGTATACTTTACTGTCTGACAACACAAACTACTATGTTGATGGTGCTAATGCTGAATAAGCGGTGTCGGATTGTTCGTGTGGTATCGGGTATTTGATACTTTTAGTAGTAAATACAGTTTTTAAACCTGAAACCAGAACTACCGCAAATTGTAGTTACCTAACAAAATATTCCGCAATTCGACACAATATAATGCGATGACACCAAATTGGTGGAAACCGCGACCTTTTTTACACATTATACATTTTTAAACTGACATGGTCACTAACACAATCATTCGAACTTAAAACGGGAAATTTACCATGTTTATTCATTTCTATCTATCAGTTCATCCGCGATCATGGCGCTTGCAACAGTGCCGAAATATCAGAAATGAATAAACATGGTAAATATCCCGTTTTAAGTTCTAATGATACTTTAAACACCTTACTTATACAAGTATCATAACTGTGGCATATAAATTAATCTATAACGTATAATATATGTGTGGATTTGCAAGTTTTCCTACTATTCTGCTATAACTATATACATATATCTAATACTAATATGTATATATATAGAATATTAAAGGTTGAACACAAGATATTAAGTTGCCTGTCTCATCTATAAAGACTGGCTATGCATAACATGGAATGCTGGTAAACCATTATGTACCTTAGCACCTATATAACAAACTCTATATTTTAATTATCTTGTAAACACGAACAAGCATTCATTGTTACATAGTAGCTAGATTATGTAGCTACAAATAAGTATGAGTTAGTTTTTCGCTTAGGTATACCTATTTTAGTTTAGAATTTTCAACCTTAAAAATGTAGATGCATATTACGAAATCTTTATTAGGTTGACGCATGTATATATAATTAACGTCATTTTTCTACATTCTTTAGAAACATGGCTCTCATTTGGCAGAACAAGAACTTTGTGCTCCAATTAGATATGTAAGAACCTTAGGGTGCATTTCCACCAAAAATGTGGTGTGTAGAGATGCTACGGAGATGTAGATAATAGCTAAGCTGTGTAATTATTAGAGTTGTGCGAGTAAGATATGTGATCCATAGCACACAACCATAGCACGCATATTTCCATATAAAATATGCCTTAGCGGAGTCTCTTTCCACCAGTGCTAAGCTATGTGTATCAATGAATATGATTGGTGGAAGCCAAACGCATACACAGCAACGTAGCATAGCAAACTTCTAGTGGAAAGCTGATTGTCTTATGTGTAATCAGCGATTCTGACTACGTATACATAAAACATACATACAGTACAGTAACTCACTATCATTATAAACACTAACCATTGATTTATAAGAGTAGATAGTTAACATGGTACAAACAGTATAACACAACAAAATTGCAGACAACACACACAGTTAACCCAGCAATCAGACATCTGAGTTCTTAATAATTAGCAATTCAGAAGTCAATAGGGCCACTTGTGATATGGCTATGGCCAATTTAAAAACAAAGGAAACCAAAAGGCATTATTTGATCCTGCGACCTCGTCTGTCTGGAGAGCTGATATGCTGCCAATTGTTATTGCCAAAGGGCAATTGTTTGTTCGAACTTCAATAAGCATCATTTATCGTCACGCCCTCATGTTAAGTGAAATGCATTGTACTGAGCATGTTTTTTTTTTAATTGAAATTTTTATTAGGGCTTTTTTCCATCCATTATATGATACAAAATTAAATGATATAATGATATAGGTACACAGAAAGCAGTTAAACCAGGTTTTACTTATCATGTACTTCGATATACATACGTACCTATGTATTTAAATATGATATTGCAACTTTCCTACTAGTAACATACAAGCTGAAACTCCAGTCAACTGAAATAATAACATGCATGATCACATTAAATCTTTACGCCAGTTAAGTTATGCATCCAGTGTAAGGTAAGATGATTCTATTCATACATCTTTGCTACATAGTTTAGTTATAAACTATAGTTTAGTTATAAACTATGTGCATGATCAGATAATAATCGGACTCGAGTTTCATAGCTCGTAACCACTCAACCGACATTGTCTACTTTTGTACACAACGTCTCGCCTTTTATCCCCGAAGGGGTAAGCAAAGGTGTACATTATGGCACATAATGCCACTGTTCAATATACACCCACATTTCACAATTTACGTTATTAGTCCCATGTAATAGATGGTGAGCCTATTGCCATATATTTAACACATTTCCAGACTCCGTGCTACTGCTGAGAAATTATCGAAAATCCGAAAAAAGCCCAACAATACTTCGCCCAATCCGGCAATCGAACCCGAGACCCCTTGTCCGGCAGTCGACCACTCGGCCATCAAGGCAGTCGTTGTTTACCTTTGTACAACAAGAAGCGTAACTAAAGGTTTACAGTGTTCATAGAATAGTTCCCTAATAATTAGTTAGCGCGTATGATAGTAGGTTGTTGGTAACGGTCGTGGATGGCCTCACTCGTGACCGTTTAATAAATGGCAATTACCACTTAATAACACATTTAGGTGGACGTTAAACGGTTAACGTGACTTCTACAAAACTAATTTACAAATATACGCAAGGTTACGATACGATGTGTACACTATTGTTGGGTTTGGAATAATGTGTCGGACTGTAGCTGATGTGCTTGTGTTCGCTGCGTTCAATTCCATGTGATATAGATTTGCAACGCAAAGTTTGTGTTTCAATGACAATGCCATGAAATTCTGTCTATAATGGACAAAACATTAAAATAGTATTTATTGTACCTAGTATTGAACATGCTGTAATGTAACGGATTTTTTTGTAATCAAAACCAAAATCGTATACTACCTAAGTACCTACTTATTTGATGAAAAAAAGCTTTTGAACATTTGTTATCTTAAAAGTATTTTTATATTGTTAACTAATGATTTCAATTAATTTATAGGTAGATTACAAGCTATAACCCACTCGGAGTGTACCTAAATTACATTTGACTATTTGAACATTTGTGTTTTAGATGTGATGGAGATGAAGACCATCTAAAGACAACTTCTAACAATACTATGCATATTGTCAGCTTGTCTATTGTCAATTTAAGAAATAACCTGATAAGACATTTATGTGACATCACTTGTTTCAATCCTCAAAAGGATAAGCAGACCATACGGTCTGCTGCATCATAGATGTAATATACATTACATCTATGCAATTTAACACCCATTTTTCTCCTGTTATGTAATGCGTCCTATTTAAAAGGGATTATTGTAAAAGTAAGAAACAAGATATTTTCCAAAACTAAGCTCTAAACTGTAGTCTGAAAGTTCACAATCCTTTACCCAATACAGGTGGAGGCTGACTAGATAACTTGGTAGCGAATAAATCATCGTTGGGATTTCCTGTAACCCGTTTACCTGTGCATTGCAAGCTGGTGGGCAATCTAGTTTGCTAGCTAGGCGCTTCGAAATATTAAAGTGGAAATGCAAAAATTTGCACCGCAGATAAACCAATCATTCAACCTTCTCCGCGGGAGAAGAGGCCTTTGGTTAGCAGCGGCCACTTTGTGAAGTTAAACAAATCATTTCTAGTCAGTTATTTTTGCTAACTCCTCTAAATCAAATTTCAATATCTAGTTTGTTGTTGCATCATCTTGAAGCCATGGATGGGTTGATTGAATGTTGAAAGATCGTAAATACACTGGGAAATAACTGCTGACAGCCTAGATAGAGTTATGGAAAATTTTATAAGGTTATTATTTTATTTGCGTCTTGATAAAATAGTAAAACTCAGTACTATCTCCGTTCTACCTTTATATAATAGTGAATATCTTATAGTATAGCAATGTCTTCTTCTACGTCGTTATACCAATCAGTTGCACTAGCCATTGTGCAGCCGTATATGCATTGGTTGTATTGTTAAGGCAATTTAGTTATAAAACTAGTCCTTTTTACTTTAATAAAAGCAAGGACATCGTGCCCAGCAAACGATGATTCAATAATGAAATTAAATTGATGGAGGTGTCGCGTCGCGTAGGTGCAAAGATCACGTCTGCTCTGATTGAGTTCGTCTAAGATACATATCCTTTGTGTCTACAGTCTCCTACACAATATAATAGCATTATATATGTCCATTAAGGGAAAGGCATCGTGAGTCAAGATCCCAGTAACCACGAATGGCAACACGGTCATGCAGAATCATGACGTGTATACCTACTTACATGTAATTTATTGCAAAACTTTATCGCGGTCAATATTATGCTTATGCAGTTATGTAGGTAATGCAATTTCCAGTGATACCAGTAGTAAATACTAATTTGAAACTTTGTATTTATTTTGGTGATGAGTTTGGATTCTAATAAACGGATAGAGTTTTTCTAACAAAATGGGGAAAAAGGTAGGAAGTTATTAAAATCGTACAGTAAATAGATATAATAATGTGTTGTGTAGGTACTAGGTAGATATGTATATTATCCTCTATTAAAATTATAACAGTCAATAAATTATTTTAGTTAAAAAAATTGGCTTTATTCCTATCTACCAGTTTCTACGAAGAGTCAATTATCTAATAATGATGCAGACTTCAAGCATTACCAACTTGCGCCTAAACACACCACAATACAACTTATTACTTCATAAAAATAAATTTAATGATCGAAGACTACTAAGTATGAAATATTGAAGAATTGTTCAAGCGAATAGTTCCATGAAAGCCCGTTTCGAAGTAGGCCCGGCTTGTGAATAATTAATACTATTTTAATGAACGTTACGAACCACATTGCAACATAACTAAATATAAACTTGACACAATCCCGTAGAGAAGATAATGGTACTTACCTACAATTAACTCATGCAAAAACAACTACTTTATTTTCGAATTGGGTAAAAAAGTGGTGTGCTTATTAACTATGGTCTAGTAACTAAATTAATTCTAAATACATTGCATAAGCACTTAATAACTGTATATAAAATGTAGGTACATTATCGATTGACAATAGACAATTAGCAAAAATTAATTCAAAAGAAGAAAATATGAGAGGTAGTTAGGTAGGTAGGTGCCTACTGTATTTTATCCTGAAAAATGTCTATTCAATACCTAATGGCATCACCCTTCACGCACAACTGGATAAATAGATGTAATAAGTAAGTACATATGTACACTCAATCTACAATGTTTGTTTAATAATCTACTTTCAATAAAATCGCTTCGAAATTTTACACGTGTTTGTATCGAGTTTCGTAACACAAATGTTTGACAAACTCTTGTTTTAGAAAACGATGCAAGGGCTAAGTAACATATCATACCTGATACTAAGTTTTACACGAGTAAATAGATTTACACAAGTAAAACTTAAAACACAAGTATTTCGTACAAAACATGCTTTATCTATTTGCGAAACTTCATCTCAATCAGTTGAGCTATTTTTGGGTCTACGAATTGGTAACAGTAAACATTCACTAAATAACAATGGTTAGAGATTTCATTGACTTTATTAAATATCTATCAACCAGTTCAACATTTAATAAGATATGCATAAACTGGTTATTAATAATAACTGTAAAAATAAAATTAAATAAAGTTGATTCAAACACGTTTAACTTTTTACTCAATGTTTTACCAACATGGACAGTATAAACGGCTTACTAGTAACGTAACTATAGTAAATGTAGTAAAAACAAAAACAAAACAAAGTCGAGCTTAAAGAAATCAGCGTAACAAGTCGAAGCCTATTCTGTGAGTAGGGCTTCAATTAGCAATGAAATTTCTAAAGCAGGGCTAATCGTCGTGATACGCCAGTCTTGGCAACACCGTACCGACAGTCTGCTGGCGACCCAACGATTGTGCGGACATATGTTCTCGTACTAGTGCCACATACGAACAAAATACCGCGCTCCTATAGTTTACCGTTAGCCATGATCCAATGTGATATAACACACTCGTGATATTTGGATTTACACTGAGATTATACAGTAAGTATTTATTTACTATTTCTTAAGTGTTAACTTAATTTAAGATGTGTATTTGACATGTGAGAGTTGTGTAAGGAATGCCACCGTAAATAAGTAATATATTCTACTTTCTTTTGCCACAGTTCGAGTATTTTGAATTCTTGTCTTTATAATGCTGAGTTAAGATTATATTATATTGCATGAACGATAACCTTACGTATGTATTTATTTCGTTTCTATTTGTGTTATCGAGTGACCAGTCAATCAAAGAAACATAGTAAACCTAGAAAATATTTTATGATGATATTTCCCACAGTTATAATATATTTAATCATACTACTTCGTATATTAAGATTCTTATCGATGGACCAAAATTCTAATTAAAAGCGAAGAATAAAAATATCTTATCTAATCGTTTTATCTTTTTATAATATTATCACTTATTGCTGCAATGCGAATATTTTTTCCTGAATGCCAAAGCGAATTCGCACACTCTTACATACCTTTAAGTATATAGTAAAGTAAACGCTACAAAGTCCTCTCTATATACAAATGCTGATTTGCTTTGACCTTTAAGATCACGCTACATATGTAGGTATATGCAATCAATCAAGATTACCGAAGAAATTTAATGCGTTGATAACACATATACCTAGATATAATACTAGTAGATACTACGCAATCGGTGTGTTTACACGAATTAAACTTATAATCCACTTTTCGCCAGTTATAATTAAGAATCTGTTGGTGGAATATGTAACATCACTGTTTATCCCTTTTAATTGCATAGTAGGTACCTAGAATAGGTCTGCAATGAATAACGAGAAATTAAATTGATTCATCTGCTTCGCTGTAATACGAGTATGATTTGGATATTACCAGGAAACTGTTTCAAGAAACTGATTAAGGAAACTTGTCCTGGTGTTTTCAATATATAAAATACTAGCTTTTGTCAGCGGCTCCGCTCGTGTGCGTGTGCCCGTGGGATAAAAAGCACCCTGTAATCCAAGTCAGCTCATACCCTGTCTGTATAACAAAGTTCATTAAAATCTGTTAAGTAGTTTCACTGTGATTGACGGACAAACATCCAAACAAACAAACTTTGACATTTATAATATTATAGTGCGATACTTATATCTATTACAATTTGAATATCTATTGTTATCAAGTATAGAATTTCATGTTTACGCTTTGCTGTAAGAAGACCTGTCTCATCGTCGCCGTCGATTAGATGTTGACAAGGTTCGATAGCGGGGTCGGACATAAATTTCAAATCTCTGAACAGAATCTATTTGTAAGTTAGATCTAGAACTATTTTGCAAGTGATTTAACGCCAAAATCCAATACAGGTATGTATTGGATTTTGGCGTTAAAATTGAACCCGAGACGGTAAGCTCAGTTAGGTAAATGGCGACTCGAGCAATAAGTTAATTTCATTATTAAGTACTGCAGTTAGTTTCTACTTATAAACTGTACTTATAAGTTAACAATTTCATTATAGGCACTACACACCTGCTTAATTTTAATTCTCTTAAAAAATCTTTAAAGTGACCTACCCGGCCTAGTAAAAGCAGACGCAACTTTCAAAATTATGTAAATACCTCAGTATCTATGTTAAAATGGTATTGTAACCACCAGTAAAAGTAATAGCCATGGTTGCTTTGACCCTATTTGGTAAAAATAACTATTTTAAATAAGTATGGTATAGGTACGTATACATTTTTTTATTATTCTTTTGTCTAAAATAGCTAAATGGATTGTCATAAAAAATAACATAAAAATCGATTATGGTTTAAAATTGAATAGCCTATAAGCTTATTTGAGAATTTGTAGACAACGTTGTCACACGTCCATATCTGAGCAATGCAATGATTAGTTTAGGTACAATGATCATAATTTTAAATAACACAACATTTTAAATTATTTGTCTTACTTTATTATTTTTTGTCTCCTTTGCTAAGCGAGCTTACCAATACGATAATTATTACACTTTATTTAAATAAGAAGTCTATCATGTACTGAGAATCATTGCCCATCGTACTTGTCATCGAACCTATTTGTCACCGCACTATCAAGAAATATCATCAGTTTTATTTACCATTCATACAAAGAGTTTTCCATCTCTAGTTTTACGACTACTTCCTCACGTTTGGTTTTCCTTAATGGTAATTTCTTACATAGGTACCTACAATGTAACTAGTCACGATATGTAATAATATGAAAAATGCATATGATTACTACATTTATAAAGCAACGTGCATAGGTAGGTAGGTACGGTACGTATGTAATTATAAACATCTGAGTTGATAAAACGTTTTGAAAGTAAACTTCAGAATGTTATATTTAACGTTCATAGTATGCAGGTTCGATATTTTAATACAAAAAGTACATACCTATTACAGTATTAACACGTTGAAAAACCCTGTGAGCAAGCAAGCAAAGGATTAGGTTAAAGTTTTCTGCTTTCAAAGCTTTAATTGATAATACTGTTTCATGAATTATAATTATAGGTAATTATTAGTAAGAAGTCTTCTTCAATCTTGCTTATATCGCAATGTGCGTAAGCGCACGTCACTGTTTATCTCTTCGTAGAATAAAAGATGTGATGTTTATGTCCCATTGATCTGTTACTCAGAAGAACTGGTAAGATTTGTTGACTTCTGTAATTATCAATAATAACACATAATCTGCAATCATATCAGTTTATAAATGACTCTGCTCTCCTTTGTGACATAGGTTTGATATTTTTAAGTTTCGAAAAGTCACGACAAATATTGTTGGTTAACACACCTGACTCAGATTGACATTGATACAAAATAATCACTCAAGGATAAATCACTTGAGACGATGACCGTCCGGGTATCACGCAGTATTTATTATAATAGGCCACACAACTGGTAGGAACTTACAACTGGTTCTAAAATCATGTTGAGCTGTATCTTTGTAAAAATAACGTCATAGTTTAGATCGTGTTAAATTATTCAGCGTATATTAGCCGATATTTTTAGCCGAATAGGCGGAAACATGGATGTCCATGTATATGTATGCCCACAATGTAACAGGATTGCACACCGGCTAAAATCCGTAGAATTATAATAATGTAATATGCCAAAAAATTTAATATTTTGAATACATTTAAGTACAACAAGAACAAGAATAATAAAATACAGGTAGACATTTGCCTAATACGACGGATGCAACAGTCTTAATGCTCTGGGTCTAAATAAGGAATGCATAATGCCATTTGAGTCATCATTTCTGAGTTCTGCAAGCTCGATGATGACTAAACTTTGTGCGGGTCGATGCACAATGATACTTCAAATGCATACGAACTTTTAAATAACATCTTGCCATTGCACCTTTGCTCCGTATTAAATGAAACATACACTATGTTATGAGTGTCGTGTAGGCAGTAGGCAATAACATACCTATGTGCATACATTGTAATTCCTTATAGCGTAGATTTTTAAATCAAAACTTATATTCTGCTCGATACGGAACCTTGACACTCACAAATACCACAAACAGTATACGTACGAGTCACTTGAATAACTTTAGCGGATATCCTTCACCTTTTAGCTTTAGCATATGCATTTATAGAAAACCGATTTATGAATCAACAGTTTTAATTGCTTAGGTTCAGTTCTTGCTTATTTTCCCCAATGCCGCATGGACAGTCAAAGTCAAAGCACTGATTTCCAGTAAATCCTCCGATCGTTTTGAAATAATCTGTCGTTCAGAAATGCCCGCTAATTAGTCAGTTTGGCAAAGCGTCAAAGGGTAGACCGAAATGATTGGTTGAATAGGCGACACACCATCAATGTGATGTTGCAGTTCCGATGTTATTTCCAGGGACTTCTATACCAAACACCAATGTACCTACCTATAAAACATGTATCAATATGTCAGTCTAGCAAGGGTATCCTACCTATTCTGTCAATAGTACAGAATGCCCAGTTATTATTTTACCAGTAATTATTTTCTCATTCACACACAATATCAGGGTATGCCCTTGCCATAACTGGTAAAAAGTTAATATCCTCTTATAGAATTGTTACTTGGGTGTACTTAATTAATACGTTTACTGGTACTACCAACGTATGAAGTAAATAAACCATAATGTACCTATGTAACAGCAACTGGTGATCCGTACGTTAACGGAACTTGCCACAGTTATGCATCGTAGTTAAATCAATCATAATTGTTTTAAATTGCGTTGATTGGATCGACGAGGTTTCAACACTTGAAGCCAATTCATTTTGCATCCGTACATGTCTTCACACTTGTAATGTAATATTTTGGCTTAGACAGTAAATTCATGTCGTAATCATTATTTCTTCAAATAAACACCGGACCTATTTGGCACATGGACTTGACTCTGGTAATTCTATAGACACTACGTTAATTACGTACAAATACAATAAAAGAGATTAATCAAATTAATACAGAGGTTCTGTTAAGTAATATAAAGTTAGTTTGTCTGAAAATCACGGTTCCTCCTTCAAGCTTCTGAGACTCTAAATGCTAAATCACAACCATTCCAGGAACGTTACCTCATCTCTGCCAAAAATAATTTGTTTAGCCACATGTTCATATTTACATTTTTTATCCGATAATGAGCGATATTAAACTGTTCGCAGTCGATAGAACAATCTACTTAAAGTTATCAACAAGATACCTTTTCAATTACAAGTAGGGCATGGCCAGAGAAGTCGTAACATTCGTTTAAACCCATCGCTTATCTAGTTAATGCGTAAACGCATGTTTGTGTATATGCTAATAAAGGCCTATCTATGTAGATAGATGTGTATGTGCCTATGTTTGTAATGCCTCTCTTTACTTGTTTTAATATCACGCCTTCAACACCAGATGTGACAAGCAAAGGTACACAATGCAAATATGAAAGGAAACCCATATTTCGCTAGTCATGTTACCTATTAGTTTTGAAAATGGCGGGGTAAAGGAAATATCCTAGCTAGATACCAATAAGAAATTAAGCAACACATTAATGCGTAGGTTCTTAAGTAAGTTCTAAGCAATGCTAGCCAACTGCAGTTCCGGTAATAAGATGTTTTAATTCACGTCACGTCCCTACCTACCTAGCTAAAAGTCATTTGGGATTTATTCTAAATCAGCAGTCTGGAATGTTGCCTGGTGTCTGGCAATAACTTACTGTAATAATATCAATAAAATTGAACGTACCTCTTCGGAGCACAATGATTGTGTACAATTCTTTTGTTAATCAAAAAATAACTGCGTGTTACTTACCAGTATTTCAAAGATGATTATCTATCTAGGTGTAATGTAACAGCTGTTACAAATGTTTTCTACAAGTAGGTACAAGTGAGTACATTGCAACATAATAGAGTATGATTTCAAAAACATCGGTCCAGTGATTTTAGAACTCACAAAAGCAACAATTATGACGTCATATTAGTTGGGTACCTACTACATACTACATAGCCATTTGTTACAAACTTAATGCTGATAATTAAGTCACATAAAAACACAGGTTCTTATTTTTAATGACTCATAATATGACATATTATGTATGTAAGTATCTAGGTACAAATGTAGAATACTTGGGCAATAAAAATACTTGGTACAAGAGATAATTTATTTGTGATATACAATCAACAATAATGTAATTGTATCTTATAGGTGAATTACACATTTGTGTCCACCAATGTTGCAGCGGAAAGAAAAACGAAAGTAATTATAATTATTATTTTTAAACTGTTTACTCTGTCTGGTCAACTTTAGGACCAACAACACAAGTTTCAACTTTTTTTTATATGTGCCTAGACATTTGTGTCGCGTGATATTTGATAAAATTTAATACCAAGGACACTATCTAGGTACTATCAAAATAAGATTAATAATTTTATTATGAAACTGCTGGTGATCAAATCGTACTTCATTCACTAATAGCACTGACTGCTTGCGACATCTAGCGGCGAGTAGCGAAGATGTAAACATTTTCATGTGCTTGCGTTGGAATAAATAAAAGTATTTCTTTTTACTGTACTTAGTAAGGAGTCTGATTAACGTTATACAAGTTTGTCATTAATATCAACTTAAATTATTTGTGTGATGTATTATTTATTTGTTTTTTTTTTCTTCAGATCATCAACCTGGCACCCATTAGTAAGAAACTCGGGTCCGGCTCTGCTAGCAAAAGCGGAGCCGGATCTTTTGGCAAAAGTGGAGCTGGAGGTCTTGGGAAAAGCAGTTCCAGTGGATTCGGCAAGACCTCTGGCAGCAAGATTTCCAGTGGCAAATCTTCCAGTTCAACACCAAAACTCCCAAGTGGACTGGGATCAAGTTCTAGTGGAAAAACATCATCTTTCTTTGGAGCCAGTTCATCCAAGAACTATGGCGTATCATCGCTTAGTCCACCTAAGAGCAATACTAGCAAAGCTGGCTTCGGCATAATATGGATCCCTACCAAGAAACATAATAAAAAGAAAGATGTTGTTTACAGCGGTGTCAACGATTCCTACCCTAAAAAGAATTACGAAAGATCGCCTACAATGTACAGAATGTAAGTATCAGAATCTAATACGGCATTTCTTTTAAATTTTCCAATCAAATAAGAATAAGTTTACTCACCAACAATTTATTGTAATACATTTATCGTAAGTATACCTAATATGTACATAAACATTAACTTGAAGTAACTTATTATTGTTTGAAATAATAATTCAAGAAATAAATAAGATTTAATTTTCAAGTTCTATTAATGACAATTGACAAAGTTAATTTAAAATTTTGAATTTACCGCCTTTCTTTAGGGTTACTACACACTGGTTGGTCTAATGTCAATAGTACTAAATAGTCGATTTTTAGATATCGAATGTAATAATTCTCTTCATCCATTTTAATTTTAAATTGGGAAAATCTTTAGTAATTTCTACATTATTATACTAAAATTAAAGTAATATATTTTGTTAATAAACGCAGTTAAGTAACATTTTCAAATGAAAGAACCAGCATTTATTAAATTTTAATTTACAGTCAGCCGACAAAAACAGTACAAAAAACAAAATAATAAATATTTTTGTGCTCTACTTTAACTCCTTCTTGTTATTTTACAAGTTGGTAAGATATAATTTAGTCGATTTTTTAGTTCATGTCAATAGTAATAGTAAGTCACTAGTGTAAACTAACTAATAAAAATGAAGTGTGTGTAAGTGAAGGATTGACATGACATCATAAAGGTCAAGGCTTGATACGATACTACTTTTTGAAACTTTTAAATTTATTACTGAAAGAAATATTCAAAATCCTTAGTTTTTACAACATACACCGAGATCAAAAATATCTTCTGTAATTGGAAGCTTATTGCACTTAAAAATCAATTTAATTGTCGAATATTTTGTGATTGTTTGTGAACAAAAGTAAAACTTTTTGTTAGCCTATGTTTATGACACGCCGAGATGCAAGAAAACAACAATTTTGAAACTATCATTAGCACATGGCGACGTTTGTCTGGGGAACAAATAGAAACTGCTGTAGTAAGGTAAACCCAGTAAATGGATGTCGAGTACAGTAACTGCAGTCACCATTTATCGAGTGTTGTTTACATTACAAATAATGATGCTATACACAATTGTGTAACAATGTGAGCGGTTTGTCGCGAATTGTAATTTAATCTCCCGGCGCTCGTATACCTTAGTCATTCAGTCGCGTCAATACTATAGCTCTTTACATTTAGATTTGTCGTTTGCCCAAGTTAATTGCAAAAATTCTTCTTTTCAGTATGTCTGGAGATTCACCTGATTACCAGCTGCACAAGAAAAAAGAAGGGGAGACTGATTTGTTGATGCCGGAGAGGACAAAAGCACCAATTGCAAGCATAGCTAGTGCTGGTACAGCATTAGCTGCTACGGATGTGCCATCAGACAGTACTATTACTGCAAATGCTGAGGAGAAACAAGAATTTATTAGACATGACAAGAAAGAAGATAGCAAAGTAAGTAAATATAATTAGTTAATTACATCCTTTGTTTATTAATCACCCTGTTCTTTAAAACTTTGTAGCATCTGTGTCCATAATAACACTAAAACAACTTAATTACAGGAAGCTGCAGGAGACACAAACATTAAAGAGCCTAAAAGTGACAAGAGCGAAGATTACCTTGAAGATGACAAGCTGACAAATAAATCGGAAAAGATTGATAATGAAACTGAGAAGTTTGTGGACAAGGTAGATAGTGTGTATCTACGACCACCGCCACCCCATAAGGCCCGTTCAACTGCATCTACGGTCGAGGAAGAAGACTGCGGCATCAAGTGCCTCTACTACACCATCCAGTGTTGTGATTGTGTCCTCATGTAAGGTACACCCACATATACCATGTCTCAGTATGCTCATATAGTTATAGAACATTATCTCTATGAATATTCCATGATTTTTTATAAATGAACTACTCATAGTCATACATAAAGAAACTTGAATATTTGCTCACCCCACAATATGGTGTAGTCTGAATAAATTTTATATTTGGCTAAGAATTATACATATATTTTTGCAACAAAAAGTATTAAATGCTCGTGTCTAAATTGCTTTATTTAGAACATAAGATTTTTGGCTTTACAATGAATTTAACTTTATACTATTATGATAAAATTTGGGGTAAGATTTTATATACTGTCTGAGACCATCGTAGACTCAACATGCCATTATTATCATATATTTTCGTATTGTGCAAAATATTGCATTCCACTATGTTCCAAGTATGTGATAAGAAATATATTTTTCTACAATTAATATACAAAAATTGTAATAATATTATTTAGGTACTAAAGAGAGTGATACTTTTAGTAATATGACAAAAGCCTTGTCTTCTCTATTACATAGTACTCATAGTAGCACAAAGACTGCATTTTGAATCACTCTACATTGTTTTAAATTATTATTGATAGTGTATTTAGATAACAGGTCGTTGTAACAATAAAATAAATACTCGAAGATAAATTTCCAAGTTATGATTATCAATAAAGTAAATGATTGTGTTTTTAAATTGGATAAATGTTTTAAACAAATTATTGTCCTGCCCAGTTCTCTTGATCTTATAAATTGTAATCTGTATTAGCTAGTGCAGCTTTTATAATTCTGTAGTTTTACTATAATTAAGTTGTAGTGTTAGTAACTTTTTATAATTCATAAAAAGCCTTGTGCCAACGTCCTTCCATATCGATGATAAGTCTCTATAGCAAGGAGTATTGATATAATTTATTATAATCTTGTGGTATTTAAGATTTCTGTCTATTTTAATATCTTGTATATCTTATTATTCCTATGTGTATCCAGTTTCATACTGTACTGTAGTTTAGATTTAGTATTTGCTGTAGTGGTATGTCTTTTCTTCCTCTTCTGGTCAAGCAATACCAGTCATTGTTAGACCACAATGCCGCTATTTTAAGTCTTTCTTAATATGAATTTACCAAGAGTAATGAAAATCTTTATATTTTTGACGTTATATTTTGTCAACTGTTGCTAAAACTAAGGCATTAAGACTTTCTGTAGGAGCCTATACTTGGTATAATAAATAGACTGTAGATTTATAAAACATGTATTTATAAAAAGTGTACACATTTGTACAACTAATAAAAAATATCTCAAAACGAAGTTTTATTATTTTAAGCTTAAGACCTATGTTCACTTATGGGATTTGGTAAATGAAAGACAAACATTAATAAATTGTACATTTATTACAACCAATATGTAGTAGCACAACTTTAAAGATTCCAGTAAACTGACATTGAAATATGTATGTAGATATAAATGCAAAATTCATTATAATGTATATGGATACCCAGCCTCAAATACATCTATAGTTGCTTAATTTTAATAATACGTGATTTACAGTAATGTGTTCCTTTTGGTAAATAAAAGAACGCTATAACATAAAATGTGATATCCACAAATATGGGTAAATAAATTATTTAATTAATCAAATAATGATCTTATGCAGCACGCATACACAATCATTATTCTCTTCTACTTACAAACATTCATCACATTCGGAAACAAGTTTAGTTCATCATATAATTTAGGGATGATCCAGAACGTTTGGTAACTAATTACTAATTTACATTGGTAACTGAACAATTTCTAAAATGAATTTGACTTACAAAACAATTAAAAAATGCTGCAATATTTTTACTGTTGGGCACAGTTGAAATGACACACATTAAGTATCGAATACGCTATCATACCGCAATCTTGACCAAAATTTGGATAGATATGATCATATTAGTTTCACATTGCATATGAAAATAGAACTGATCTAGTCTATAAACAGCCAATGTAGGTGTGGGGTATGAAACTTTATGCATTGGCATTTATTACAAGTAATCCTAGAATCTGTAATCTAGACGCACTTGTAATGATCATCAGTTACAAAGTTAAATGTGCTAAAGGATGATATGATCTTGATCTGATCTTCATTTATGATAAAATATCCCATGCTTTCATGTCGAGCACAACACAGTTCAAACGTACTGTACTTTTTATGAAACAGTCTTTCAGTTTGTGAGATATTTAACTGCCAACTAGGACCCATCATAGATTCATACTAATCAAATTCTCAGACAAGTATAAAACATATTTTGCAAAATATGTATTTAAAATACATAACTTGCATTGTCGTTACCTAAACCATTTACAATTTAAATGAATTACGTGGCATATCACTAAAACAACATGAAACATTTAACAGCGAAATGTTATCATTTAATTGATTACTACTTAAATTTAAAACAAAGTGAAACCTAGGACGTAAACAGATAATATTGTAATATATTATAAATCGTAACAAGAAAGAACAACATACCTTATATTAATTTATACTCAACCCCGGTAAAGTATACAACGTTTATTTAAGTACTTAAAACTATAGTGGCTTTATTTTTAATTACGTTAATTGTGCGTTAGTGCATTTAATTAATCGAGATGGTTGCGTAGTTCTTAGGCCTTAACTTACCCTTTATAACTGGGCGTAATAATGCATGACTTATTGCGTAGTGAGGTCATTTATCTAACTAGCTCCACTATAATATGCTAACTTTGTAAAACTACAATTTTGTTAACTAAATTTCGAACCTTGACCCTCCATACATTGCGCGTGTTCTGTCGCCTGCCAAATAACATTCCTGCCTTGCTGTATAAGTATAATAACAACGTAGGTATACTAGCTATGCATTTACCTAATGTATAATTTGGCAAATAACGTGAAAAATGATCTATCACATAATGTGCGTTCGATTAGGAATATTTCGTTTAACAATCCGAGTCTATACGAATATTATTTAACTATAAACATTGTATATGTAAATTGTTAGTAAACATGGTTAGCAATGCATACATTATGGTACTTCGAGGCACATGTTACGGAGTTAATGCTGTGAATATCCATCAGCATTACAATACATCATCAAAATCGCTAGAACTTTAATAATTGTATCCATTAATTATTTTATAATGTCCTGACGACAATCGACTTGATCTTCAGTAAAAGTTTGTTGTACTAAACCACTTTAGTTTAAATTTTCAGGAAGATTTGACTTGAGAGAGTAGAAAAATCAGGTTTCCTTGAAATAACATGACCGAAGACATGAAGCTGAAGTTAGAAAATTCACACATCAAGGGTTTAGTTCACAGAGAAGGAATTTACTTATGCGGTAGTTAATGAATGACAAAAGCTAAAAAAGAAGAATAGATGCTACACATCCTAAAGGCTTTACGTTAGTTCTTGGGACAACTATATCGAGCGCCGAGTTCGCCAAAGTGTTTTTAATGTTTGGGAAGTCACTGTAGGTGATCTTCGATACTAACTACCTAAGTCTCAGCACTCTTGCCTAAGATAATACCTACTTAGATTAAATTTATACACCTAACGCACGTTCGTTCTCCTCTAACTTTCCTCGCATTCCCTATATACACACAACTAAAGCATAGATATAAAATTATAAATATTGTACACAACAAATTAATTTAAAATATGATAATGACTTGAGTGAAATATATCCTAAATTAAACAATTTACATCTTGAAGTTTCAGTAACTACGACCCCTAACCAAACTATAGTATAAATAATAGAATTACAACACTTGGGACCGTAAAAGCCGTAAAGCTTGAGATTCGTTTTATTTTACTAGAAATAAAAGCGAGTTTAGTTATAGACAATAGAACAAAAACATAATTAAACTATAACAATATTGACTACGGTAAAAATAATTTAATCATGACTAAAATTAGTTTACACAGGCCGGTACACAAGTTATATGCAATAGACGCAACAACAAATGCTCTTTACACTTTGAATTTAATATAAAATCAAGTTTCTTTTCGCCCTAAGGCTATGTGACCAATCCATTGTTGCTGATGTTATACCAACCAGCCTGCATATTATAAAATTCAATGATACAGCCAAATAAATATTCTTTGATTGATATTAACTTAATAAATAATCTGTGTTAATATCATAGTCTACAAAATTTGGTCCCGTCAAAATATAGTCTACCAAAAAGTAAATTAATTATAAATTAATCAGAGAATGTAATAAGTCGGCTGCAAAGAGTTAGATGAGTAATACAAGAACTTCCTTGCAAAACATTAATTATAAATTCGTTACAAGTTAAGTACTTAATAACATAATGATTATTAGGAATAATGTGATTCAATCTACTATTGTTACTATTTAATGTGTATGAGAGAAAACTATGAATCTATTTATTATTAAACACACCGTATGCATAGGACATGTACTTACTGGTACGAGGAAATAAATGCTATGAAATAACTCTGAAGTAATGGTAGTGTGGGCAATAATTACTTATGAAGAAAAATGTATTTGTATCTTTCAAGACAATAATAAAATTTAATATTACGTGCTTTACCATTAATACAGAAAACGGTTTCATTATAGTAATAAATGAGTACTTGTTTCTTATATACTGTTTAGCACAACATTAACTACTGGTAAAATGTATTATATTATTAAGTATTGTATAAATATGGCGTAACATAATAATTATAATACCTACAGTTTCATACTGAGCTTTGGGAGTAAACAGACACCTATAATGACACAATTAGATATTTAAGAAATTGCACTACTATTGCTATTTTCTAAGGGGACATTCCATTGAGTGCACAATGGCTACAGGAATTCTCACCTTGAAGAAGGGTTCGCGAAAACGCGCATTTCTAATTCGACCCTTTGCTGTTTTGTAAAGGAGTCTTCACGCATGCATGTAGTATCATGACGTCATGACCATGTTGCGATTTAAATGTACCAATAAACCGGCTCCTAGTTTTTATGTATAGGCAGTGGATGGGCTTCAGAGTTAATGACATACTTGTTCAGGTCAATTGTGAACCTATCGTCGCTGAACAGCAAGTACAGGTATTTCAGAGTCTCCGACAAGAAGAAGGATTCCATCATGTCACGTTGCACTGGTTTCTCGACCTTTACGTTAGCCAGCGATGTGTATCCGTTTGGCACTCGGGCGTACTTCTCGAAACCCTGTAAATATATAAACAGAACATTTTATTCTCTCAATTGACAACTTTTGTTCGAATAATATTTCTTTTTAAAATGTTGTGTCGCTGTCTCAGCATAAAAATATAACCATGATCTCGAAATATGAAAAAAAAATACAAAAATCAAATCACAAATGAAAATTCTATTACCTGATATATTTGCCAGCCCCAATCCTGATATGTTGTGTTTCCAGTAATCTGGTACATGTACCACAGGCTCTCAACGAATTCGGGACGCAGGAGAGTGTGAGAGTCAGCTGTCTTAGTGTACATATCTTCGGCGACACTCGCCTGCGGAACATTTTTGGACGTTGGCACATTTTCCTAAATCGGGATGAAGAAAAAAGCAAAATAAATTATGTGACAAAATAAAACATGGTCAAGCACTGTGGTGTGAAAGTGAATCTATTTACCACTGTGTTGTGTGACTGTGATGCATGTCATGTTGATGTACATAAATAATATTATTTTATTTGAATGTGGTTAGGACATGGGCCCGTAATGATTACTGGCCTAAATTTTGGTCGGCCCTTACGACGTTAAGTGAAATGTTGTCGAGATTGATAACCTGACGTGTGTGTAAAGCTAGTAAATGATAATGTAATATTACGTGATGGAAGAATGAAAAAAGGAGTAAAAGTTTGAAATGAAATGAGGTAGTGGTAAAATGTTGCGGTGCTTTGAAAATTCCAAACCAAGCAACAGAAATAAGAATAGAAACAAGAAATAACAAGTAGGTATTTGAAATACACGAATAAGTATAGGTACACTGAAAAAAGACGAGGAAAGAGGGTATATTAGAAGAGAGAGAAAGATAAAATAAAGAGAAGTAAGAGAAGATAAGTAGAGATTTGTGTTGTTTGTTACAAGAAACCTACTTATGAAGAGATAATGTTGCAGTTTCATTATTCTGTATGTGTCTTAAATGCTGGACGCCGCTAGAATTACTTGTAATATACTAAACAAGTCTAGTACGGGCCTTTTGTTTTTGAGTTATTTGTAACTTAGACCTCTAGAAGCCATTCCATTCAACAACGCTTTCGAGAAACTTCTCTACCGTGAGCTTCAATGTTCGTACATCTATAAAGTACCTTCCTTTACCACCAAATAAGTCACTTGCACTCCAATTTCAATCCCCACCTCACGCCTTTACTTAGTACATCAGCGTACCCCATAAAAAATAATCACTTACCATATAAAAGTGAGTTATCTCCGGAGCCAAGAATGTTGGATGAGCGGCATATGTCAAGTAGCAAGTGTAGAGGAGTTCTTCAGCCATGGTCATGTGCCAGTCAGGGAGGCCATTGGCGTGGCCAAGGGCCAATGTACCCGGCAGGAAGCAAGTCAAGTGGTCCATCTTTGGATTGAAAGCCTGGAATTTTATTTAGACCGTATTTAGTATTTATTTCAAGATTATGAGTGGTGACACTCATATCATGAGTGGTGGTGTAAAGTTTACCGGTGCAGTTATAAAGCTATTAGATTCTAATCTGGCCTTCTCAAGAGGTTAGCACAATGACAATGACGGTATCATTGCATGATAACGGTCAACTATGATAAACGTTGAGAGCCATTGAGATTACTAGGAGTTTATAGCTGAACTACACAATAGGAGTAATAGATCAATGTAATCACCTAACAATGTGTATGCATTTTTACGTTTACTTAGTAAGTCTGTAAGTAAATTTAGATTTAAAGCAATAGAATTGTCTACAGTAATAGGTCTAGGTACTGTTCAGGATTTTCTAATCCTGACTAAAACTTTCTATACCATAGGTAATTTATCATTTTGTGTAGGACATAAAACAAACAATTTAACTGGACAAGCTATATTAAACTATTTAATAAAATAAACATTCCATTGATGGAAACCTAATAATATCTTACTCAGTACAATATCAGATGGATATTAGTAAACTTCTGTAGGAGGACGAGAATGATTGTATGGGTACCAATTACATAGGTAGGTGCTTAGTCAATCTGTTGTTCCACGTGTAGGAGGCAAGTCTATTGTCTTGCCGCATACATTATACTAATGTTTATGCTCCAAATTATACCGAATTTTCTCAACAAGACTTTGTTTTAGTTTAGGTTACTTAACTCAACATACACAAAGGGAGATTTAGAACACGAATTAGCAACCAGTATTAATGTTCTAAAGGACAAAAAAATATGGTTTAACATTTTTTCATTTCACAATGGAAACTGTTCAGAGAATAAATAACATACGACTATATAGTTTTTAAATGTTGGAGAAAAATTTGCTTTACTGCAGATAATATGCTGTATTATTTATATTTTTTTAGAACATAAGAAGAGTCATCAAGTGTTAGTGACCGCCACTTGATTTTTTGCTTACATGTCAAATATTATTGATGACATGACATGTTAAGCATTATTTATTCTATGTTATACACATACACCAGAGGTCAAAGACCTGTAACACATGTATTAGAGCATCTTACATACATGTAAATTACATATGATTTGGCAGCTATTGTGAATCGTTCTTCACTTGAATAATAATAAACAGGTGTATGTTAAAATCGCATCTATTCAGTTGACTGTAAGATATATTTTACGTTATTCTATTATTTGTGTGAGAGAACTTAAAACTAAACATGGTAGACACGATTTGTAAGGCAATATATAGCATGTTTCTATTTCTTTTAAAATACATAAAATATAATAAATATATGAAAGTGAATAGATAACTATTTAGTCATATAGTTTTTGTTACACGAGTCTGAACTAGACAAGTAGGTATTTATCACATGTCTATGAACTTTTTTATAAATACAAATAAAATAACTTCTCAAACATTAAATTAGTTGATGATTGTATCATTTCTAAAATATGTTTTTAGATAAAAATATATTATTTATTAAAAAGATAGCACTTTCAATGTTTCTATGCCACAAATCCTGTTACTTATCCGGCACCACAGTAATTGGAGCCATAGATAAGCGATGCGTGTGATAACACTATCCAATTATAGATTAAAAATGTCATTTTATCATATCACGATGAAATGTGCTAGAGCGAAAATATTTGTTTTCAGATACAGGTGGCGTACTTATTTATTTTTATTATTACAGAAATGACTCACACCTAATCATATAAAAATTGGTTTCAACGAATCATTTTCAACATCACATGAATAAATTTTAATAATATACAAATTCTAATGATTTCATACACCTTACATCATATACTTATTTACCAAACATTTAATTTCAAACGCAAATAACATAAATAACCTACCTATAAATACGATAAACCGTCAGTTATCATTACTATTTTTTATATGTTGTTGTTATCTAACAATATTCAAATATTGAGTAAATATTAGAAGATACCTCACCTCCGACCCAGCCGATAGTTCTCCAATGAACAGATGCTTGTTTGGGGACGATCGCTTTGCCAAGAAGTTACGTACGCCTTCGATAGCAGTCAGATAATCGTCCAGTAAACTGAAATAGGACAAACAATTTGCCTGAAATTATGTTCATTTACAAACTATGACATGGATTTATACCCAGCCAAATTATGACAATCATATGTATGGAGCAAAGCATTTTAATTACAATATACTTATTATCACAATCGCATCTTTGTATGTCATCTTATAAAGGAGGGGGCTGCTTAGCTAAAACAATTTAAAATAATATTTAATTTAATTTTAAAATAATATTTCTAATTCCTAAATTATTTTTCTAATTCTTAATTAAAACTAAGCAATAGCTCTACGATACCTATTCTTAGCTTTGCTGAAAACAATGGTTAATTAAAGAGTTTAGATTACACGCTTAACAATTCCGATTATGAGGATATTAGAGGAAGCAGAACTGCATAGTTCTTACAGCCAGTATAAACAACTTCCTCATTAGTTGATTTGTCGTACTAGCGGTAGTTAAGTGCCTGTAAGGACAGCTCGTGTAGCAGTCTGTCCAAAGATTTCTTCAGTTTTCGGTTTTGATAATTCTCAGTAATGATGTTTGCACATAGGACTCATAACATAACAGACTAAAACAGTATTTTTTTTTTTTGAGCGACGTAATCATTCCCGTCTAGGGTGAGGCGAGAGGAAGTGTCAGACTCTTACTGACTAAAAACCACCCCGTTCCTACTCCTACTCTTCGCAACCCATTAAGTCTACCGTAGCTAAAAATATAAGTTTACTTCAGTCTAATTTAGATACTCTTTTCGCAGCTGAAGTAATAATAATCTCATGTGGTTTAGCTCTACACTTGCCAATTGCCTTGGTCTACGGATAAGGACAATAGCGTGTTGAGTATGGTGTATTGTCATACAAATTAGTCCAAAAAAAAAACAACGCATCTAGTCTAGAGCTAAGAGGATTTCGCAAAGCGCAAAGCCACTAAATTGTACGACAGATGCTCAGAGGAAAATTTGAAATAAATACAAGTAATATTATAAATAGAACAGATTTGATTATTTGTTTGAATTTGAATCCAACGCGTATTCTAAAGATGGTTTAGTTTACTAAAAACGATGTTGACATAGGTAACATAGAACTATACGTTCTTCGACTATCAACTTCTGCCCAGTGTAGGATAATACATTCAACCCCTTACTGTATAGGACTAACAATATAACTGTGGCAAAATAGGGAATCTTATATTTATACCTTTGTCTACCACCTAAAGGGTACATAGGGCGTGATGTTTAGTATGTATTACGTCTAATATTGACCTCGGGTCTCTCGAATACCTCTTACTCAACATGTCAACAACACACTTGAACTACTTATTTGACCTTTTTATTGTCTAATTAAGCTAATTGTCGCATTGCCGGCAGTTTTAGAGTGGTTTAAAAATAGCATTCGCAATAGTGTCAAACAATTTTACAACTCAAGTATTTTTTTACTTAAACATTTTAAAACAGACAGACAGATGCCATTTAGCAGTTTGAGATGACTTAAAAATTTAATGTAAGTTAGTGACGACATAAAGAATCAATTAAAGGCAAGCATTTTTAAGGTTTCTTATAAATCCGGATAATCTCTAGGCCAAATTAGGTGGATTTGTTGATGCGTAAAGATAAAATACAAATGGCTTCTTATATTACAAATGTTCTGATTTGGAAATAACACAATATAATAATATATTTTCTATTTTTATGTCTATAAATGGGTACCGATTGACGTGTTTGCCTGGGGCGCTCTTGACATCTAATCCGAGTTTGATATGATATATCAAAGAGATGTTTACCAATATCAATAGGCTCGAGGCGTATCCAAGTAAGTATCAGTATTGTTCCCAAAAATATTTATAGTTATTATTATCAATTAACTCCTACGTTATGGCCAGTACTAATAACAAAATCCTCGTCCAATTACTGATACTCCCTCACTCATTTATTTTCGACTAAAAGTACCCAAATAAAGCAGCTTTTTGTAGTCAATTGTGTTGATGTAAATTGTAAATGTCTTTCATTTTTTACTAGTTTTACTCGTGAACAAGTCGAGTGTTGCCCAAATATTATTACTATAAATATCGTGAGATCGATTGAAAGCAAATATAGCCATTATTTCGCTGGAGAAAATGTTTTGTAGTCGGAATAGCGCATAGCAACATAATATTGCTAATATTTTTTTATACATTTTCGCAGTAAGCCTTATTGTGTACCTACTGCAGTTATAATTGGTACACCAACTTAAAATTAAATCTATGTATTTTCTTTTATTTAATTAGAACATTTGTTTTATACCAATACCTAAACAGCTGAACCAATAATGTAGTTTGGGATTCTTAAGATTATTTCAAGTAACATTTCGCACAAGCGAAGTAGATACAAGCTATTTATTTATAAACAATACTTACTAGTTAATAGTCTTTCCTGTCTGCAGCCATTGTTTAAGTAAGTATTCGTAATAACTGTCTCCTCTAGCTCCAAGCGTTATGGTGGCGTGCGGCAAAAAATGGCCAGTGTTCGGGTTAATAAATATCGGCACTAAGCCATGTTTCTTCGGCAAATGATGGATTTTCTCTGACACTGCTGCGGCAGCATCCTAAAATAAAAGAAGGATTATATGAATAATGTTACGTAAACATCTCTATACTCGAATCAAATAAATATATTTTTAGCTTAGACAAGGAGATTTATGAATGTAGATGAAGCAAAAGCCAGCATAGTGCCCGTACCCTTTGGTATAAGATTATCCTGCCTACCTCAATGTGAGACTACAGACACAGGCAAGATGATAATTGTATAAGTTGGTCTGAAATAATAATCCATTTAGCGCACAATTTGTGTGATACTTTTTGTAAGTTTTTCAACAAGACAATGCTAAAATAGTAGGTATTCATTATGTGTTATAGCCATAGTCCCTCACTTCACTTAAAAAACGAGTATTTTTACTCGCCAGTGGCGCTAAAAGAATATTTTATGCATTCGACTACTTCTGCTATGTCGTGACAGAAAACATTATTCACGTTAAATTAGCCTGTCTAAATACCTAGGTATAAATTTCATAGCAATTAGTAACGTGTTCTTTTCAGTATAATGACGCACATTAATTACAGGTGCTCCATGTTTACGAGATCAGAATATCAGTTGTGATTCTTCCACGATATTTCATTTGGCATGACGTGCATTTCTGCGTGTGCTGTGCGACAACAAACTGTGAGATGCATCCGACAATTTCGGAGAAACACTCATTGTGTTGCGCGACAATAGATTTTTTTTTTTATATTAACATTTTTACAATACTTTTCGCGTGTTTGCAAGGACGAATAAATCACACAGACATTGTCCAAATAGATTTACCTACATTACGTATAAAACATGTTACGTTATTTTATTCGTGGGAAATGAATCCGTGAGGCGTATCGTTCACTACGGCGATGTGTACTTGTGTCGAATTCTAATTATGTACATACAGAAGCCTATTGAATTATATTTAGTCGACTTACCTAGGTGCCTACATACAGTTTACAAGTGGAATATAAAAATAAACATCGTACCTAAGTAAGAAGAAGTTATTTTTTAAATATGAGAGTGATGGTAGTTTTAAGGAGATGTATGCACAAAAGCAAAAATAATTTGTACAAGAGTATCTTGGCTTGTATTTACATTGAACTTGAAATTCGAATTCTGAAGTAATGATCATGTATTCTCTAGATAAATATGCTTGTGATAGGTGCAAATAAGTACGTTTTTCCTGTATTTTGAATAGGTATAAAGTTATTCAGACGATAGTAGACTATTCGGTGAAATATCCTACTAGAACACGTTTATTCGTCACGTGTCAGTAGAAGACGCGTGTAGCATTCAAGTGGCCGACCTACGTCATTTTAGATGAGAATACAAAATGTATTTTGGTATGTTAACCCTAATATAACTACCTTAACTGTATTTTTTTTTCTATTATAACTTTAGTGAGGCTAAACTTTGGAACGAGCACCTAGCTTCACTGATAGACAGACTGACGGACAATTCAATTTGACGTTTCAAAAGTAATTAGGATTAATTGAAATAAATTCTTTGACTTTGACTTTGTTCTAGACAAAAAATAGTACCTAGAAAAGACAAGAAGAAGAGAAGAATACTACATGAAGGTATATAGAATACAAAAAAGTCTACTTTTTTTAAAACCCACCTCAAATCCAGGGTTATTGCTGGCACGAGACAGCTCCCTAAACTCCAACTGCACTGTAGTCACTTCAGCAGTAGTGCTGTAGTGAGACCATTCTGGTGCGTGAGCTGTTCTTTCGCCAAGGTTCACGTCGGAGTACGGTATACCGGATGGTGAGGAGAAAGCAGCCATCAGGCGATCTCCCAGATCAATCTAAAAATAAGAGTCTCGTTTACAATGTACTAATGAAAGAAGTACCTATTTCATGTTATGTTACATTTTCTATTTGTAGAAGCATTGTTTTACTGTATTAATTGTTATACTCACAGCCTTAGTCAGGAACATACGATCTTGTGTAAAATGGTAACAGGACAGCAAACCTCCCAGAACACGAATGGTTACTTCGAAGAAATTAACATCTTTATTCTTTGTGAAAACCAGTTCGTTCTGTATCCATTGTTTGCCTTCTTCAAATTCTGAGAAATGAAAAATATATGTAAAGATTTTCATTATTTAATTATGGATTTACACCATTGAAAATAAAGGTAGCTAAATATATTTCCTCACTTTTTAAAATTGTATCAATACCTATTATTAACCCACACCCACAGTATACAAACAATAATAATATTACCATCAGTCAGTCCCATAATGTAAGCAGTATCCAGAGAATCCACAATGGTAAGTCCAAGAGAGAACCAATCAAAGGCCATCCCAGAGACGGGTTTCAAATTATCGTGGCCCCATGCATGTTCCTTGTACCCACGCCAAGCATGTTTGAAGCTCTCCACAACAGCATACTGACGAGCATTTATAGGTCCTAGAAACATCAAAAACATTAAAATATGTCTCAACACTTTTCCAAGTTGTTATAAGAACTTAATACAGTAATTGGTTCCATAAACCGATAGTTTTCAATAACAGCCTAAACATAAAAATTCTTATCATGCACATAAATTGAAAAAAGTCAATGGTAAGAACCAATTACAATACAATGTTTGTATGCCTTATCAATTAAATTAAAACTTTCAATCGTTTCTATACCTGTAAACATGGGCCTTTCAGCTTTCTCATCATTTACAACAGTCTTCTTTGACACAGTGGCCTCGGCTACTTGTTCATTGACTAGAGACAAATTTTTTAATGTTTCCTAAAAAGGTCATAAAACATACATTAGACTATATATTTGCAACTTTTTAAATCATCACTAATTAGTTCATTACTCATAGCATAGCAATATTATCTTTAAAACAGTAGTTAATGTATTTTTAGATAAGCGCGTGTGGAAATAAAATACGACCAACATCTGTTCAGTGTAGAAATACCTACTGTATTATCGTAAATGGAAGCAGGAAATATATTGTGAATGTCGAATTTGTTGAATACACTGTTAAACTCATTGCTTGGTTAAAGTTTTACATAATCATGAATAATGTTTGACTAGTACTAAACATTACCATTAAGTAGAAACTTGGTGTATTCAGATTCTAGTTGTAGTTATTAGGACTAGCAGAGAGTTTACATTTGGAAATAATATGATTGTGAAGCCAGTACATGAAATAGGTATTTGTATGTTCAATAAAACACATGATACATCTAAGACAACTAAATAATACTTACTTGGGCTAAATCACTATGATTAATCTTATTTACATTAGCTGCAGAAACCTTCGAGACATAAAACATCACTAAGACTGTTCCTGCTATTACGAATAGTGCATATACTATGGATCGTTGCAATCTTGACAAACGATTCCATCGCTGAAAAAGAAAATACCATCTTAAACACAGCCATTTATCAATATATTCATCATGAGTATGATTTCTACTCATTTTCTACAAACCTAGCAAAGATAAATACAAAGTAGTTATACATGAAGGCTACTTTAAGCAAGGAATTTAATTAATTTTAGTTATTTATATTTCATAGTGGATTATCCACTAAACAATAGATTTCCTCATAGTTATGTCTTTCTGCTTTAAATGTATAAACTTAATACCAAGCAAAATATTTCTAATATGAACCAATTTTACATAGTCTTCGCAATAATTATGTACCTATCGAGCACCTAGTTTCACTGACAGACAGACTGATGGACAATACAATTTTTCAAAAGTGCCTAATTGAGGATTTATTGAAATAAATGCTTTATCATTTTATTTTATTTATCTTTTCAATTTAACTAATAAGATACCTATTCTTTATGAAAAATATACTTAGTTTCTAGAATACCTAAATAGTAATCATAAACGGTATCAAATAAAGCAACACCTACCTAAGCCTATGGAACATCAGTACGTACATATGTAAGCCAGATTAGATAAATATACATAACAGCATTGCTAATGATAGACATTACTGATAAAACACTATCTCTTGATAAGTTTTTATAATTCTGAAATTGGGATAATTTTATAAAATAAGTACCTAAGCTACTAGCTTAGCTTAAACATATTTATTTGAAGAACTAGGTAATTTTAATTACTACTGGACTACGTAATAGTGATCAATTAATGAACAAACATTCTCTGTGTGAGCAGACACTTTTACCCAATAATGGGCACATAGGCTGATGATGATGCCTACAGTGGTATGTATATTAGATATTGTACCATGATATCAGACTTACCCTAATAATTTTCCTATGAGATCCACTTGGCTGTGGGTCGGAGATCAGCACTGAAGTGTCATTCTTAATACTCCATGCGCCTATACTGTTGGGAGGAACTATTGGGGAATTGTCGTCAGTGTCATTGAACTCTATCTTCATATCCATATTGGATGTTGATATTTCTTCACTTACTGACTTTGCATTATTATTATATTTCTGCAATCAGAAATAGTCAAGTTCAAACACTATAAACACTCAAGATATTTAAGGAAAACTGGATTTTAACAAATATTGAGGTCAAATAAAAAATACAGCCAAATACTAGCAGTTCTAGATTGTTAGTTGGAAAAGTGAAGTGATATGAAACAATAAATATACCGGGTAATAAAATAAAAATGAAAACAAGACCAACAACTTTTTAGTTTGATTCATATAAATAGGTTCAAAATAAATGAATTCCACGTATTGATTTTTTTCACGTTTTTCTTGTTTATTGTCTGAAACCCTGGCTGACAAATTAACACTTAAAAATGACTGAACTGCGGAGCTCCACGTCCGCAAAGTATAGGGGCAATGCCATTTTCAAATGCCTCAAATATTTTTAATTATTCTTACATAGATATTTGGCAAATTCAACGTATTCCTGCTTGCAAAAGAAAAACGCACTACTATCACTTAAAGAACTGAATTTATGCCACATTGTGTATGGATAACATACATAAAACTAATAAAAAATATATTCCAAGATAAAAAATCACATTGGAAACGAAGTACGTACAAATGCGCCTGACGTGACGTGACGTGCGGGCTGACGGCGAGTTACTGAACCACAGATAAAAAATCACACGTAATGAAACTTTGCCAAAGATAAAATAATGGCCAGCGCAAAGGCAGAAATAAATAAGGTGCTAGCGCTACTATAAATATTTACTCATTTGTAATACATGATTGTGGTGTATCCGTGTATATAGTGGTAGAAAGCAATCAATCACCCACGAATATAGATGGGTGATTTTTCGGATAAATACTTAAAATGCATAATTACTAAGTAAATCAATATCAACAGCCTACAAGTGGCTACTGCTGCCCAATGGCCTCTTCTCGCACTAAGGTTTGAGGATTGATCACCACGCTTGCTCAATGTGGGTCGGCGATTTCAAACTTATACTAAGCCCAGAATTCCTTCACCGTTTGTCAGTGATCCCTAAATAATCTTAGAAAGTACATAATATATAACTCGGATAAAGTCACAAACATGGTACTTGCCGTTGGTAGGTTTCGAATCCACACCCTGATGCATGAGAAGCGGGCCAAAGTCCGGGTCACCATGATTAAGTAAATACTGAGTATTTATCCGAAAAGTCATCCATTTCTACCCTAACGCCAGAAGAGAGAGAGTTACATGTTCCGGAGCTGGAGTAGGAATGGGGTGGTTTTTTGTCAGTGAGAAAGACACTCCTTCTCGCCTTACCTAAAGCGGGAGAAAACAATGGATGATAGGTACTACCCTCTTAAATAAAAAGAAGTGTTACAAGTCCCTTTGTTATCCTTTGCGGATTAAAGATGATGGGCGAAGGGAGTAGGATTGGGCCTCTGGTTTATTCAAACGATGAAACACAACGCCATCATTATTTGCCCCTGTCTTCAGCGAGCCCGCCGCACTTCACTTTAATTGGTCGGTTCCTGCCGCAAATGCTTCGCGGCAGGAATGGAGCATGGATGTGCAATATAACCTTACGAAAAATCAAAATAATGGTACCAATACCTACATTGTATTGCAGTGTAGGTAGATAGTCTTTAAAAAAGCAGAATAGAAAACGTCTGGGTGTCGCCCGTTCCCAAGGACAGGGACGGAATGCAAATTCTTCACAAAGAGCCTGCTTGGCCACCCAGACTATCGAGTAGAAGAAGGAAGAAACGGGGTATTTTTAAGTCACCTCTATTTCCTACGCTAAGTTGATTCACAATAATTAGATACCTATTTTTGTTAAAAAAAGTGTGAAGTCTGGAGATAGCAGGTTTGGAGCCCGGAGAAGTTGAGAGTATCTAATGAAAGTAAATTTTTTTCTACTTCACGTAGGTAAAAGAGCGGGTGGAAAGCTAGTAGACAAGAAACGAGTATAAAATAACATACCTAACTCAAGCCAAATTACGAAAAATCATTTTTAAATATTACCTACATGATATAGGTAGGTACTGTGAGAACCAATAACGCTTATATAGGTACCTAAGTACTTACCTGATAGTCGATGAAAAATATGGCTGACCACTTGATGAATGGTCCAACTCCCTTGTTGACAATAAAAGTTCAATTATAAACTTCGTATTCACCAATACCGACCAAAATATAGATTAATTGCCACTTTAAAGTCGATCAACCATTTAAAAAAAGTTAAAATAGCTTACTATCGAGAATTTATTCACCTGATTCACTGATTCCTGACGGGCGATGATTTACAATGGAGTAAAATTCTGAGGCTACTTTAGAGATGGTAACGAAGCAGGTTATCGACATCGATAAAGTTTACGATCCTCTGTAAATAGTACGATTGGTAGCATTAGGTAAGTTATGTACCTAAATTTTATTGGTAATTTTTTGTGATTAGGTATGTGAAAAATTTTGGCTTAAATGACAATCTATTACAATTACCTAGGTATCTATTTACCTCCCGGTTTATAAGAAACTTACTACATTACTATTATTATGCCTCGACGGGTGATACTTCGATTACCACATAAGTACTAAAAACTGCAAAGATTTTGGTAGGTATCTATATTAAAATTAGGTATCGTGAGTGACCCGGTTGTGGCCACTTTAAGAATTTTGTCGACTTTGAGGCTTTCTTAACTTATAGTTTTTGTTATCACGAACATATTTCTTGTAAAAAGTCATTTAACATGTATTAATCTTGCCTAAGAAAACCCTTTTTTTAAAGAACGTCCAGTAAAAAAATAACTGTATAAAAAAGAAAAAAAAAGGGAGTTTGTGCCATTTTTGGCCAGATTCGTGCCATTTCTGGCCACGGTCGTGTGCCAGTTCTGGCCATCAAAAAATACAATTAAAGTAATCAAAATTTATTAATTAAATTTGACATTTTAGAAACAATGGTTTTCATTTAGTCTGGAAAATATGAAATATTATTACTTCACTTGAATTTAACTTACAAATAAAGAGATCAACATTTATATGACGTTGGTAAAAGCTGCAAAGTAAACTGACCTCCCTTTGTGTGAAGGCAATTTATTGCATCTCTGAAAATGAAAAATATGTGTTTGTTGATATTATGTAAAGCCAAGGAAAAATAATAAATAAATTACGATAAATGACTAGAAGTGGGGCGTTTATGTACAAAAGTTTTGGCCAGCCGTGTGGCCAAAGATGGAGAAATTCATAATTTTGTCTCCATTAGTGGCCACCTTCTAATAATCCCACTTCAGAAACATATGGCGACAAAATAACTTTAGTTCCACTTAGACAATATATTCTTCATGTAGTATTAACATAAACATCCAAACAATAAGCAAAGATTAAAAAAATAAAAACCAAATCCTCACCCGCCCGCCTTAGCCTTTTTGTTAAGATCTTAACAATTTCACCCTCAACTAAAAAGAATGACTTGTTGCATCGAAGTGAAGTTTGACACATCAAAGCTGCCAACGGTATCAGTGTCTCCAATATTCAATATTTTAAATACTGTACATAACAGAGTAATTTATTTGTCCATGCCTTAGTTATAAATATTTGAAGGCCCAAGTGGCCACAAAGGGGTCGATGGCCACAACCGGGTCACTTGCCCTACCATCCGTATCATTACAGGTATAATAGTCATAAAAAAATACTATTAGGACGTGAAAATGAAATTGGTATTCAAATCAAATAAATTTCCACGTTCAGTCCATGGCGTTCCAGGCGATTGAAACAAACAAGTCGATAAAAAGGTATGTTGTCACATCACTACATAGTCCGGCGTCGTCGGTAGGGTCTGTACTTTTGCCTATATACAGGGTTTGTTTTATCGGCACTAGCTGATGTATGTATAATTGTCCCTTTCTGTTACACCAATACGTCGTATGTTGTCTTATTGCGCAGAGCTACAGCGTACGCCCGGTCACTTGTTACGTTATAACTGTTATGTTCGTTTCAGATGCATAAATCAATAACCATGACGTTCCCCCCAGCCTCCCTTATCCACAGATGTAAGTACCTATACCTGCACCTTGCAGTTTCCAATCTGATCTCGAGCAACAAGTCGGTAACATTATTATTCCACCTCTCCATAAATACGTTTCGATTGAGTGTTCAATCGCGTTCGTCTTCTTCCCGCGTAAAGAAACTTAGTCAAAATTAATCTTCTAAACATGCTTGTTAATATTGTGATAGTCAGCTTCGTAATCTCCATGCAAAATATCACCTTCGATAAATACGTAAGAGCTTTTTTACAATTATACTTTTTGCTAAATAACCGAGTAACCAAAAACTCTGGCCATTATTAAAATTTGATTAATATTTGACATTTCTTAAAAGATTCTTGGTAGTTGTGATTATTTTGTATAGTTAATTTGATTTCGTAATATTTTGCTTCCTAATCATAATCTTTTACAAAGAAGTGACCATTATACCTAGTCTTTGTTATATAAATTGATATTGGATATTTTTCCGAGTGTTTTTATACAATATATTAGTGTTAATGCCTCAATCAGAATACTGGCCGTTTAACAAAGGGAAGACAGCAGAAAATGTTGAATGCAACGATGAAGCTTCAATTTTAGTATGTTTTGTACCGCATTATATGATTTCTGTTCAATTTTTATAATGGCAGGGTCTAAATGCAACATTAGTTAGTATTGTCATTAGGTTTTCCTCAGGTATTTCTATGTCCTTATCTCAAATTTTCAGCAAAAACAACTGGGGGATATGGAGGGCGAGGTTAAATCGATACAAATGGAGTTAGCAGCAATTAGACGAAATAGAATGGATTTATATGCTCGTATGCATTCCACAGCACTTGTTTCGGTAAGCAACTATTTCCATATTAGGTACCTATATCTTCTAGTTAGTACAAGTTCTTAATTCAATAGTGCTTATAATATGTTTTTTTTTTAAATAAAATATAAGTAGCAGTGAGAAAATTTTTTGCAGCTGCAGCAGTAAGTGTAATATAAGTCTCGTTGCAATCTGTGCGCCTGATGAAATATTTCTGCAATTACTTTTGTTAGGGCAACAGGTTGCTCAGTAATATTCACATTACTCCTCACTTTATTCCTCATTTTCATATGTACCTATCCCTTTTTTTGAGGCAGAAAAACAATCATATGACTTCTCCCGCCCTATGTGACCCGAAAGAGAGTGTCAGACTCGTATTGCCTAAAAACCACCTTGTTGTTCCTACACAGCCTTTGAGCCGCAACGCCGGTAACCCCTTGGGTTGTTCACAGCTCCGGAATTTATACCTATCCCTGAGCTTCTTACCAGGCTTAGGTAGTTATGTTAATTATCCTTGTTAATATTGTAGGAAACAGTTTTGGTTGTCAAAATGTAAAATATTCTTTAGATGGCTATTAGGGAGGTACATAATACATAGTAGATATTATATATTTTGCTAAGAAAGTATTTAAGCGTCTATCTGCTGTTTAAAAGTTTATTTTGTACGGCTTTACAGGATACTGAAGAAGTAATGAAGATAGAGCAACAAGAATCAAACCTGTTGGAGGAAGACTCTATAATATATCCAGAAGTAAGTTTCGCCTTTTTATTACTTAGGTATCTACCTATTACCTATAAAATTATTTTTGTACCTATCACGTTTTTCTATTACTTTCTCAATAAAAATAACTACAACACTACAAAAAATAGCACATCGCGCACCTAAGTAAGTATTGCTTTTTAAAAGGCTGGCGTAGGTATATTTTTATTGGATTGTTCCATGTCGTAGCGTAGCTGATGTGTCAACCTCAGACAGGATTAAAATCAACGCCACGTCTAGCTTGTGGCTTTTGTGTCAATTAAAATATTGCGTTGCGATTAATGGACACAAAAAATCTTTCACTATTGCCCGCGATACTTCTGGCAGCAATTGGGTTCTGGGTCGCACCCACACCCGCACCCGCACCCAAACCTACACCCACAATCACACAATACCGATACTCCTTTGTCCCTTTTCGGGTCATCGGGTCTCAAGCAAATGTTGTGCTGAATTGCAGCTAAATCTGTTGCGCAGCGCTGAATCCATGTAACTGCGCAAATATAATACCTATAGATATCTTGTTTACGCAATAATCCCCGCCTAAGACATGTTTCAATCTTTGTAGATTAGACAAATTTTAATTTATGATGAATTCTTACCATTATTTAGATTGCAAAACTTCGAGAGGAATTAATAAAGGCCAAAAATTTAGCTGACGAAGAACGATTTCAGCGAGAGAAATATGAAGCCAAATTGAAAGACCTGGAACTAAAACTTAACAACATTTGCAGTGCTGGAATGATAGCTGAAATTAAGGTACAATAACTTTATCTCTCTAATAACTTTGGCATGTGTATTGTTTTTACTCGCCGAGCAGTATTTTTGTAGAATATCCAGTTGGAAATGAGTAGATTCCCTATTATACCTAACTACTACGTACCTACCTAACTACAAGCTAGAGAAAAATGAACTATTTACAACGCCTCTATTCTATTAATTTCCAATCATCCTATCATGTCGTAACCCGATTTCATAACAAGATGACCGGCGATGCATTGATGCAAGATAATACGCGTTCAAAAGTCAATTAAGTAGACGACAACACTGTCATACATACACCTAGGTATCTAGCTACCTACGTAACAGGAAACTGGGTTGTGGAGTAAAGCAGCGTCCTGTTTAAGTGACCTACCTACCTATATTTAGGTTTCCATGAGGGGAGCAATGTCCGGCTGAAGTAGCGTTTGGGTGCACTGTTAAGTATTCATTTTTGTCCATATATGGAAAACGAACAGTCATACAACTAGATTTAAAACATATACGTGACAAAGCCTTAATTTGAGGTTTATACGATTAGTAATAGAAAGTAGAAAAGCAAGTACCTATAAGGTAGGTACTGGTAGGTGCTGATATAGGTACCTAATTATCGTCACGCGACTATTGCACAGGAAACTTGGGAGTAACTGATATCTTACGACTTTAACTAAATTATTTAGTAAAATATACAACCAGGTATAAAGCAGTAGAGGATGAGAGTATTGAGGAGCAAATAGACAGATGCTATTTTAACCTGCATGTATCTAGTCTAGGCACACACCTCTTTTATTTATAGTTTCTACTTATTACGTTATTATAAATATTGATGGGGATTATTATTTTCGCTTCATGTGGGTAGTTGGTTCCGTGTTTTGACTTATGAAAATAAATTCCTTAGTATGATTTATTATTTAAGTAGGTATGTTGACTAATGCTTAATGACACTTTATGTATATCTACTTACTTAATAGATGGTACTTAGAATAACGGGCCCTAGGATCAATAAATCTTTTAACAGGTAGGTACTATTTTGTAACGTGGCATGTTCTACTTTAATTTTGCCTCTTCCCGTTTTGAAATGCTTGCCAATATTTGTAGAAGTTTGCATGTACCTAATGCACTTAAGCACAGCAAGCAACCCGTGCCGTGAATGTGGTAGAACATGCAGTCGAAAACAATCACGACGTGGAGCGCACTTTTGTTTTTATTAAATACGGGCAGCGTAAACTGTAAGTATTTTTATATATTTATCAGTATACTAGTGACCCGTCTTAGCTTCGCATGAGTGCAATGATATAATAAATTATGCTTGTTTTATTCATATAAACCGTATGAATCATTCGTATATCTATTAAAAAAAACGCATCATAATCCGTAGTTTTAAAGATTTAAGAATACAAAGGGACATAGGGACAGAGAAAGCTTTGAAGAACACTTTGTTTCATACTATGTAGTGACGACGTGCGTGTGTTTTGTCTATAGGACCATTATAGACAAAACACTGCTACCATCTTTATTTAGCTTTCTCCAGTATTCCATGTAATCGTTATTTGGTTTACCCATGTGCCATGCCCTAATAACGTGTACAAAAATATGTGTAGGCCTTATTATGTCACATTTAGAAAAGTATCACAGTAATATGTATGTAATAAAAACCATTGTTTTTCAGTAACATCATAGAACATCGGATCACCAGCTTCTACCACAAGGAAAATCGGGGCAATAGATTTCATAACAGATGGAAAACGCAGTTAATATGAGAGAAAGGGGTATTTTATCTACATAGCGTTAAAGGGGTGAATAGAATTCGTGGGGTCAATAAAAATTGTGTTCCTCCTAAACTTATATTGTTGTGCCCGACAGGGTCCACATTGTGTCCTAGTTAAGTATACCACCTAAGCCTTACACGTGGAAAGCAATAAAGTATTGAGATACAGAAGAGGGGTGAGTAGATATTGGGGAATTCTTTATAGTATCTAATTCAACCCATTCATGTACCTATTCGTCTCTCGAATTCTATTCACCCTGTATTACTCGGTATGCTGCTGCAGCCAGATATAACTTCCCAAGAAGAACTTTACCCAACCATCTAAAGAGTGGTTCGATTACACGAAAGCTAGGTCGGTCGCTATATTGGCTACAGAACAAAAAGCTGGAGAAGAATCCCGTCAGAAGAATCCTTCGTTTGGTTGACGTTGGAATGCCGATGACTTCAAAGATAATGCTTTTACATATAGTAGTGGTCGCCTAGTGGTCGAAATTCAACCATATACGATTTAATTTACAATACCACTTAACATACGTTCAAGGATAATTTTTATTTAACTCAAACTCAAACAAACTCTTTTATAAAACTCTATTCATATAAGACGTGAGAATATCATCGCAATGTCTATCGATTTTGACGTTTTGTCAAATACGATCAGATACTATGCATGTGTGTGTAATGTTTTATTTATTGATTTAATGTACTTTATAAGCTTTATTTTTGAAAAATATTAGCGTTCTGCACTTCTCCTACACATAAACTATAAATGTGCCAAATTTTATGCTCCTACGTCCGCGCAATTTTCGTAAAAAGCGGTCCAAAGTTTTTGCATCACGTATTAATATATAGCTATAGAGATATTCGTTATTAAGTCTTATATGTCTAATAATATTCGTTAAGTATAATGATAATGACCAAAAGTAACTAATAAGATCTCATTAGATTTTGATATAGGTAGTGATAGAGTTTCGTGTTAATTAAGAATTTGAATACTTACTTAATACTAGTTTAACTGAGGCGTTCATATTATAAGGTTTAATAAATAAATATAAGTTTTTGTAATTTTATACCGCATTTTTATTTTAAACCTACGAGGTTGGTAGTAAAAAAGTAAGGTTGGCCTTTTTTGGTGACCTTACCTTACTAAGCACACATTAGTACTAGGTAGGTACCAAGAGTAGCTGTACCTAAGTAGTATCTAGGTATCAGTACTACATAAATCTCGGGAATTCTAGATTTTCAGTTAGTTAATATAAATATATCATCACCTACTTACCTTAAAATCCATTTTTATTCATTTTTATATTTTGGAAAACCAACAGCAGTTATACAGGGCAAAATAACGTCAGAAAGCCAATTATACAATTACTGTTATGTTGTAAGCAAGTACTCGTGAATACAGAAGTTTTCCATAACTATAGCCGTACGCAACGTAATCAGTTAGGAAGATTCCAATGTAATTGTTCTATCTAATTAACCGTTTTTTCTCGAACAATAGGAATCGAAGAAATCTTCCGCAGAAGAATTGACAGTGTTAAAAACACAAGTGCGTGATATGCGAGAAGAAACAGAAGAGCTTAAGATTACTCTAGTTGAAAAATCTGAACAGTTACAGGAATATCGTATTAAGGTACTTAAACAATTTATATACCTTCGAGTACTACAAAGTGTAGTATTTACAAAATGTCTGGGCTATAAGATATACCCTACAGCATTTGGAAGACACCAGGGCTACTCATAGAAGAGCTCCAGAACCCTCATAGTGCATTGCCTGTTACGGCACATTTCTAGTAAGTCCCACGTCTCCCTAGAGTCTCGCTGTGTACGGCCGGCGCGTGACCTCCGTGCCACTGTATTCTCTGACGTCACTATAAAGCGAGTGACGCCTATTAGAGTCCCCTCTCTATGCACCCGTGACCCCAAAAGTCCAAATGCACGTGATGCAGCCAGGATATTATATTAACGTGCCGTTCCCATAGACCTAGACAGAGAAGGAGCATCCTATATGATATGAAGTTCTTTCGTTGCATTCACATAATATTTCAATCAGTCCATAGTTATGATAGATATACATAAGTTCATCGGTTGTAGCTGCTTTTAAGTTTTAAGGTTTGCCTTAGAAAACAATATTCAGTTAAATAGTTACTATTTTGTATCATGGTAAGGTGGCCAAACAGCTACGATAATGACCATTGTACCTACTAGTGTTTTAAACGTCATTTATTTGTTTAGTATCTTCAAGCTCAGCAACGAGTTGAAGAGCTCAAGCGTCAGTTAGATATTATAGAATTCGACAACAAACAAGTATCTGATCAAATACAAATAGAAATTCAAAAAATGAAGGTAAACTCTACATATATTTCAATATTTTTTCTTTAGAGTTGCTAGAGTCAAGGTTCTATAACAAGTAGCGACATCAGTCTAATGAAATAAACACCAGAGAAGCACAATACCAAGTGTAGTCGTATTTAATTTAGCACTGTAGTACTAGATGGCGTTATTGTCAAAAGTTTGTGTCGAATATCATAAATTCATTTGGGTATTAGTAATACTAATGTTTTTTCAAACTTAAAGATGCAATTCCAAGAAAAGTTGCAAGAGCTGGCTCCTTTGCCAGATTTATTAAAAGGAGCTCAAATACAACTGCAGGAGGCTAAGCAACTGCAGCGATTAGCCGAAGACAGCTCGGAACAGCTTTCTAATGAATTACTTCGAGTAAAGGAAAAGGTATACTTACTCCTATATTTCCTACTCAGATCTTAAAAATTTCTTACAGTACACTTCAAGAATAATGGTTTAATTGTCGCAATTATATTATGTACTTATATAACGGTCATTTTTAATATCCTTCCATTTCCCTAACAAAGAACTTAGGCACAGCCTATATGGTATAATAAGTGTAGATAGGTTAAAGGTAAGTACTATACTTTAAAATAAAATTACCCTCTTGCATTAGGTAAGTAGGTACCTGGTATCTCAATGCAAGTAATAGTATTTGTATATTATAAACAGCTCAGAGAAAACGTCTTTGTTTATTTCCAGTTAGTCATAGCTGTCAATAATCTAAATCAGGAGAAGGTGGAAAAATCCAAACTCCTTGATGAGAACAAATTTTTGAGAGCAGCCCTTGAAGACAAAAATAAGGAAGTCGATGAAGTGACAAAAAAGTCGGATGAGTACAAGTGAGATTTATTTTGTGCTAAAATATGAGAGAGACATTAAAATATACACTAAGTTATTGCAATGTCATCATTCACCCTCTGAAAAGTATTACCTACAGTAGGTATGTTATGTTAAAAGTTTTATTTATTGAGTAGGGGAATCCAACAAGGAATACACTTCACTCCACGTATCACACGAATAACAGAGAATACATTAAAAACTATGTTCTTCCTCAACTAGAGGAGGCCACTTAATTTAGTAAAAAGGTTTTCTAACTAAAATCAATACACAAAGTGGAAAATAAGGCACACAAATAAACATAAGACATAATCAGGCATAGTCAAAATTTCATACATAATTAAATACTTATTGAAAATAATGATATTAAATAAAACCATGTTAAAAAACAATAATTTTAATCAATCAATAATTAAGTAAGAGACTATAAATAATTAACTCCAATGATCATTAAACTTACGGAAAGTGTTCTGGAAGATGTCGATATTATCACACGTTTCTAAGTTACATACTGTTATATATGTATTATAAAGTAAGTCTAGTAGCTATTGCTGAATGTTTACCCAAGTTAGTTCGAACTTTCGGCATATGCACTAACTTGGCTGTATTCTGTGACTTGGCTTTGCGTGGGATCCCTTTAGGTATGTTACTACTTAATTTTGCTTAATATATTCTGGACAGTCGATACGGTTATTCAGCAGTTTATAGAGGAAAAGTAGATCCGAGATAGTACGACGTGCACGTGATACAAGAGACAAGAGAATTTGGCAATAGTTGCATTATTTAGGTATTTGCAGGTGATCAATCTTCTATCTTACTAAAGTTTTCATCGAACTAGTTTTAGTAGGCTTTCTTAACCTTTTTGGATCTTACCAAGTGCCTAAAGGACACGGGGCGTTAAGACTAGGACTAGACGACGTCATAATAAATTCTGGCATCCAACCTTATTTCAAATCCGGAGCTGCGGACTACCTAGTGGGTTTACCGGGGCTTCGGGTCGAAAAGCAGGAGTAGGAACGGGGTGGTTTTTAGTCATTAAAAGTCTGACACTCTCTCTCGCCTCGCTCAAGGCGGGAGAAGACATTGGATGATACTCCCCCTTAAAAAAAAATCTATTAAAAATCCCACATATATTCCAAGCTGTTTCTGAACGTGTTTCGTTAAAGGACCAAGGTTTATCTAGCTAAATATTCAAAATTGGTGTCAGAATAGAAGTCATAGCTATCGAATCATAAAATCTGTTCAATTTATTCAAGTCCTGGTGCAGTACAGATTATCTTGAGCATATTTAGTGCCGTTGGACAATTTGTTTCGCAATTTTCGTAGTTGTAAACTAATATAATTCTAGGTTTCATAAATTTAATCTTTCGACGACTTAATCTGTGTAGGTAATTAGTAAAGACTTTTAATTATTGCAGTTATGAGGCGATGCATTTTCCCAGATTTATTTTTGGTTTGGAAGCAGGTTTGTAGGGTGGTGCACAACACCCTCACACCACAACACCCCATGCCGTTTGCTACAGCTGATTTGTCATGTTGACTTATTTTATAGCTACCAACTCGATTACAAGAACATCACATCACTAATACATAATATTTGTATTATTATATTATATTATATGAAGTTCTCTTTATATTTAAGAGTAAATAGAACATATTAAAAACTGCTAGGTACTAGGTGTTACAATCTTGGTAATCACACTGAGTACTTTTTATCCCGATAAAGTATATAGTTATTCTAAAAAACTATTTTAATTCTCGATCCCTAGATACGATTACTGTACCAAACGCAAATAGTATTGTCGCAGTGGGTCTTAGGTTCAGTGCCGGTGGTCGAAATTAGCTTGTAACTCACGTCGTTGCGGTTCACTCGTGGCGCGAGACGCAGCGCTGGAGATTTCAACAATAATAAAAATGCGAATGTTTATGAGTTTGCGTGTATGTTTGTCACTCAATTACGTCAAAATGGCTGAGGGGATTAGGATGAAATTTGGAACCAGGATAGATTATGGTCCGGAATACACATAGGACACTTTTATCTCACGGGCCGCTGGCAGCAGCGGCTTCACCAGCTAGTGTTTTGATAACATCATTTAGATTAAAACATTTATGTCTTATCGTTTCATTTCCATTGTAGATGTAAAGCATTGAGGATCGAAGAGAAACTGACACAACAAGAAATAAGGTACAAAGAGAAGGCTACCGAATGCGCTCAGCTTCTGAAGGATTTAGAAGAATCAAGGATTGAAAACAGTCGATCCTTGGGTCGTTGTAAGGAAAGGGCAGATTCCATGCGCAGATACTTACAAACGCAAATTTCAGAACTAGAACGTCAGTTAATACAGAGCCGAGCTCACTGTCGAGCTTGCCAAAAAGAGAGGGACGAGGTACATAGAAAATATAAAATATCATACAATATATTTTAATTTCTAGTAAATGGTAGTCAACGGAGTACTGTATGTGTATGATTTGCGAATAGATAGCCGTATTTACGTTGTACGTATGTAGATTTATTTCTAATGTACTTAGTTTAAATATCATCTCTCTCATTATTTGTCTCCGTTCTCGTTATGTGTTCTTTATTTAACCATCAATATTTTTTTAAAGTTGTAGGTATATAGTTGGTTGTCATTTTTGAGTAAGATAGATAAATAAAACTTTGGCTTGAACCATGGACGGAGAAAGGTCCAAATGAGACGTTCAAAATGGAATTTGGACTGGTTCAGATATGTCCTAATCAACATGAAAAATCAGAGTGCTTCCTTTAGACAGCCTACTGCTTACAATTAAAGCGAATCACTCAATCTCGAAACATTCACACGGAATGGTGTCTTATCCTAAACTGATACAACTTGTCTGGTAGAGCCGATACAACATTTTTTTTGCCCCACGGTAAAAAATCCTCATACCCTCTTACCAAGGGAGAACGAAGGGAATTTTCAGTATCTTACTGACTAAAACCACCCCGGTGTGCACACGTGGGCACGAGGAAGAGGAAATCAAATTTTCTTGTAGCGTAGAGCCGTATAAGACAGAGACAAGTACTTATAAATAATTCGAATATAATAAGCTTGGTATAATAAAATCATAACACTAACTAATCAAAATGATTTTAAATACATAAATAAATAAATATTCTAAAATCGTGGTTAACCTCAGTTATTTTGGAAAACGTACGTCATTGGCGAACTTTGGTAACGGCACGAGACATTTTGTTAAATTATTAATTTAAAATCTACAATAATCTACATATACCGGTGGTATTTAAGTGGTAAGGTTAGCATATCTTCTTGTAATTAGTATCTAATGAAGTGATATAACGGAAATTATGAACAAAACTGTATTTAGAATAGAATCAGGCGTTACTTTGCGGAAATCTATGCTATACTAATAATACAATAGATTTTTAGTTTTAATTCCGCTTATACATTTATTTTTTAACAGTTGTGCAGCACAGAGGTGCATCATAAAAACAATTATATTGCATTTTATGTGTGTGTTATTGTTGGGCGAAATATGTATTTATTCACACATTGTGTAAGTCTTCCGTATGTGTATCGAAATTATGCCGAAGAAAATATTTTTATATAGGAAACAGGATCAATAAATATATTGTTTAGTCCGTTTATGAAAACTTAAGTACTTATTAGTCGAACTGGCAATTCGTAATTGTATATGTACTTGCTTATTTCTTGTTTATATGCTTCGTGCATGTTTGAAATTGACAGTTGAATTGCTATCAATAAATAACAATACATACCTAATCATAATGAATACATGAAACGTCTTAATTACCCTCTTGTTATACCTACAGCCTAGGTAATGATGATTGAGATGATAGATTAAAATAATATGTAAGTCTGTAATAAATCTAATATATACATAACTATTTATTTAATAAACTACCATTAATCGACGAGCATGCACGAAAAGACTGATAACTGTTGATGAAGCGAAAGAGGTATATAAGATTCCTAGCAATTGGCGTTCCATTGTCTCTGCCTACCATGGGAGACAGGCGTGAGGATATGTATGTATGTATGTATGTATGTATGTATGTATTTATTTAATATCTTTTTCGCTCTAATCTATTTTATATTTTTATGGTGGATTTTGTTTATCTATTCACTGGTCACCACTCTATGTTATTACCTAGTATTCTTATAATGTTGGTGTCTATCTAGGTATCTGAATTTAGAGAACTATTAAGATTTAATTTTAATGATAGTAGTTATGTTTTGTGTTTACAACCCTTATGACATCTACTAAAATGTCACCCTGCTGCAGTGTGATATCCCTCAGCGGGGAAAGTGAAAATGTTCTTATCCATATGTATTAAACTCTGTTTTCAGATCCGTCAACGAATGCAAATACAAATAAACAATTTGCAAGAAAACTTCGAATTAGTAGAGATTAGACTTCGTGCTCTCCAAAATCAAGTAACATCTTTGAAAAACAGTTACACAATAATACTGGCCGACAATGAAGAAATAACAGAATTAAACAAGATTAATACTACTTAAATTGAATGTGCCTCGTTTCCCAGAGCTTTGTGACCGAGTATCCATGCAACCATGTTGCTGAGAAAAAAAAGGTGAAAGAAAAAGTAGCACAATAATCTCTTTTTAAATTTGAATATTATTAACAATCGTCGACGTAGTTACATACTAATTCCATTTAAGCTATTAAAATTATTTTCTATACTAACAGAAATGTACAAAAAAATTTTATGTCTTTACAATTTATTATTAAACTGTTCATGTGTCTGATGTAGTGCCTAATTATTGTTTTATTTCATAGTTGCAATTAGTTACCTATACATTTGGTTCGACTTATACTCGTGCACTTTATCAGCAAATGATTTTACTTAGTTCTGCTTCATGATAAAATCTTCAATAGGATTTTTAAGTAACAAGAACAATAGTAAGACAATTGCCTACTTCGAATACGAGACGAATTATCATAGAATAGGTTCTACATAATTAATTATTAGCTCTTATTAAATCGACCATCAAAATAGCTGTAGAAAATGAAACAAAACCTTTGTGTATATATGTACCTATACAGGCAACCTATACATGGAAAGTTACCTAGAAAATAAATAACAACGTAACGAAATAAATGGATGGAATATAAAACGTAATAGGAATAAATGGATGCAATATAAAACGAAATAGGTGTATTAATTGGTATATTCATCGCCGTCTGCAAGTCAATCTAATTGATTCGCCGTATCAAAGATGAGTCGATAGTCCAGTTAGTACCTAAATGTATCTAGAGATAGAACACGATGTGTCTGCGTGCCAGTCACTGGTGGACCAATTACACAGAAATTGTGATTTACAAAAGTCTCATTATAATAATGTCGAGTTGCGCTCCTCCAGTTATTTTCCCATATTATTCGGTTCGCATGCGTTTACAAGTGCGCAAATATTACGTGCATATTGCGTCCACGATGGCCGCACGCTGCGGTGGCTGCGATGCAGGCCGGCTTTGTTCGAGCGGCGGCGCGAGCGCACTGCGCCCTTGCTCGACTTGAGGCCGTGCCTCTCCACTTGCCTTGTTTAATGTCAACGCACCGCTAACTACGCTACACTTAATTTTTATTACGTTTTTTAACATTTCAGAAGTTTCCTATGCTGTTATTGACTATCGAGTAAACCTGTTGCGATTTGCAATGCCTCAATTTGTTATCATTCGTTTTATTGCAAACTGAGGTACTGGTGAAAAAATCATGAGATAATAGGCTAGTCGCTTATGTCATACGGTACATCTGCGGTTGGTCTGGATTACCAGCGTGTTGGGTAGATGGAATGTATGGGCAATGTTACAATTGTTGGGTTTGGACTAGTATTGTAAGATTCAAGATCTAGTGGGACTATCTAAAAATAATCAGGGATTTTATAAATCTGAACGATATTATTTATAGAAAGTGTCTTAGAAAAAACAAGAAATAACGATACGTCAACACAAGAAAACATCGAACAGAAAAAAGAATAAAACAACAGGTAAACTTGTTGTTAAGTAGTTGGTAAATAGCCTTCATACAAGTTTAAAACGAAATAAAACAGAAACTAGGCCTTAAACTTACTGCGAATATTTAATTCCAACAGTCACGTCTACCAATTTAAGCTTTGCACACGAGTAAGACAATAACGAGGTGCGAAATATAGCGTTACCTCGAAATGTAATAATAGTGCTAAATTGCTAATGGAACAGGAAGGAAGTAGGTACCGCGGTAGTCGGGCAAAACATTTTAATATATTTCAATGCCTTCCTTTAATAAAGAAAAGAATGTTCTGGATTGTTTATTGTCTTAAAAGTCAATTAATGTTCTCTTTCTCACAATCCGATTAGGTTTGCAGACTTGAAAGCGGTCGTATTCCTCGGGGGCCCGCACAAATCTGATTACAGGTGTGCCTCCAACAGGCTCGCTTCGCCCGCTCTGATTGCTTCGAACCTATACTTCCATTTATTAAATTTTGCGTTTAAATGTCTTTTGAATTTGATTGTGATATTAAGCTTGCGGCATGAGATTGATCAGACGACTTCTGATTACAGATGTTAAGTATTAGGTAGATGTAAGTGATATTAAGGAGTTTTGTATTATAATTAGAGAATCGAAGAAGATGTTATATTCAAATAAACTAAAAGGTAATCTCAATGATCAAGGTGTGTTTTGGTAAGTAATGTTAGTATCAATTGCAAGAAAGATTTACATTGCTCAATATCAACAGTGTCTGAACTCAAGAATGCCTGTGTTTTGGCAGGTGTTTGAAAGAGAATCATCTCTGGTTGGGGTGAAATTCCCTGTGTAAGTTGAGATTTTAACACTGTATTAGTGTTAGGTCAAATAAAACATCTTATTCCACGCAAACGCATATTTATTTTATGATTCATTTTTATATATTTTTGGTGCTCCATTTTTTATTCATTTGTGTTTCATTAAATTATAAATTAATACTAATAATAGTAAGGGACTCGAGAAACGTACGCAGGTTCCGTAAATGGGCAATCGGGATTCTGTGCAGTTTCCGAGCCCCGGGCAATGAGCTGGCATAATAAATAATACAATAAGGTACAAAAAGGAATTCAACGAAGTACCATCGGATGGTTTTCACAATCGCTCGCACATACGCTCCACACACGCCAACAACAGTCTTACATCTATTATATCACTAGCTATACAGAATGCGGCGAGGCCACGTGCAATGAACCATTGAAGTGTACTACGGGTAGGCTGATTACTCGAAATGAGAGTCCTTGAGCTTCTTGACGGCGTTGGTAAGGTGCAACATTTCGGTGTTCAGCTGCCAGATGAGAGTCTCCAGCTTGTCGACGGAGTCGAGCACTTCCACGCGCTCCGTGTGCGGGTTGAAGCGCACCTCGAAGGGACGCGACATGGTGGACACCCAGCGTCTGCGTCAAAGAGTCATGCGTTAGTTACCATCACACATTATATCGTACAGATTGAGTTGTCAAGTTGAATTAGATCAATAAAATAACTACCTGAATTTATCTTTGGCATCTTCGAAACTTTCGGCTACATAGTAGATCGGCTGATATTCCTGGTCCTGGTAGGGCTGTACAGAGGTGGATGCGGGCTCGAAAGGCCTCAATTCCGGCTTGTCACTGAGAGCATGCAGCAACTCGCCAATTGAGGACAAGAGAGCGGCACCGTACGCCTTCAGTTGTTGGTTCTCCTTGCACAGTCCGAATTCAACGGTGAACCAGTACACCTGAGCAAAGACAACATCGTTTATAATGCACCGCCATCGGGCGTATTAATGCAGCGACACTGTTAAGACATATTTCGCAACAGCTGGGCCCATTCACAAAATTTACATATTCGCATTGGCACAAATAAAATGCTGTGATCATGTTATTCAATTTGTTTTCAAAACTTAAACTTACAGTGGAGAGCTTTTCAATTTCAGCGTCCGAAGCGCCAAGAGATGCAAGACCAATCTCTTGTGAGAACTGGGCGAAGCTGGGGTCAGCCAATAGAGGTATGTGTCCAAGGAGCTCGTGGATACAATCACTGCAAATTAAAAAATATTTATTTTAAACAAAGGAAGCTAGATAAGTAATACAATAAAAGTATCTGGTAAACTCCATAACAAAGTTGGTAGTTGAAGTGACGATTCAAAACTATCGCCTTTGACGGCCGTGCCTTGGCTCGTATTCATCATAAAGTGTAACTTTGTTATTTAATAAGTGAGCAATTCAATTTAACGAAGTTACAGTTCCATCACGACACTACGCGCGCCGGCGCCGTCTCTTCCAACTCGCAAATTGTTTTATGCTCTAGGATCACTAGAAGAATGTTCTTTCATATTTTTATTTCTGTGCAAAATATAACATCGTATGAAAATACTTGTACTTGTTATTATTTAAGCGGTTTGTTCTACATCGGCTCATGATTTAGGTTAATTTACATAACAGCAACAAGGATTTGTTGCGTAATATTTCCGTAAAAGACGCGTCAAGGCAATAACTCTGAACCTAATTTAATTATCGTTATTGAATATCTCTGACATATCTACACTCGTTATTTCCGCGGTAGTGAGTATAACGGAACTGGATGGTTTGTTAATTGATGTTGATAATAATAATCGACATTCTATGTATTTGATAAACTCAAATGAAAGTGGTACTTACGGTTCAGGAGTGTGGAAAGGCGAGTTGGCGTGGCGAACGTACTGGGTCGATTGGAAGACACGGAATGCAAGGGAAGCAAGGAAGTCGCGGGCAGTCAGGAGCCCGGCAGCAGGGCGGAGCGTGAACCCGGTGTGCTTGCGGAGGAAGTTGCTCACATCCTCGAGCTGGGGAATGTGTTGCGGCACGAAGATGTTGGCCGCCTGCAGCTTTCCGAAGGCGATCTTGTACTCCCTGCAGGCGTGCTTGGGCATAAGGTCCAACACAGTGTTGAACACTCGCTGCCAAGTAGCGTTCTCAGTATCCTTGTAGGTGATGGATGGGATTGGGTCTCCGTATTTGTAAGCGAAAGCAATTTCGGCAATTTGCTTCCTTCGCTCCCTGTAATCCTTGTCCGCGAAACCAGGATGGTTCATATCCAATTCAGGTTCATATTTGGTCATAAGGTGATTGCAATTATCGAGATCCGAAGCATGGCGGGGGAACCATGGGGTTTTGCTTGAGATGTTGTTCTCAGATACGAGGTTAACTCCAGCGAAAGAGGTCGACTGTCGAAGAGATCTGATAAGTTGCAATAAGTTGATGCGAGACATGCTAACTTTGACGAGGGCATCGAACTGGACGCCGGTCAGCTGGGAAGGACGAGTTTCGAGATGCTGCACGCATCCCTTGTAGTTATCGATGGTCTTGAGGATGCGAGCCAGTGAGCCCATTCCATCTCGCATGCGTAGCAATAACGCGGCTTGTTGGATAGCCTGCTCTGCCTCGGGAGATTCACTCGCTGCGTTTTGCAGGATTACTTCTTCCTCGGTCAGAGTATAGTCTGTAAAGATGATGACTCATTGAATATTCTGCGATATTTGAATGATAGAACAATAAATAATAACAGTTATCAGTCGTAAATAAATGTCACAGTTTAAGATACTGACCCTCGTCCGTTTTTCCCGCATCGTCGCCGATATCAGCATCAGCTAAATAATAAAATAAAAAAAGAAATAAATAAACAAAAAAATAAAATAAAATTTAAAATAAAAGCAACAGAATATTTTAGCTTAACAAAAACAATTACCGAGGTGACCGTTCTTAGTCTCGTCTTGTTGGGTGCCATCTTCGACAGTCGGCGAGTTATCACCATTGCCAATATGAATCCCGTCTTGGATAAAATCGGAATCCAAGCCAGAGTCTAAATAAAAAAGAATAAAGGAAAATAAAAATAAAATAATAAGAAAATAAATAAAGAAATGATAACGCAAAAATAGAAAATAAAATTTGAAAAGTCCATTTGACGGTATTACGAGTAAGTATTTTTATCACGGTGATTTTATTACGGTTTCAAAACCGAGATTATTTCCATTGCACCGTACAATACTATATGAGTAATCTGCTTTTATATGAGATGGTTATGAAATCTCGTGTATGTGAATTGGGTTCAAATTCGGTCATTAGTTTTGATGGTCGGGGTTTTCCTGAAAATGTTGGTATGTGACCATGGCTTCTTTTTTTTTTTTTTTTTGAGGGGGGAAAATCATCCAATGACTTTTCTCGCCTTGGGTGAGTCGAGAGGGAGTGTCAGACTCTTACTGACTAAAATGTGACCATGGCTTACCATTGGCGCGGGCGCGTGCTTCTTCCAGTACGCTTTGTTTGGTCTGTTTGACAACCAGTGTCTCGAACCTGGCATCGTCTACGAGCGAGCGGCGACGAGACGGATAACCGTTCTGCAACAACAAATACATACATTTAATACAATGACATTAAGTCTATATTTGAATGATGTTTCGATTTGATGCGTGGAAATGACTGCTGATTGATTTGATGGTAGCATGAAATAATATTTATAACTTAACTGATTTTATTTATTTCATTAATTATATCGAGATTTATAATATTCGTGGTTAGGTTAGGTTAGGTGTTTATTAAACATTGTTTTTGTTGATGTCTCAACATTTTGTAATCATCGTCGAAATTGTAGACGATAAATTGTTAATAGCTACAATTTGATGGATATTTAATGGATTCTATTTATAACTTGTAACTTTTTATTAAAGTTAGGTATATATTATATAACCATAAGTACCAACCGCACTACTATCATAAAATGAAAATCCCAAAGCGTGGGAGAGAAAATGTCTTCACTCGAGCGAGCGAGCACAAAGGAGTCGTCTCTAAAACAGTTTGATCTTCTAAATCCTTATAAATATAAAGCGGTCACATCGCATTATATTTCATGTGAGAGTAGGAATTGCTTTTACGAAGTTCGTAAGCTTATTTCCTGAGTGTGGCCGGGTGTAAAGTGCTCCCATTATACCCGCCTTGCGACTTGCTCCGGATGCGAAGTCGTGCGACTGAAATCTTTCAAAGGAACGCGACTTTCTGGTCGACTGCGCTCAAATGGAGCCAATTATACAATTCGAGAGTTGTGACTACACGACTTTATTGTAGAGACAATGCGACGGCGCTCGTTCATGTCTTTACTTAGCGCTGCGCTGTCGCGAAACAAAGCGCGCCACTTAATTACTTCCACACTTTCATAAATTGATTCAAACTATTTAATGTATATTTGCGCTTTCGTATAGGTATTCTGTTAAATTCAACATTCAGTACACACAAAAACTAATCTTCCACCGAATGAATCTCAACAGATTGGAGTGCAGCTGGTGTGAGCTGCCGATGACAATGTAATTTCCGCCGCGTGGCTAAGGAGCGACGTTGACGTGATGCTGGTCGAGTGCGCGGGCGTCGAGACCTAGCATTTTCCACTAGAGTGGCCGTGCGGGCCTAACTATGTATGTCAAGGGTTGCGCTAATCACTCACTATTGTTACCGAGCCCCTGAAATGCAACGAAGTTGGTAATTACGCGACTCAAAGGCGTTTTTCCGGACTTTTACTGGTGAGAGTAAGTAACAGAGTCCTCAGAACTAGTGGCGAGTGTTACAAGACTGCGGAAACGGTGTCGCGCACTGTATTGTGAATTTAAAGGTCCGCCTAACTGGAGCGGACAGGACTCGGAATCCGGTTGTTTTAGCCTTGGTGTGCCCGAGTGGCCACTTCACCATTCCAATCGGTCGGCGGGTAATTAAGCCAAGCCAGAGTGTGCCGCCCGTCGACCTGTATCCACCCTTCGACGTACTCGGCATATCTACGACCACTTAATCAATTTGACGCTGCAGAACATCTAATCTAAGCGTTTTATTGTTTTGGTATGCACGACCGACGAGAAGAATAATGATATCTACCTTCAATTTGATCTTAGAGTCACGATGTGTTAACCTACAGTGATACATTAGCATTGTGAATAGTCCGCACAGTTCGTCAAGAAGGAAGTTTAAGTTTGTGTTAATATAATGTACCTGTTTAGGTAATCGTTTCAATTAGTTTGTACAAACGATTAATCAGATTGCACTAAATAAGTTGCATTGGTCAAGGGCATACCTGAATGACCTCGATACTATTGTAGATCGAGCTCCTAGGTTCTGCACTTTGCGTGACGATATCTAATTAATTGTGAATCAAGTGCAACCGTGCAAGAAAAAATCGAGCCGGTCATATTTTAATTTTGTTGATCAGCTTCGATTTTGGTACATTGTGACAAGTTAATTGTGCCCATCGCGTCACATGATAGAATTTTAACGATCTTTGCTGATTATAGCGGAGTCGGTGAGCGTCGCACCGCCTTGCATTCCGACCTTCGACGGTCAAGGAAATACAATCATTTAGGTGCCAATAATAAAATAAGCGATAATAATATAATCATAGCATGATGGACACAGACCTACTTATTGGTCGCACAGCAAATTTTAATAAAAAGAATAATATTGGTTTCGTCGCAAGGCAATACAGAGGATGTACGCGTTTTACGTTATTTAAATTTAATTTGTAATCAGTTACAACTTTGCAAATATATCACTTGTTGCATACAAACTCTGACATAATTCGCAGAAAGACTTCGCACAAGCTTTAGATGTCACCTCCACCATTCATTGAAGAGTACGATGGAAATATTATTCAAAAGTAAACAATCAACAGGTGATTATTTAACACAAAGTTGCTTGCGTGAGGTAACGGTTACGACGCGACGCGGCGACGTGTTGAATATTCACAATGCTAATTAATCTGCTAATAAACAATGAAGAGATTGATAAGAACTGTTGTTTTTATTGTACGCAAGTTGTGTTGGGCTCTTAGACTCTCGTCTTATGTGGAACAATGACTTATTTAGAACATATTGTTGTGAATATTGCGTATTTGTCACACGACGAAGCGATTTCGTCTAGAAAGTGCCTTTGTCACATAAACAGTGTTATAATTACAGGCCACTGTAATTATGTGGCACAGGCCCTGTCTACATCACGTAATAAGATCCAACTCTCAAGTTTTATGACAATTTTAAATACACTATTTATTGTAATTAAACGGCTTAATTTATATTTTTCACACTTCACTTTCTCACAGGTAAACAAACATGATTGTTACGAGATCTATAGAAAACCTTTTTAACGGTTTTTTAGGCGTATTTTATGTAAATGGTTGGTAATTGGCTCGTTCAGTAAACATTGTTAATGGTCATTGTTACAGAGTAGCACAAGGGCAAATTTGACATGTCAATAACTGATGACAGACTGATTATCATCTAATTCTCGGCGGGAGATTGATGGGCAGTTAATTCAAGCAATTAATTTACTTTTATGTTGCTTCGAACCGATCACGTTAAAATTAAACTTTTCATCACTTTCGTTAACAAAACTTGACTCAATTTTAAGTTGGTACAAGTGCACTGTAAATACTAGTTTCTTTGTTTAAGCCAGTCAAATAACTAGTGAATTAATTATACAGGAATTACTTTTCGATGCGTTTTTTATTCCAATTATGTTGGTGGTGGTCAGGGGCCATAGTTAATTAAAGTTAGTTTTTAGGACATCACAATTATTTCTAATAAACATAAATGTCTATTAAATTACTGATACGACACTGATACTAACATTAAAATTATAATCACTTAAAACTTTATTATTCTTTACAACTTAAATATTTCGATAATTTATTTTATGGACGAAATATTTATTATGTTTGCACAAATTGACTATTGAAAAATATCGTTTTGTAAACAAATGGAAGCATCATGTTTTTATGAGAGCGGGAATAATATTTGTTTGAAGTTGTGGGTAGTAAAGCGGTGGCAATGTATGGGATGAATGGAAGTAGTAAACGAGCTGGCAACGCGTTGCAGAGAGCGGGCCGGGCCCTGCTGCTGCAGGCGAGCTCCTCACCTCGATGCTGTAGGACTTCTTGATGGCGAACATTTCGCGGTTCTTCTGGGCAGCTGCGACGGCCATGGCTTCTCACGACACACCACTGGTATTTGAAGGGCCTGAACGAAGGTTCACTGCGCGATTAGCTAGCGTATTGTCTGCGAGAGCTTTTTTGTCTCGACCACGGGCTTTGTGCCTGTCTGTCTGCGACTCGAGCTGTCGTATTACTATAGCTAACTAAACTTTGGATTGCAAACAGACCAATGCATGATGACCGTTCGTAAGAACAGTTTAAATAGTGTTAGGCGCGCGCCTCCCACCCCGCAGCGCCTTTCGTCGCGCATGCGTCATTATCCTCGCCCCGCGCGCCGCTCGAGGCCCCCGCGCCTCCTGACGTTTGCCGCCGGCATCCCCCGGTCCTGAGCCTGCATCATCAGCTGCGTCTACCCACCACACACCTACAGCTACATATTCCCCAAACATATTTTCTAATTCCACCAGATCCTAACATAGATCCTGGTTCGGAAATGGCCTTATTAAACTCGGAAGTAGACTACGGCAATTATAAAATAAATAATTGTGACATTATACATGAGGAACACTGAATTTGATTAAACACTTATTATTTAATTGATTCCGTTGTTTATTTATTGTTTTAATTTTATTTTAGGGATATCTATAAAGAACTTCGTATATTATACGAGAAGGATAAAAAAGTAAATAAATAATGGATTTCATGTATTTTAGGGACACACAAAAGTCTTATTTACTTAGTATTGCCAGTGACAAAATTCGATTTTGGAACATAGCAATAACGAAACAAAAAAAAACATAAGACAAGAAGTGTTAATGACAATAAGAAACGAGTTTGCGGTAGTTACTCAAGATTTTCCTGGAATGCCCTCTATGGTAGGTTTTACCTGTGACTCGTAGCGCCGTGGGTCCAGTGCTACGCACCCGGCAAGACCACAGGAATTACCTACAACCGGTCGCAACATAACAATATACCCTTTTTATCTTATAACAATGATTCTTTTTATTTTATGACAATAATTATTGTTATTTTATGACAATAATTGTTGTTATTTTATTTTATGCCAATAATAATAATTATTTCATGACAATAATTTAGCGAACAGTTTACTTACCACTATCACTGCTGACTCTAACTAGCAAAATAGATGTGAACCAAAATGTCCTCAAAATATTACCGTACTGATAAGATTTTCGGATAACAGTGTGTGGTTTCGTTATCACACAATTACTAGATGAAATTACAAATTAATAGATGTTTAATTTGTCCACGTGGGCTGTTTTGTCCAAATAGGTTGTAAATGTTTGGTAACTTAGTATTGTGTTTATAGCAGTTTAGTTCCCTAATTACCTAATTAGGTATTTTATAAAAATAGTTATATGGTTAAAATTGGGAGTCAAAAAGTAATTGTTTTGGTAATTTGATTATTATTATTTAGCATTAGCAATGGATGATGATTATAGGGTGTATTGTGTACCTACATGATCATTAACAAATGGTCATGAACACAAACAGTTGTAATGAATGCTATTGTACTCTATGGCTCTATCTTTCTAATGTTTGATCAATGTTATAGGCTAAATATTTACAAAAATCATAATCTAAATAGATTGAATATGCTTAACTAATCTTGAGGATTAGCAATTAGAACGTAAACTATTTATGTAGATAGTAATGTTTATCAAGTAGATGCTAACGCTGATTTGGGAGCTGCGAATTACCTAGTACCGGGTCTCCAGTTCAAAAAGCCTGGTAGGAACGGGGTGGTTTTTAGTCAGTAAGAGTCTGACATTACCTGTAGCTTCGCCTAAGGCTGCAGAAGTTATTGGATTATTTTCCTTCCTCAAAAAAAGGAGTTTCAAGGTTGAATCAAGAATTGAGCATCATGGAATAACCCGTATTACGGTTTGTAACAATTTGGAAAACTTATCTTTTTACTGCCATTATACGTATCATAATCATGTAAAATACATACAATAAAAATCAAACCATTTGTAATATATAAATCCCTACTATATCTACTAGACCTTGATTTTTTTTATTAATTAAGTAATTTTAAAGTAAATGCTTTCATTAATTCATTTGCGGATATTAAAATCAATATAGTGAATATTTTGAAAATATTTGCCTATTTAATTTTAAGGACATTTTTGCCTATTATTTTTAGTGTTTTATATGAAGAACCTTTGTGATACTGCACTTGGGTAACATACATTTACAAAATAATATGAAATATAATGTCAAATGATGTCTTGCTTAAAGGGAATAGTAATGATGATTTAAAATCCTAAAGAACTCTAAAAAGGTCTCCTTGTCCCATTTCAGTTACTAATGCAGCATTGATTACATGGCATCGGTGTCAACTAAATAAAGATCGGACGCAAAAACTGTCTTAAACAATAATAAATAATAGAACAATTGACAGCTATGCTGCAATAGGATTTAATTCTAAGAAAACCATTAGTTTAATAAACGTTACTGGCCACTTTATTGGTCGCTATAAATTATTTTGATAATAAAAAGACGTTTCATGACAAATTGTTGTAATAAAAATATAACTTCGTTTAAAAAAACTACTCTACTTTAAAAATAACTGGAAAGTAAAAAAAAAAAATAGAAAGTAAAAACTAAAAATCAAAAGTACTCGTATAACTATTATTAGTATTGATAGGTTACTTACCCATTGACAGGTTGTAAGTAGGTGCCATTAGTACTAAATAACATAATAGTAACCTAATATTAAGCTGTTTACAATTTCGTGATTAAGTTATGTTTTTCGATATAAGTTTATGGCATCGACTTCTAACCTGTCAGTTGGTTAGTAAAATTACAGTTCTTCATCATCAGACCCTTAATGATAGTACCGCTCTATCTAGGTGTAAAGTTCTTATCAATACAAATTAATCAAGCCCAAACACAAGGTAGTTACGACGTCGGCTCCATCATCAGGTCGACTATAGACTTTTATCAAAAAGTGGTGTTTAAAAATCTGCACTGAAAAACATAAAAGACGTATTACTCGCACCTACATTTTTTAAAAGTTTCTCTTCGTTTCTTTAGGATTTCAACATCAGATCCTGGAGAGATATATAGTATCTATAATTATTTAAACAAAAAAAAAATTAAAACTTAATTTAAATGTTTTTGTTTTATTTTATCCTTTATCCTCTATTCTTTTATTTTATCCTTTTTTTAATGTTATCCTTTTATGTTAAGTATTATGTTTCGTTAATACAGTTAATGATACTAGGCATAAACTTAGTCTACACCTAGGTTTTAGCGGCAGCTTTGGTAAATAATTATCCCACGGTTAGGTACCTCATATTGGGACAAAAATTATCTATTGTCCTTCTTGAGGCCCCAAGCATCTTATACCATAGTACAGACCGAATTACTTTTGCATTAACAGCTAGAATTTGGTATATAGGAACAATGTACATCATTCAAATTCATTATACATCTCACACCCTAAAAGTAAACATAGTGAATCAGTGAATCAGTGATCATTATGTATCATATTTCAACAATCTCGAACTAATTAATGTATGTACAATTGTGGATATGACCACAAAGACGAGGTGTCGACTGGACTAATGACAGTCATCGCAGGGTAAATCACAAAAACCACGTTATTCAACAAACACCATTAAGTGAGTAACACACTTTATGCGACGTCGATCAATGCCAAAACATAGCTTTACGTCACATCAACTCGATTATTATAATTAGAAGGTCGCACCGGATACCAGTAATTCTAATATGTTGTTACGATCATTTTTTCGAAAATCGATTCGGTTATTCCGATATGTGTGTTGTGACGCTAGAATCGATTAATTAGGGCAGCATATGAATAATCCCCCATTATGATAATATATACTCTGTATGTGCAATAGTTTATGCTAATTTGTTTATTTGGTCAGATTTTATGACGAGCTTCGGTCGGTTCTTTTTAGTTTCCTCACGTGAATATTTTGTATTTATTGTTTATTCATAGAATTTGATTAATCTGCGAATTATTAGATTGTCTTAAAAAAAGTAAACAGTGATTTTCTTCATGTAAACGCGATTTTTGTACTGGTGTCGTATTTTAGTATATGCGTGTTAAATTCAAGGTCAATGTGGTCATTATTTAGTAAAGTAAATATTTACTTCGGTTTCTTTCCTTTCTTTTTTGCGGTAGCAACACCGAGACTAAGTAGTATAGCACTTAACATAAATAGCCATCTCAGATTTTTTTTTTACACTTCCGATTTAAATTTTCTGTGGGAAAAGGAAGAAAATCTTTTCACAACAATGCTGACACGTACAAAGTAAGTTACGAGTTGATTTAAGTCAAGTCATTGTAGAGGAAATGAGTTTAAACTTTAGAACTCTAGTTCTATTACGGTAGGTCTAAACTACTGTGATTTAGTGCAAGCTGGAGTCAAAATACACATTATGTTTTTTCACAGATTTTTGCATTTACAACATAATACTTAATGTATTCTTCAGGACGTTGACATGGCTTTATATGGTGGCGATTCAATGTTCTTATACCGTGTTTGTATGGCCAAACTACATGATACATGAACATTGTGCCTCATTATATCACAAGTGACTGATTTCAAAAATGCGTACGTGATCGTTCACCAAATTAAAGTTGCAAATTTTACTGGTAGGTACTTAAAAAAACGGAAGTATATAATTATGAATGCGTTCGTTTTAATTTTTTATTATGTGTATAACCTTTAGTTTAATTTGACTTGGTGGGAACAAAAGTCAGTGTTGCTATCAAGAAGTAAGTATAAGTTCTCACTTCTGGGTTTCCCAGGTTGCACGTAATGGCGTGCATGTGGGCAAAAAAGACCAAACAGAAAGTTATGGGTTAGAGATCGTTTGGGGATTCCCTCCGCGCTCAGTCGCTAACTGTGCGGTACCGTACACTGAGGTAAAATTGCGATAACCGACGTCATTACTGCGTCATCGAGATTGCTGCGAAAGTACTACTTGGGACATGAGATTATATGATGCGCTGCATACGTCACTCCAACGAAAACTTAGAGACAGCGAGGTCGTTCGACCGGCATGTGGGCTTTACATACTAATAAGTTTATCCAATGATCATCTCTGTGACGATGCGATGTTGTCATTCGGCTATATAGCTAGTCGAGATCCTTAGAGTTCGTTGTTTTGGTCATTTGGTCTCTAATTTACATCATTTATAAAACGTTGTACTGTGATTTGACAAATTGTTTTAGCACTTAAGTATTGTTTTCAGTGCCCCGTAATGTGTACTAGTAAAAAAGTTGGTAAAAAATGCATGCCTATAGAATATTCAAGGATTTTATTTAAGTCCAATGAACGTTTATCTTTGAATTGAAGGGCATGAGCAATAACTAATGTACTTAGTTAAGTTACCCAAAAATCTGATTAAAGTCTTTATTGGTTAACAGGAAAAAGTTTACTAATATTATATACCTACATAAAAGTGAGTTTGGTTTATATTTCAACATATCAATCGCCGGACTGATTTTGATAAATATTAGTGCGTCATTAGGCGGGACCCTGGAAATGATTGACGATTAGACCGCGAGCGAAATTTATGCACAAAACAATGACTCATTTTAACATTTTACTAGAAATATAGAACAAGGGTAAATAATTAAATATTCCATGCAAAGACAATGAAAGATAGAAAAGTGATTACAATTATGGCGGTTTGATCTAATTATTTAAAGTTCTGACTTCTAAGATAATATGAAGATCGGAGAAAAGTGAGAGAAGGTCGTGGGAAAAGCTGCAATTATTGTTAGGTCATGCACTTTGCCGAGTTACTGGAAATCCTTGAGGTTTTCTTACTAGTGACTGGAGACAATAGCTGAGGAGTACATTGTGGGTATTGCGGTAGGACTTAAGAATTTTATTGTTAAGTATTGGTCAGTAGATGACAGATGTGTACTAAGTATATAGTATACCTAATACACATCTAGGTTGCTTATGTACAGATGTCTTCCATCGTAGGCCGCATCATCACTTACCATCAAGCGAGATAGCGTCCAAACCTCGACCTATCAAATGTACAAAATAAACTTTTTCCTTCCTTCCGTCTTGGCTTAAACTGTAAAATTATGCATGTTTATTTCTACTACTTAATAAGTAAATAAATAAATCTCTAGAGAGACGTGTGTCTGCCATGAACGACGCTGCATGTTGTACGGCAGCACGTGTTAAAAACAGGTACTTAATGTTAATTGTCATCGAATTTATATTTTTTATACAGTGTACAAAAGAGTGAAATCACCATGTATAAAAAAAATGTGTATAATTTTGTAAACTAAGTAATAAATATTAATATAATAACAACATAATTAATTTATTATGTATAAAAAGAATGCATGAATAATACGTGTATTTTAGATTTTCTATGATTCATCTAAGATCTAATCAATCTATATTATATGCTTTATAATAATTTATTAACAGTGAATTAAAAACTACCATCATCATCATCCACTGCTGGACTATTACATTTTAACTATTACAAAATATAATTTGAAGTATGATGACTGCATAGTGGAAATACTATTTTGCAACCAACTCTACATTTCAGGTGTGTCAAGTAAGAGCCTAGCTGAAAAGAAAAAAGACCCTTTCTCAAAACTTGCCCAACGTGGGGATTATGGGAGACCTCGTCTAATGCTGGCGAGCCCCATAACCCAATAGTCGATTACCAGGAGCTATTGTTAATGATTATAATGATCTTGCTACTTTTTTATGGAATAGGTGGCAAACGAGCAAACGGGTCACCAATCGGTTAATGGTAAGCGATCCACGCCGCCCATGGACATCCAGAATACCAGAGGAGACACAAATGCGTTGCCGGCCTTCATACTTTGTACTTTATCGTGTACTATATAAAATTAATAAAATAATGTTTTTTTTGTAAACAGGCTACAAAATAGCTCCATTACTCGTTACACCTACAACCTATGTCTAGGTACTATGATATCATTTGAGGAGAAGAACCTATTGCCAAATACCTGGCGCCCTTCCAGATTCTTGCAACGACTAGAATTGTTAATAGATATAATTTCGACACATAGACCTTAATTTTATTTTACAATGATTACAATCGTCTATGAGTATATTCAAGGACAAAACATAATACATGGATTTTCTTTTTATTTTATATGCCTCTCCCAGCAACTTTGTTCGCGTCCCCATGGGATAATAAGTAACTAAATGCTTATTTGTTATTTGATACTATGATCTACCCTAAATTCCATCTCAATACCTTCAGTCGTTTTGACGTGGATGAGTATCAAATAAACATATAAACTTTCGCATTTATAATATAGGAAGATATTATGGCCCCTACAAATACCTTTAAAATAAAAGCCATGGTGAAACAAGCAACGCGAAATTGTTTTTAGATCGCATTATGCTGCAGTAATGAGGTTCTAGTCCAGCGTGTGCAATAACTTTTAATCTGCTTTGTGCCTGCAACTCCTGGGAGATTGTAGTTGATAGCTTCAGCAAAGGATTACTTGAGTTAATGACAAAATATAAATAAAATGAAAAAAAAAGTTAAAGTGTAGGAGAGCCATGCTTCGGCACGAATGAGTCTGCTCGACCGGAGTGATACTACGCTTGCGTTGTGTTCCGTTGCGTGAGTGAGGTTACTGGAGGCCCAATTACCCCCCTTCCCAATCGTCCCTATTCCCAATTGTCCAACAACCCTTAAATTTCTAACCCCTAAAAGCCCGGCAACGCACTTGTAACACCTCCGGTGTTTCGGGTTTCCGTTAGTGGCGATGATTGCTTAGCATCAGGTGATCCGTCAGGTCGTTTATAACATAAAAAAATATATAAAATTATATGAAAACATCACGCGATCCCTTTGGTGTGGAAGTACGGTTGCCATCGGTCCGGCTTTAGCTGAACATTTTCGGTTTTGAAGAGTCTTGTCTGGTAAAATTTTTCAGTGTCCTGTGACTTTTGTTAGGATTTGTGTTAAGCGTTTCACTCTTATAATTGAGAAACAACACGGAAAAATAAACGCATGCGACGCGTTTACCAATCTAAGATCCTCATTACGTTACTTTAGCACCTTCCAATGTTACCTCCAAACTATTAGGTTGACGGCATCGGCACCCTAAAATATTTTTCCTTTCTCGAATCGAATCTAACAAAATCAAGGATAAAACACTTTGATGGCATTGAAATCAAATATTTTGATGTAAGGTCACTATAATTTTATCTCCGTTTTAAGTAAGAAGAATAATAACAGGACTGCATCTACCTACTTCTATTAAAAAGGAACCATTTGGTAAAAATAATACCTAAAGAATAAACTTCCTATCCATAAAAATGCTAATTGGGTGTTTAAATAAATAATAATTAGACGATTAAATCTATTGATTTAATAATGCCGTAAAATATATTTAAGAACGCTAAGTCGCGGTGTTTTTTATTCGTAAAAGAATTCAAATGACAAATTATTATCATTACTATTACTTACAGTAATAAATTAATAAAAACTACTTGCATTTAATGTATTAACAACATAATATGGATGTCTTTGTCTCATAAATAAATGTATAGGAACCTATGACTAATAGGAACCCTTGATGGACAAATAGGTACGTTTCGTAAACAATAAATCGTAGTTGGAGTAAATAAAGAAATTACCCCCTTCCCAATCCCCGATTCCCCAACAACCCTTAAATTCCTAACCCCTAAAAATGCCGGCAACGCAAGGTGTTTCGGGTGTTCATGGGCAGCGGTGATTGCTTAACATCAAGTGAGCCGTCTGCTCGTAAACGGCTTATACAATAAAAAGAAAATATGTAGCATTACTATGAATCGTTATAGATTTTAACAATGCAGGGTTAATATCAATTCTAAGTTTTGTTAGTAAAAGAATATACATTGATTTTTCATATAAAAGTGTAGACAAAGTTCAGCGTCTTGTCTTGTGTGAATCAACATTAATTCTTGATTAAATCTCTCAGAACCAGGGTTGATCCAACAACTTAGATACAATGTTAATATACCGATCTTAATCTTAAGTTTAATTTACAATGAGTTATTAAGTAAGTATGCAGTGACATTACAACATGACTAATGAGTCTAGGCCGACATTTTTTTCTTATATCTCTATGTTCTAGGTATTTTATATAACTAGAAACATAGGTACGGAAGTAAGAAATCAAAAGTCCGGTTCCAATGATCCGTGTTGGCTTTGTCTAATGTATATTTTAATGTAAATTATAATTTATATGTTTAATCTTATAGTTGTCTAGTCTAGCGGTAAGGTAGGCATGTAGTTGTATTTAGTGTATTTTGGTATTATATTACTCAGAATTCATCACTTACACTTACGCTTTATTTTGTGTCTCTTCTAATAATATCCAAGATACCAAGACAGTCATTCATGTCTCTGAGACGCACCGCAGTTCAGTGTTCCGGTGTTTTCATGGTTGTATATATTGTGTTCCTGTCTGTCCTATCCTATCTATTGTAGACCCTGAATACAGGAGTCGCAGTGGTTTTGGGAGGTTGTGGCGGGCTTAGCCGACATAAAAAAATACTTACGCTTTCGTCCCATGGAATTAAATCATGCTCATCATCAAAAAGAATACCATCATGCTACCACTCTTACACACTTTTTTTATATATATCTTTGACCGTTAAGAGAAGAAGTATTTTGAGAACGAAAAAGGCAAGAAGACTTTGACCTGTTCTCTTCAGCCCCATCACAGTTTTAGGTTTTTAGGCTTGAGGTCGAACTAGTGATCATTCAACCAATAAGACAGTCCAAGGCGGCTCAATTGGGCGTGTAATCTATATTTATTTCGCCTGTTTAATTACTTCACTGATATATAGAACGTTATCTATTGGCTATGTCAATTGCACCGCTGGTCGACCTTCTGGCCAAATTTAAACTTTTGCTATATTCTCGTTTCATCTTGCTAATATTTTAAATGCGAATATTTTGTGAGTTTATATGTCAAAACGGTGGAAGGGATCGGGATAATATTTGGAAGGGATTATGATCTAAGTAACATAGGCTACTTTTTATCCCATGGGGACTAGCAGAAGATAAATTATATAGATATTTTTTATACTTATTACCTATTGAATCGGTAGGCATCCTATAAGGTATCTTTAAAACATAGAAGCACCAACTAACAAAAGATAGTATGGGGACTGGTAGAAAAACTAATGTATGTAGTATATTATATTTAAACATTTTTTAATCTAGCATAATACTTCTGAAGCTGAATAAATTATTTTTATTTTTAAAGCTTTTAATAATAAACAATTTTTTAAATGTGTTTTGTAATGAAAAACCGAATGATTAGGTTTACTTAAAACAGAGCTAAATCCAATGTAAAATTTTACGAAAACTTTTAGCTTTGATTTACTGTAATACGAATAAAAACCATGGCTAAGGAAAGATACAAATTATTCAGCTTCTTGGCATGTCAAACTAGTAATTTACGGTAATTTTTAAAACCGCAATGTTTAGGGAAAATAGAATATGAGATGTTTATTACGATTTTCCTGGTAGACCATTCATAATTGCAGTGATTTACCAAAACATTGGAAACTCAATAGATGGGTTATTAATTAATACAAACGTTTGTGTTTAAGTGTGGAAGAGCCATGCTTCAGCACGAATGGGCCGGTTCGACCGGAGTGATACCACGGCCCCACAGAAAACCGACGTGAAACAACGCTTGCTATGAATTTAGTTTTGTAAGTGAAGTTACCTGACGCCCAATTCCCAAACTTACCAATCCGGTAACACAACCCTTAAATTCTTAACCATCAAAAGACCGGCAACGCACTTGTAACGATTTGGTGTTTTGGGCGTCCATAGGCGGCGGCGATTGCTTACCATCATAGGATCCGTCTGCCCATTTACCGGCTTTTCACACAAAAATATCTGCCAAGTGTAAGTCATGGGAGGATCCTTAATTATCTTTATCTATTAATAATCTCATTTGTTGTAGAATATGCGAAAATTTCAACTGTCTAACCATTATGACAATTATGGCTCGTGATGTGACTAAGATTTTACCAACTTATTTAATCGATCAATAAATAACACCGATTGCAAGGCTTCTGATAATAATTGATAAGACATTTTTACAGTTCCCGTTACTACTGAGAGTATACGTTGTGACTAGCCAAGGTCAGTTATCAGGATCATCAATAATTCATGTTACTATAACTATGCAACACAAATGCTATTATAGTACTTCATGATTGTTCGCAATTATATTTTATTTATGATTTGTACTGCCGGTTACTATGTATGTGGCTACAGAAGTTACGCCTATGGAAAAATATGAATAATTCTAATATTTTTTCATGTTCCGGGCCTTTATTGTTGTGGCTAAACGTCGTGGGTGTTAGAACTTTGCCAACTGCGCTATGTAGATTTATTTAAGTGGCCTGTGGTACATAGTTACCAGTTTCCAAGCATTTATGTTTGTTTCGTTCAAATCACACGTTACTCCTTTCAGTACTTATGGATATAATTCATGTGTCTACTTCCGTGGTGCTTGGCAACTAGGCTTCTCCGATTTGTGCAGGATCGTTTTTGCCTTTAGCGAATTGATCATAGCGTGATGTTTTAGGGTGCTTTTCCACCTGAGATGTCCTATGTTGCTATGCTACGAAGATGTAATAGCTATGTAGAGCGAGTAAGATGTGCTATGAAGATGCGCTGTTGCAAAGTAGCAGTGCGAGAAAGATGAGCAGTCGAGTATGTGATGTGTCTCTGGAAAAGGCATCCTTATAGTCTATATCCTCCCTCAATAAAAAGGACGATCCAAGACAAAAGTGAATATCCAATTCAAACCAGTAGTTTCGATGATTAGCGCACACCAAGAAACAATTTTTTTAGCTTTTATAATATTAAGTTTAGGTTATATAGGTATGTCCTGTCGATTTGTCATAAAGATAAGGAAAAATATTTGATTTGGAGAAAGTAGGAAATAATGTTTCTAATGCAAGTTTGTTACGTCTCGCGGCCTTGCTGGGGGTTTTTGCTGGTATTTCCCAAAGGCTTAAATTATTTTGTCAAATCATTTGTAAACACATTTTATTCTTATTGTGCATGACTTGTGCACTCTGACAACTTGAATAAAGAGCCGAAAAAGATACTGTTGAGAAAACAATTTATTTGTTTAGGTCTCGTATCTCTTCACTTGAACAGACAAACATCATAATTGAAGAGTTTATTGGAAACATATTTTTCAAGTTCCTCTGTAATTTAATCATCATCATCATCAGCCAAGAGACGTCCACTGGCTCCACGCGACTCTGACGATGTCGTCGGTCCACCTAGTGGGAGGTCTGCCCACGTTACGTCTTATTCAACATTCTCTGGTATGCGCGAAGATAGGCTGAGAAAAACGAATTCTATTCAATAACAATACATTCTTTTGTAACACGTAAGACTATATAAGTACATATTTACTTTAATAAAAATCTAAATAATATTATAATGAAAGGTTACGAAACTGAACATTTCAAACGAGCACGTGTGATATTTTATAACATATAAAATAACGACCATGTGAATCGTATGTGGATACCGAAGTAGGTCAATAACCCATTGCGATGGGAGCTCGATCTGCGCCGGCGCCGAGTAGGAAGTGCATTCAATGGCCGAAAGCGTGAGTAAGTCTTGGAATAACAGATCATTTGCATCGTAACATCATGTCCCATGCTCCCTGAATGGATAGTCATTGGCAGACATTGTATTCATGGAGGCCATTCGTGTTAGGGAAAGAAGCCTAAATTTTTAAGACTTCGTATTACACTATTCACATGACATATGGACTCCTGGAAATTAATAACGATTTAAAGTGCTTTTAATATAAAGGCTAGTAGTAGATTTTTATACACTAATAAACTATGGCCAGTGACATAATAATACGCATCATGCTTTAGCCGTACCTACATAGTATTTATGAAAAATTAACTTCAATTTAATTTAGTATAGGTACTGTTTTAGGTATGTACGGAACCTGAATACAATTTCATGTAGCACTTCTGCTGTTTATATACAATCTGACGATATGAAATCATTTCTCACGTGAAATTAAAACAATATACCATTTTAAGTATTACATAGACTTCGCAATATAAAACATTCTTTGTTAATTTTTTAAAACAAATCTAAACAAAGAAACGGTTGGATTTCATTAACATAAATCATCATAATTATTACATATGTGAATATTATTATTATTTGTCACCCAATTCTAGTTTCTAATACCTTTTATTTTAATACTTATTCATGTTATTCGTATGTAAATATTACAACAGTGTTTAGGAGCTAATAATATAATTGTAATTAGAATATATTACGGTATATATTTCTTTATTTAAGTAAGTAAGTTATTTCTGCACGTGAAACTTGTATTGCCATGTGCATGTCTGCTAGAGTCTGCGATACGGAAAAGTAAGGAAATAATAAAGAAATTGACTGAGTAATTGGCGTAAAAGGGATATTACCTTTATTCAACAACGTTTCAAGGAAATACTTAGTATTTCTTACTATTTTTGTTTTATATTTAAATAATTGAATTAATCATAATTTCTAATTAGAATATTATGTAAAATTTTATTCCTTTTTCTTAAGAAGTAATGTAAATTACTTGTAATTTAATTGTGCCTACCTACACTAACCTACAGTAAGTGTAAGTAATAGGTAATTTCAGCGGTGAGAAGTGTGAATTAAATTGCTTATTTTATTTCTTTACAAGATACACAATTCATAATGCTTTAGCTTGTAGTCTTCTGTCGCTTAATCACATTAAATAATTAAGATATTTATTAAGAAAGTTAAAATAGCTCAGTTCTTTTGTTACATGCAAATCAAAAGAGTGTAGCCGCGGGCTGAAGCTAATAAGTGCCTACTTAATGATCGTAGGGTTATAAAACATAGGTACGACTTTACACAAAATAAAACAAGAATTATAAATAATTTAGTATTTCGATTATCTCTCAATTAAAATTTAAAATCAGTAAGTGAGTTGGGTTCGCTGGCAGCTAGGGTATCGTCACATTTACAAGGTTGGAGAGTCTGTCACGAACAGCGGCACAACAATGGCAAACACGATCCATTTTAACGCTTTATTTTCACACGATATTATTTAAAACTAAACTAATTACAAAATTAGTGTTCGATCCTTGAAAATCAACGTGACATTTTGCGTTTTTTTTTCTTATTTAGTCGAACCACAGACAAAGGATTGAGCGATCGTCAGCCATTTTCGTCATTATTTATGGAATGTTCTAGAAACTTTTTGCGTCGCTTAATGTACTTTATTGTACTCGATCTGTGGAGATTGAATATAATTATGAGTTTTAAACGGATTTGTGCCATGTACGGACAACGGACAGTACAAATTAATTAATTATTGTCGAACAATCGGCATTTTTATCTCAAACAACGATCTTTACAGGACTAGTTTAATAGACTACAAAGCCTAGCACTGTTTTAAAACGTTTGTATTAAATATGCAGTGCGTATCGTGAATTTAGTATTATGTGTTTATGCAGTGAGATAACGAGATATAATAATATTTTAAACATTTGTTAAAATAATGGCCTTGGGTTATTGGTTTTACAATTGAATCTTAATACATTTGTAATCTAACCTAGCTGAGTTTCAAAGTTCTACTCGCGAATTTAACAAAATAATTTTGACTTGTCAATTTCCAAAATATCCATGTATTTCCTAACACAGAATTAAAATCAGTTACACGTGCAGATTTTATGACCTGCGTCTGCGGTTCGGCTGTTCAATTTGTGGTTTCTCCCGAGAGCACTGAAGCCTCGAAAACCAAACGTTGATGATTAATTGAACCTAAAATCTAATGACCATGGGTCAACCCAGTTGCATAGTCGTTTTGAACAATTCTAGGTTTTAAGCTTTTAGGTATTAGTTAGGTATTTTCAATCATTAATCCCTAGTAACAATGGTGAGATGATTTTAAACATTAAACGTTTCAGTTGCTTGGCTGTTGTAAAGAATTTATCTCGGACTCTGGAATCGAAGCACACATCTCACGCTCAGCAGTCGTAGTTACGACTGTTTCGTCAAGAAACCAAACTAGTTCCATCAATTCGTTTTTTCTATAGATTTTAATGTAACAAGTTTTTATACGTTTGTCCTTCAATATCCGTTATTTCTATGGCTATATTAAATGTTATGATCAGTTGGTCAAGTTCAATAAAATGTTATGTAATTACCTTTATGTAATTTGATAAACTAGCAGCCCGACCTGGCTTCACATGGGTGTTATTCTCAACTTCTATGCAAAATTTTCTAGTCTTTTATTTTCATATCAATCTTGACACTAATAGGTATTTTAAGTTGTAAATATCTTAGTCATAGTTATTATTATTATTTAATTTATAAACCTTTATATAAAAACAGATAATAACACAAAAAATACTTAGCTGACACTAGCCACTTGTCCCAGCCTTGTTCGGATGTTAGGATATCTGATTTTCTTGATTATATTAATTAGCAAATATTTCTTATATAAAAAGTTTATTCTTCAGATAATAAGAAACATAACAGAAAAGTATTAACGAAATCAATTCAGCCGTTTACGCGTGAACTTATGATGACCAAGGACAATTTTAGGATTAATTTTTATAGATATATACATGCATATATACCTACATAGTGCTTATAGATATATCTATATAGATTACGTTATGTTATAAGAACATTAAATAGAGGTAATAACGTAATATGTATGTTATTTAACATGACGTAAGTAAATACTATATTTCACTTAATTATGATTGATAGATATAAAGATACGTGTGACATGTTGCTATGTAAAAATAATTGTCCTGTAGTTAACTATGTTGTAAGTTCAAGCAACTTTTATCCTTAATGACTTATTAGAAGAAGTCGAGTAAAGCCGAGTCCTGAAATGATTTTTCGTTTTTCAGCAGTTCAGCAGTTGGTGTGTGACAAACGACTCGGCACTTTTTTAGAGCACTTGGTAATTTAACTATTAAAGGTAAGCGTCCACAGACCCGCATCGTACGCGTCGCACGCATTCCGTATGACGTCATCGGTACGCATCGCATGTAGGAATTGCCGATGATACGGTCCGTACGATGCGGATCAGTAGACGCAGTTGTATGAGTTTCTGTACAAGACAAGCTAAAAACCGTTGCGTGCGATGCGCGCGGTGCGTACGATGCGGGCCTGTGGACGCTTACCTTAATACGTCTTATTTCTACCACGTGGTATTACATTAAAATTAACAAAATGATGCGAATCTTCTGTCGTTCTCCACGATTATTTCAGAATTTTAAGGTGGCTTAGTGACAGGTATTGTCATGAAGTTTGTTGTATTAACCTCTGTATAATTTCTAATATCAGTTCTCCATACTGGTATACTTTAGTTAAACTAAGGAAATAATCTACTAGTAAACGTTTGACCGCGAGAATGGGTACTGCCGCCGTTGCCGCGGGGAGCCAGTGGATGCAACTGTCATTTGGCGTTGAGAACTAAGGGCCTTTGTCTAGCAGTGGACGTCTTCCGGCTGCTTATTATGATGATAAAACGTTTAAAAACTGACTCAAAGATCTTTTCTTAGACAGAAATATAAGCCTTAAGGTCCTATAATTATGTATTACAGTGGTTGCTTAGGTAGGTAGTAAGAACGATATGCATAAGTACTAGGAGTTACCTCTGTTATTATAATATGATACAGATCTGGTAGCGCCCTTATTCGCTTTATAAGCCCAATTAATACCTTAATTATTTCCTTTAGCTGAACGCAAAAAAAAGATTGCGTGATGAAATCATCTTGAATGTGTATTTAGTTAAAACAAAGGTGATGATTAGCTAATCTCATGGATCAATCAGTTAGTACTTGACCCGGTGATCATCATCATTATGATCGACACAGAATATAATGATCACGGTAACTGTTTTATTATGGTTTATTGTTAATTACCTTTGTCTTGTATCCGTTGTACGATTTGAAATTTTATGACAGTTGTTTGGACTGTTTTAATAATATGGTCAATTATGCGCTGAGATAGAGTAGGTAACAATTATTCAAATTAAAGGTACAAAGAGATAAAGGCTGTTTTAGCAATAAAACTATCGCTGTTTCTATCATAAAAGGGTGTAGAAACCTATAGAAGATATGAAATCTACCGTATATGCAGTCCATTTCTTGAGCTGCGTAAGTGCTTAGAAAATCATCAGTGAACGGGCAATAATAAAAAAAAAACAGTCTGAAATGGACCTTACAAATGGCAGAAGTCTATTAGAAGTAGTTGCAAGTTGCCAAACCAAACGAAGACGCCATTTACATTTATTTAAAGTTAACCATCGAAAACAACTACAAAAAAAAAAACATCAACATTGGAAAAAATCCCAGAAAAAATCGTCACGCATTTTTTTCAACGTACTACCACGAATCGCTCTAAAAAGTTATCAAAGTGAATTCGTTCTAATTAACTGTGTAATTAGGTATAGAATCAGAAGGTCGCCAGGAAGTTGTTGTTGGGAATTTCTTCTTGTGTTGAATCATTTTAATGACATCGATCTTTGTTCGGTACTTCGGCGTATTTATTGCTGCGGTTCATTTATAAGTTATAATCTGCGGCTTATTTCCCTGTATTTCGAAAATGAATGGAATAAAATAAGACTATTATAGTACCGTAAAACATGGCAACTTTACCATATTTTAGAACAAAACACGAAATATATTTTTAACCATAAGACGCATAGAAACCAAAACTATATATTTAGAATTGTAGTCTATCTGGCTCACTTTACTGTAATCGTCATTATATACAAACACTTATTTTAGCCGTAGTAAAGAAAAAACAACATGGGTAAAGATACCAAATTTTTGGCAACTTTACCTACGCGCCGTATTCATCGTGTATTGCATATTAAAGAGTTGTTGAGGTACAGAGGGCTTCATCTAGGACCTCTTCGTATTATAATGCAAACAATATGAGGAAATCTATAAAGATAACGGCTACACAGACATTAGGGAAAGTTGCCACGGGTTTCATCGTAATTTACATACAAATAATTTGTTACGCTCGGGGTTGTCAAAAAAGGAGGAACTTTTTTATGACATGTATATTTAAAAAAAAAATTAATAAACCTTAAACCTAAAGTAAAAAAACGCACAAATTTCTAACATAAATATTATTCCCTTTTAAACTAAATTAAGTTCTAAAATTTTAAGTATTTATGTTTAAAATTGTAAAAAAGGCTACAAAATAATGTTTAATCCTTGACTTTTTAATTTTATGACTTCTCTATCTCCATAGCTAATTATAACATCACTTCCGTATAATTTTTATAGTGTCTAGCTCCGAGTTTTCTGCGGTTTTGTTTTATGGGAGCCATTTTGGCTGTAAAACAAGAGGTATTATTAAATACATTATATCTTATCATCCAGGATATTCACTATTATGCTGTGAAATTTAGGTATTCGAAAATGGTTACATACACACAAACAAGAAAAAAACATTTATTGCCAACCCTAACTGTAGGCAAAGTTGCCACAAAGCAGGCCGTGGCAACTTTACCTAACCTGTGTCAACATTACCGAAACGATTATTTATCAATAAATTAAAGAAAAAGCAATTGCTGACATTACAACAGTAATCCCAACTATATTATACATACAAGATCAAAATTTCACTCACCTGTGACAAATAGTTAAGGCTCTGTGAGCACAATTTAGGAACTACTAACTTTTAGCTCATTTTCACGCATACATTGTGACGGCCATTACTGGCATAATAGCAGTCTTACGTCTACGCAAAATATAGTAAATATTTCCTTTTAATGTCTAAAAAATACTTCTATTACAAAACAGAATTCTAGTGGGTAGATTTTTAGATAAATGAGTTTATACCGAATACCTATAGTATGGTAAAGTTGCCAAGGGCCCGGTAAAGTTGCCATAGTTTACCGGTACGGTAACGATCAATCACTCGTGACGTATTTCTGTCAACGTGTTTTATCAAGGAAAATTTTATACCTAATGCCTCACGTCACTTATGACCGTAATAGGGATATAGGAACTGTGGACTTGGTAATATGAAGTTACTTCCCTTATTTCTTATAGAATTAACTGCCGCACTCAGAGACATTTAATGATTAATTAAACTGTTCCTTAGTAACGATTTTTTATCTAAAACAATTACTAATGACTGGGTTAAGTAACCATTAAAATACTCTGAGTGCGGCGGTAAGATGTATAGTTTTCCATCAATAAGTAAGTGGTATTTATTGTTTTGACTTAAAGGTGGCCCGGAGGTTTAAAACGCTTCTCCTTCATGAGGATGCAGGCTTGAAACACAATGAAGGAAAAGATCGTGAGGACATCTGGGCTTATGATTCTAACCCGCATTGCGAAAGCGTGGTTTATGATTTAACGTTTATCTTCTAATGGTAAGTATATTGTATGATTTAATGCAACTGTCCCTAAGAGCGTTTCATGAAACGTAAACTGATTTTGTACACAGTGGTCAATGAATTGGTTATTCAACAAACTACAAGTAAGTCATAAACAAAGAAAACAGGTCATGTTCAGTTTCTAGCAACGTTCATTAAATTATGAATGTAACGTTATAAAATGGCTAACAGCTAATGTATTTTAATCTCATCGCCAATCGTAAATAGCGTAATATTTTAGTGCATTACTAAAATACTCACCGTAACGGGTTATTTATCATAAACGATAAGCTTACGGACATTCCACAGCGTACAATTTACCTTTTTGTTGAAGGAATTACTCCGTACAAGTAACTTAGAGCCTATTAGTTAGTTTGCATAGCCATTAGTGCGTACACCAGTTTTAATTACTGGTATGAAATGAATTACCATTTTCTTAGCATTTCCTTTTTATGTTGTTGTTTTTGTTGCGATATTATTATTGTTATTATGACCTTTTGTATAATTTGTATTCCTCCTTTCTATCCTTTAGATTAATTCTTGTTGTTGACAAGCTGTTTTTAGCTGGTAGCTGTTGAAGGCCTCCCTCTGAGGAGTCCTAAGAAGAGGTTTAACAGAATTCCTGTGTTTGACTGCGGCTGGAGATCGCAGTTTGTTCGTTGAAAGAGTGCTGCTGACTGTCTCTCAGCTGGTAGCAGTTTCAGAATGTACCGGGGACCAAGGTATTGCTAAAAGTTTTTAATCACAGATATTGTTACTACCATGTTTGTAATTTACTGATGAAGTAAGTAGGTAAAGGTGGCCTTAATACATAGTATGGGTATTGCTAAATGTTAAGTTCCATTTCAGTCATACATATATTCTAAATCGATCAATTAGAAATACTCATACATAGTTGAATGTAAGAGATTGAAGATAATCTTGACTGAATTTTACAACTCCTATACCGACGCTATTACCAAAAATACATATTTATTTATTTACACAGAAAAACCAGCAGCTATACAAATAATTATATAAACAAATTCTCCACATTTACAACATTAGTGTTTCTATTGGAAACGATTAAATTAATCACCCATCTACACGATTATTTGTGGTTTTGCCAGAGTAGTTGGTAAATAGTTATTTTATTTATATAATAGATAGATTAGTCACCTTTTTGTCGACTCCGGGACTATCCCAATAGACGATACTAAAGTAATTTGTCGAAGGAACTTTACTACTTGTATTGTTGACGCATGCTGTAGCGCCTAATTGGTTTCTGAGATGTTATATACAGGTAGTTGATTTAAATAAGTGGCGTGTTGTATGAGGATATTTAGTATACCTATTTACCTATATTTAGTATACGTACAATTAATGTCCATAGATTACCTCATTGGTCGAAAGATTGATAAATATGATTGCTGACTTTGCTTCGACGGTCTAAACCCGGGGATTTGGACCGAATTTGCCGAAACTCTAAAATAACAAGTTATTGTGATGGTCGTCCCAAATTGATACTCTAATTGGCAAACCAGCCAACTCCTTCATATATAAGTATGTTTAATTTGTTTTTTGTTAACATCGTTTGAAAAAAAATGTATGATAGAGTTTTAAGTGTCTCCTGAAAAATATGCTCCTAAGTAGTGAGCTGGTTTTCCAATTAAGGTATCAAAATACATGTAGATGAATTGTTGACACAATTTGGTGCTAGTATTTTTACAATACATCGGGTCTAATTTAATACACCACGCTGTATAAAAAGAATTAATTTAAATTATAACATTTTTCTTTTTATCAACACTAGAATAGATTATGTAGGTATTTTATATACATAGCAGCTTTGTTATCTCAATGCTGCAATTAAAATTCCTATTTATTGAATAAGTAAGTGGGTATATTATGTATCAGACAGCTGTTAGCGTCATTGTGTCTAGATTTTTCTCTCTGTGTTAAACAACTAGTTGCCTAGGTAACCCGAATCAACATTAGGTTCGACATTTCTCCAAAATATCGACATTAGACAGAATTCCTATACCTAGTGGACTCACCCTTTATTACATGGGATTTACATTTGGTAAAAGATTTTTATTTGATTAAAGACACAGTTTATAACTTGCTTGTATACCAAATTTCATCAAAATCCATCCAATAGTTTCAGCGTGATTGACGGACCATCATCCAAACTTACAAACATCAAAACAAACAAACGGTCACATTTATATTATCAGTGCGATCGAGTGATAACGTTTTTAGTATAGTTTAGTAGTAGTAAATTAAAACATTCCTTACATACATTATAGGTATACTTTAATAAAAAAAGAACAAAAGTGTTTTTACTAAAGTTTAGTTGCTAACTAGTGACTAAATACCTAGGGTACTTTATCGACATGAAACACAATAAAAAACCATATAATTACGATTCTAGATTCGATACCTGAATGAATGAAGTCATATCTAGTATCACAGTCTGCTTCTATTAATAGTCAGACAATGATTTTTTAGGACCTAATTACAAGCCTTTCTAACTAATACACCTAGCTAATTGTTAGCATACGTTCACAGTACCGCACGTGGTCGCAAGAATTAGATCAGACTGTCAAGGACACCGACTTGGATACTTATTACAAGACTAAGTACGACAAGTTTTTGTAAAACAATACAGTAAGCGGTTTAAGTCAACTTTATGCGGTTTTTTGTTGGCCTTAAAACGTGGGCTTTAAATACTTTTTACCCGATGTACTTAGCAACATCTGAACCAGGATCTAAAATACCGGAAGTGAACGAGTTCAAGTACATTGTTATCTGTAGAGTTTAAAAGTAAAAGGCCGTTTTAAAGTGGACAACAAAATGTCTGATGGATACGCTTTGTGATATCGATAACCATAATATTTGCTTTCCGCATCTTTTATTCTCTGAAACGAGATATTAAGAACTTGAACTTTCGAACATTCAAAATCTTTGCCTGACCTCGAATCATCTTACTTAGCAATTGTAGTCTTTGACCATACAAACAAAGAGACAGTTATCTAGTCGACATATAACACACATTTTTTTAAGGGGGGCAAATCATCCTATGACTCTCCCGCTTTGGGCGAGGCGAGAGCGAGTGTCAGACTCTTACTGACTAAATACCAAATCTACTTCTGCTTTTCGAGTCGGAGCCCCGGTAAACCCGCTAAGTAGTCCGCAGCTCCGGATATACAACACGCACTTGATTTACTAATCATCTCATCGATTAACACTTAGCTTCTAGTCTTTAACGTCTCTTCCAAAAACGTCAAGGTTCCAGGGTTGCAAACTGCAATCAACCATCCATAAATTAATCTTTTGTCTTACTGTACTCTTGGTTAAATTCAACGAGGCTTAAACGTTCAATTTCGATTAAAAACTAGCCTAGAGTTGAAGCTTAATCGAAACGAGACCATTTTTTAATCAATTTTCAAGCATGTGCTCGATCCTAATTGATGACTACGGTTATTAATTGTGGTGGTGTTTGGAATCCTAATGGTTATTTTCCATATTGGAGTAGTTTAGTGGGTTCTGTCAGAGTCTTAATAACTTCACATGAATCAGAATATGCTCTCTTGATCGAAATGATGGTCAAGGACGCTTGATGGAGATGATGGTCACGGGCAGGACTTTTCCGCTTGCGGGAGTGATGAGCCTTAGGTCTCCATGCACAGACTTGTAGCTAGTGTCAATGTTATGATGTGAAAATCTAAAATTACCTGTAAGTAATGCTGTGTATTCTTAGTCTAGTAATTATTGCCAACTATTAAGATAATTAGTAACAAAGTCGCATATAGGCCTGCCTTTTAAAACAATGATTTAACTTTGACCATGAAAAGGAAGTAAAGAACTTGCAAATTGATCGATGACCGATCAATTTACATGAAAATAATAACAATAGCAAATGTACGTATATTTGCTGTCATGAAAAATACGAATAAGTCAATTTAATATTTGGTTTGTTATGTATACGCGTTTTGTTCGTTTCTGGTCTCAGGAGCATCCTGCGTTTCTTGATGACGATCTCTGGTTTCGGATGCCATGGTAATGGGTGGTGCTGGAATATATAACCACTAGCTACTTCCGCGCGGTTTCACCCACTCTACTCGGTTCCTATTAATCGTAGCATGATGTTTTATAGCCTATAACCTTCCTCGATAAATGCGCTATCCAAAACAAAAAGAATCATTCAAATCGGACCAGTAGTTCCGGAGATTAGTGCGTTCAAACAAACAAACAAACAAACAAACAAACAAACAAACAAACTCTTCAGCTTTATAATATTAGTATAGATTGAGATTTTTACCCATTTTCACTTCCTATGTATAAGAACATGGAACAACCAACAAATAAAAGATTATTTTTCAGACATATTTTAAGACTTGGCACATTTAGATTGCAGTCAACACATTCTATAAAAAAGATTTTAATAGATAAAACGTTTTGCTATTATAGTTCCTACCTGCATTAAAATTGAAACCATTATTTTTTTTTCTGCTCAAATAATAAGATTGATGATGTAATGGTTAAAATATCGTGACATTTTGAACCCTGACAGTATCGTAGATAATAAAACAGCTGCAGTTTCTGGTGTGCACCACTTATGTCATCAAACAATTTAGAGTCAGCATTGAAATTAATGCAAGACAACAATCATGTTTTAGGTATTATGATGTTGTGGTGCTCTGCAGGTTTCAGACGGGCGCCTCTCATACAGGGGGACGCGGGTCCGAAAACTATCAACGGCTAGTACCAAGGTGTTTTTTTTTTAAGTTTAATTTACTGACTAAGATTATTTAAACACCATTAACTAACGGCGAAGGAAAACATCTAGCTATGGCCAACTCGCATTGAGCAAGTTTCGTGATTAATGCTCAAATCCTCTACGTACTAGAACAGCCTTTGGTCAGCAGTGGCCACTTATAGACTGTTGATGTGATATATTATGATACAAGTAATTTTGACTACAAACAGGGTAATATCAGAGTGACACTACACGTAACGAACTCGTCATAAGGTCGTGTCCTTTCCATTACTCGTGCGCATTTGGATATCCGGTAAATAATTATCTTTATTACAAGATTAGTAAAAATATATGTAACAAATGATAATAATAATAATTATGAATATGAGGCGGAATGAAGTCAAGGTTACTGATCTTGTTATAAATATAGAGTTCTCAGAGTATATTATGAATGTCAACATAACCCAGATAGGGCTCAGTGTTGACTGAAATATGGCTTATTTGACCTCTTTGAGGTAGGTCACGGTTGAAAAAAGGACCTTTCTATAAAGGCACTAAGGACATTTACAGTTCTATTCGTGATTGCTTGCAGATAAGAATTTTTGACTGGGCGACTGTACCTATGTACTGATTGTAATTATGATTCTTTTTTTGTCGAAAAGAATTTCATGGACGCTTATTGTTGTTTGCGAAGTCTGCATCTGCACCTATAGGGACTTTTCCATCAGAGATGTGCTAAGATGTAGCTATATAATAAATAAGATGTAGCTGGGCTGAGCTGTGAAACTATATGACCGTTTCCATAGGTACTACGCTATGTAGATGTGTGTGGAAAAACCGCAGCTTGAGTATACTATGTATCGATAGTGGGGAAGCCATCAATAGCACACATCCGCAGCACACATATCTTCCCATATAAAAAACATTGCTTAGCTGAGTCCCTTCCCAACAGTGCTATGCTATATGTACCAATGAATATGATTGCCAATCGCATCCACAGCAACGTAGCATAGCAATTCTCTGTTGAAAAAGCACTCTAATAGGATAATAACTAACTTTAAAACAAGTTATTTTACATTTTGTATGGTATTCTGAACAAGAAATCCATGGTACATAACAAACTGACCAAGACAGTGAAGCATTGTGTCTTCTTAGGTGCCATTGACCACATCGTGCTTCAATCAGCATACAAGTAGGAGATATTTTTAAATCACCTAATAGCCGTGAACGAAATCTATTGAATATTCCATTCAAAAAGTACACAAACCACAAAAAAGTTCCTATACAATATTTTTTGTTTAAATTGTATAAAATTAGTAACACTATGTTCGCGTACAGGTTTCATTGAAGAATACAAAAAGGTGGGTGGCGCAAAAACCGCTTTGTTTTCTTTTTTCTATCGATGACGATGTGATGGGCAATGATGATAGATTCTTACTCATATGGAAAAGTTCTCTTTTTGTGCACCCTTGAAGTAGCTTGCATTGTGTCAATTTTTGATAGATTAATTTACGAAACCTTTTTTTCTTCCTAATTCTTATTTACTTTTGAAGTACATAAGAAGTTTCAGTTAAAAATAACCTACAGTTGGATAAAAATGTGACCATACGAAATGTATAGTTGTTTGATATCCACAGGAACTGAAGGAATACAACAGGATATTGATGAATGACTGTGACTGACTCTGATTGAAACAAAACAAAATTAATTAGTAAACGAATTAGAAACAATAAATTATAATATTAAAATGAAAAAACCCTAAAACAAGAAAGTCATCGTAAAATTGAAGCAGTCGGGACCCATTCTAGCCAGCCATATGTGCCCTCACAAAGTCTTCATATTTAGAATGGGTCCCGACTGCTTCAATTTTTCGATGACTTTCTTGTTTTAGGGTTTTTTCATTTTAATATTATAATAAAGAAACGCAGTCGGGTTTTTTAGTTTTTTAAATTACCTTTTTTATTTTTATTTTTTTTTAGTTTTATTATTTTTGTATTTTGATATATCTAGTGTCACTCTCACAGTAAATACGAATCAAACGACACCTGTCAAGCCGAAATCCATCGAGTCGTTCAGGCTAGAAAGTGAGAAATATTCGAATTTGGCGCCAAAAATCCGCCATTTTGTTTTTTTTATTATTAAGATATATCTAGTATCATTCTCACAGTAAATACGAATCTAACGACACCTCTCAAGTCAAAATCCATCAAGCCGTTTAGGCTAGAGAATGAGAAATATTCGAATTTGGCGCCAAAAATCCGCCATTTTGTTTTTTTATTATTTTGATATATCCAGTGTCACTCTCACAGTAAATACGAATCTAACGACACCTCTCAAGTCAAAATCCATCAAGCCGTTTAGTCTGCAGAGCGTGCCAAACAATTATACATACATACATACACTCGAAAAACATAACCCTCCTTCTGGCGCAGTCGGGTAAAAATCATGAAGCACAACGTTGCTGGCATAAGGTGCATATGCCAAGAAAACTGAAGAGTCAATTGCGAATAAAATCTCACACATTGTCACAGAAACATTGATTTATACATTGTATAATTAAATAAATAGCTTACATAACAAATAGACAGATTATGGTACAATTTAAATGCATATAAGTATATCGTATGATCAATTTATGTACCAATTATTGTCGACACCATCATTATAATGGTAGGATATACATATGCATGAATATTAAATAGGTGCTAACGGTTTTGTCCGTGACTGTAGATAACATATCTTTATACTATGTACATAATATTAACTGAATGCATCATGATTAATGTAACATAACTTAAAACAATACCAGTGGAAACCACGACCTGTCTTCGTGAACTGTTTCATAAAGGTTCCGTAGTATATTTGGTATAGCCCTTATTCGGAGCTGCGGACTACCTAGCAGGTTTACAGGGGCTCCGGCTTGAAAAGCAGGAGTAGGAACGAGGTGGTTTTTAGTCACACACTCCTTGACACTCCTTCTCGTTGTGAAGTCATCGGATGATACATGAAAAAAATAAAAAAGGCAATTTCCCTTAATTTTTACATTTGAATATTTAGCCATATTGTATCTGCTGAGGTCAAAAACCTTTCGTTAGTGCTTTTTTTCTGTCAGTACAAACGCTTAAACTTTACTCTTCACCATGTTCAATCAGTATTTTCTAAAGTCGCATGTTTTAAGGTCCAAAACGGCACAGCTCAAAATCCGTGTAAATCTTGCCAAAATAGAGGAAATTATATCTATATTCAGGTTTTTGATTATGTAAGAAACAAAGCGTTGGAAATTGTACATATTATGGACTCCTGATTCATTCGTGTCTTGATCGCGCTCGCCAGTTTTTTAATTGTTTTATACAATGTTATTAATTATTATGAGTCATCAATAAATATCCCCAGGCCTCGCTCATAGTAACATAAAATTCTATACAACAATTAAGTTACAGTTATTACAATTATTTGGATTTTTCTAATATTTATTTTATTGCTTTAATTGCGGCCCGGTTTGTGAATTTAGAAATATCTTATGTTTATATACAACATCACTATCAACGATCCGTGACCAGACGGTCCAGCAGTAGACACTTACTGCAGGTACTTGGGTCTCCTCTAAATATGAAGGTTTGGTATAAAGTCTCTTGTTTTGAGGGGAGAAAATCATGCAATGACTCCTCCCGCCTTGGGCGAGGCGAGAGGGAGTGTCGGACTTTTACTGACTAAAACCCACCCCGTTCCTAGGCCGGAAAACTAAACCGGAGTAGGAACGATAATCTTTACACCTAGCGTAGGTACTGATTTTTAAAAAGTTCAGGTCTTATAAGTATTGGTGCCCGTTCTCTGTGAAATGTCAAGTTCATCAGGATGGTACTGATGGTGATGGTGGACTACATATATGGATGTAAACCACATTCATGTCATCAGATACATTATGAGTCCCATGTAATTAAAAGTGATTCTGTTGCCATGCACTAGACTAGTCTATTAAACTTATAACAGATTTAAATACAAAACAACACAAATATACATATAATATAAATTATTAAGTAATAATAACATTTCAGTGCTTCAATAACTAACGTGCAATACTTAGAATAGGGAGGAAAACTAACATATGCGTCTACGCATCCTTTTCGTAGAAGCGCGTAGCGGCATTTACGAAACAGACAGAAACACGCTGTCATCACGCGCAGTGAAATATTTTTTATGTTATACTCTATATATTATTTATATACATACATACATTAATGGGACAATTTTAAAAACTGATATATTCATCTTCGTCATCATTATCATCAGCCAAGAGACCTCCACTGTTGAACAAAGGCCTCCCCCTTAGTCTTCGACGAAAAACAACAAGCCGCCACCTGCATCCACTGGCTCCCCGCGACTCTGTAAGGTTAAGGTTGCCAAGTAAATTTTCTAAAAATTAGGTACTTGTCATCAATGAATGTGAATTAATCAAAATAGTTCATCCATAATTATTATTATAATATGTTCTATGAGCATTCCTTTCCTTATTGATAAATAATTTAATACAAAATACAGAACTTACTGACTGGTAATGATTATTATTATAAAATAGTAGCAAACTCGGCGAACTCCGTTTCGGCACCAGATTCTTCGCTTATTTTTGTACTTTTTTTCCATTTTCCTGCTTTCCTGTTGATTTTTTTTCTGACTTTTCTTTGCTATAAACCTCACTTAGCCCGACACCTTTTCTACGAATGCAAAGCCGTGGAAATCGGTTCGTGCGTTCTGGAGTTATAGCGTTAGGAAGGAAATTTACTTAACCCGACTTATTTTTTTATGTATAATAGATTATTATCAATTAGAAACTGCGGACTGCCCAAACACGGTCAGCCCGCACATTATTTTAATTTAGACGATACTTCCTCGAAATACGCTATAAACTACTATTGGTAAAAACCTTCGCGATAGAGGTGCGAAATTCCCCTCTGTATTTTTCCGAATTCGCCAGAATATGAACATTAAACTAAATTGTTCTGTTACTGCTTAGCGCCCCGTATATGGATGTAATGTTATTATAAGTAACCGACTTCCATGAAAAATGTCATAGGCATCTTTTTTAAAGGTGGGAAATCATACAATGACTTGGTTGAGGAGAGAGGGAGTATTGGAGTCTTACTGACTGAAAATCACCCCGTTCCTACTCCTGCTTTTCAACCCGGAGCCCCGGTAAACCGTTAGGTAGTCCGTAGCTCCGGATCGACTACTACTGGGACATACTTACCTCCGTACTCAGAGTAATTTAATGCTTACTTAACCCAGTCCTTAGCAATTAGCTTAAATAATCATTAAGTGTCTCTGAGTATGGCACTTAATCATTTGGATCAGGATTTTTTTATGAAACACGTTTTTTGTATTTTTTTTGGAAACAGCCCCGGTAAACCGTTAGGTAGTCCGTAGCTCCGGATCGACTACTACTGGGACATACTTACCTCCGTACTCAGAGTAATTTAATGCTTACTTAACCCAGTCCTTAGCAATTAGCTTAAATAATCATTAAGTGTCTCTGAGTATGGCACTTAATCATTTGGATCAGGATTTTTTTATGAAACACGTTTTTTGTATTTTTTTTGGAAACGAGCAGACGTATCACCTGATAATAAGCAATCGCTGCCGCCCATGGACACTCGGATTTAGATGTTGTATGCATAATTTAGATATTTAATTCCAAAAAATATTATTACTGATTTTTGGGACTACGCACTTTGATTATCTTGTTTTAAATAAATAAATTTTTATGTACATATTTATGTATATTTCGTACAAATATACCTAATTGATATAATTATATATGAATAAATAGTAGGAATTGATAAAATAAATGTAATAATAAAAGTCAGCCTTAATGTTTCGTTTCTCGTATTATTAGTTCAATAATAAACTTAAGGTTAAATATTATTTTAGAACTTAGCATTAACGAACATACTCATTTCCTCGATTTTAAGTGTGCAGACTGTGTTGATTATGTTAAATTATATATAATTTATGTTAAATAGTATATTTAATTGAACGCATAACTATAAATTGGTTGCTATCATCAAAAATATCTATAAAAATTAAGTAATATCTTTACATATATTTTTGTCTGCAATAAACTCAGAAACTGCTGAACAGATTTAAACGCAGTTTTACCCCGTGTAACTACAGGAAGGTTTCATTATGTTAATCGTAAAACTAGTTGAACTTTAATTTGGTATGTATTGTATAACATGTGTGCTAGAACAATAAAAAACGATCAAATATTACAAGATACACTAAAAAAACACCATGTAAGTAATTAATTCCTTATCGAAGTCAAGTAGTAACTATGGAGGCATAGATAATTAAATTCCAATTCGACATCGACTAAGTAATTTGCATTACAATGAAATACGAAATAAGCTTTAAATAAAAAAAGGAGGACCGCGGCAAAAGACATTGTCTCTTATAAATTGATAAAAAAACATCACCCTTGAACCTAATTGGTCGCAATGATTTGCAATTAGAACCAGTGTGCGATATGCATGTATAATATCTTGACAACAGACCACCCACAAAAAATAATTAAACATATGAGTGAGCTAATTATGGGCTCCTAATCGAAGTTACATTATTATTTTAAGAAGTTCCGTGTTATGATCGTCGTGGTACATGGTCTACTCCAATAATTAAACAAATATCGTTAAGAAATATCTAGAAATTAAATGAGACATGTTATTTCAACTTGATAAGCCTAATAAGAAAATGTCAGTTCTATCAACCTATAATTTGCGACCAAAACCGACTCCAGCCTCTTTTTTTAACAAATATTTTTCTAAAAACTACAATCAATTCGGTTCAGCCAATCACGAGATAATTGCGGATAAACATACATACATACAGGTACAAACTGAAAACCGCCTTCTTTTTTTGGAGTCGGTTCAAGCAAATCCAATTTGAGAATCAGCAACGACCAAAATGAAGAAATTAAGACTACAATCTACAGAGGACTTTTTAATGTAGTAACTACGTATTTAGTGACAAATGACCTGTCCGAAATCATACAATTTGCGGTTCGTCAGATGTTGTCAAGATTATGCCAATTGTCAGCAATAGGCCTCAGGCTATTTAGAACCTTGTTACTGTCTTGTAGAGCTCATAATTTCAATGATAAAGTCGCTATCGATTGCGTACAACATGTTACAGATAGTCATACACGCAACCTTGCATATGTGACACTGCTGTGGTTATCTTCGATCTAAACTATTGCAAGTCAACCTACCCATTGCAAAAGTTCAAAAAGTCAGATACATATCAATGACTTATTGACAACTTGGGTTTGAGAATTTTACCAATACTTGATAAATCAGGTAACCAAATCTTAAAGGAACTAGATGGACTAAGAAAAAAGGTGGACAATGCACTTTTTACTAACTCCTCTGGTGTTGCGGATGTCCATGAAAGGCACTGCGTCGATCACATGCCATCGGGTAATCCGTCTGCTCGTTTACCTCCTTTCCTATAAAAAAAAAACAGTAAATTATTCGCTTGTTAGGGAGATTTTCCACTAGAGATGTGCTATGTAGCTACGCTACGGAGATGTAATAGCGAAGCTCTGAAACTATGTGACCTACGCTATATAGCTATGCAAGTAAGTTATACTATGAAGATGCGCCACCGCAAAGTAGCTGTGCGAGAAAGATGGTGGAAGCCAAACGCATCCACAGCAACGTAGCATAGCATATCTCTGGTGGAAAATTGTTAATATAAAATATCTGGCTATATCTATTGAATTAGAACTTTTGGTTAAGTCCTGAATCCTGCTGCTGCTTGTGCATGACTACACAAGGAAAACCCTGATGGATACTACCGATGAAGAAAAAGTGTCGATTACGCCATGAGCTAAGTAAGGATACTAAGCAATCAGTATTACAGATTTACTATTACACCACACAACTAGTAATGAGAATAAAATTGCAATACTTACGTACTTTATGAGGATAAAGTTGTAGGGGCTTTTAATTTTTGTAATAAGTTACGTATTTACCTGTTTAAGTTTTCCCCATAGCTTTTCCCTTACAGGAGATTCAAATGCCCCTCGGTTACATGAATGCAATCTGTCCTATACCTACATGGTTGTAGTTAAACCGTTTACCTGTCTAACTATTTCAAATAAAATAAAAGTATAATAAGCTCCTAACCTAACCTCTAATCACTAACTAGTGACTTAAGTATGTTGGTCTCAACAAATGATTGTAATCCGGTTTTTTTTAAATGGGACCGCCACATCTCCCTTCCCTCTGCAACTCCTGTAATCCAGGACCTACAGTAGATACAACTATATAAACACCTTATAATCAGGTTATCAATTTTCAAATTCTCTATAAGAGAAACTAAGAGCTAGAAATTACGTTTGCTCTTCAGAAGTTCGAACTACAAAACTCTTGCTCCTGACTTTTACCAATTACTTTGAGAGTTGGGAATAAGATATTGATATATAGACGTCCTCAATGATGGTAGCTTTTTAAAATTTGACAAAGACATCTTTACTTTTACCTCTTTCAGTAACAGACCCTGATGCATCTTTATCCGATTTACTCAATCAACGCGTCGCAATCAATAAACATAAATGTCGTTCTTATTAAAATGTATGTACCAATAAATTACGCCCGTCCCATTGATTTCCTCACGTCATCAGATACATATTGATCTTTCTTTATTCGGAACGACTAAGGTTATTTCAAATAATAATCTTAGACTTGTTAGTACATATGTTTCATTCATGTTAATAAGCGGACGAGAACCAGGTATTTGATCTTGAAAACATTTTTTGCGTTTAATTCAACATTTGCGTCATACATTGCATAGTTTAATACTTATGCGTTCAATTTGATAGATTTTGTATAAAGTGAAACTAAAAATAGAGAACTGAATTATGATTTATAGCTATTAATAGGGTCTAGGAGAGCAGACGGCTGTTACTCCATAGGTACTGGATACCTTCAGTACTTTACCATATTTTAGTTATGACTTCAATGCAAGTTGAGAAAAGTTATGTATTTTGGGGTTTTTTTAAACTTATTTATCATTTTTACAAATAATACATGGTTATGCAGTAAAAACCAGTAAGGTTCATGAATCTATCTCAAAATCGAAATTACATAAAGGAGTTTTTACAAATATATTATACTCGTCCGTTATTATCAAACCCATAAATAAACATGTTTAATATTAGGCCATAAATTCGCGAACTTCCACTCACTTATAAAGATGCAGGAGCAATTAATTCCTTATAATTGGAACACTTTCATATAGCCACCCGTCGATAATTCAATCAATTGAAATCATTGAACCAAACACAATGCACTTATCGACAATAAAATTATACACTTACGTATAAAATTGAATAAGTGAAACAAAATTGAAGTAGGTATTTAAATTTAAGTGCCTAAATTTGGCTGTATAACTTTATTTCTGCTGGGTTAAATCATTCGATATTTTTCAGTATTTTGTCACATTATTTTAAAAATCTAACGCAATATATAAATCATCATCACCATCATCAGCCGAAGGACATTCTTCAGCTCTCAACAAAGGCCTCTTCTTTAGTCCTCCACGTAGAACGAGAAGCTACTATTATGCATGACGAGATCGTCGGTCCACCTACACTCGCAAAATTTCATGGGTATTTTACTTAGCAACACATATTTACATTTATTCAATTCAACTCATTTTTAGTCAAACTTACAATGATATAAAAATGTAATGCTAATACCATAAGCTATAGTAATCAGAGCTTTATATAATAAAACAACATTGATTTAGTATCAAAGCAACATTATTCACAATGGCCATATCTTGACCATGTGTGTTTAACTAGCATAAGGTGGACAAGTTGTAGTTACGTAATAATTGAACAAAAGGAGACATGAAATCCAAATTGCAAGCAAGCAAGGTCTCAGTGCTGACCTCCGGCCGCCGTGCTAAAAGTAGAGTGACATGATTACTTTGATTTATTTATCGCTCGTACGTAAGCAGCGATCTAATGTGTGTGATATAATCCGTATTTAATTAATTCACGTATTGTTTTAGGTTTTGGATAAATTTTTTTACTTTACTGAGTTACAGTATTATTAGAATTCGCGTCAGGCAAAGTATTAAGTATAAATAGGATTTTTTCCGAAGATTCTTAGCAAGGGCATTATTCTTAGCAATTATTGTACCCTGTTTGTGGTAAAAGACAGACACTTGATAAGTGGGATGTGATGAAATGTAATGAATTAAAGAAAATTGTTCCTTCACATCTCTTATCAATAGAATTGTGGTGATGTCAATCAAAACTTGTCAAAATATTGTATTAAAGCTCATTAAGATTATTTTAATTCGTTTATTACAACATGAAGGCCAAAACATAGCATGGCATTACATATTTTTAAAGTATTTATTAGAACTGACCCGCAGCAGTGCAGGCAGTCCTTTTCAAAAATTAAAAAACATGCAATCTGATCGGTAATTCTTTTTAGAGAGATGTCCTCTCTTCATCTTACCACGCGTCGCCCGCCGGTATATGTAGTCGGCTTGGAACGAAACCATAGCGCGATTCAGCAAACGTTCGGTTTAGTACAACGCCATCTATCGAGCAAGGGGTCAATGAAAATTCTAGGGGATGATAAATTATTTACGTGTAAATATGTGGATAATTGGATAGTATTGGACTGTAAAAGGTATATGTTTCGAACCTTGAATTTTGGTATAGCATTCTTTAAAATTACACGCTTTTTGACGAGGAAACTTAATTCGAAACAAGTACCATAGGCAGTCATCCTTTTAAGTTTTTTTTCTTAATTGGAGGCCTAAAGCTTTGGTAATTGATGGCTACTGAAGTAACTGATTAGAATATTATTTAATGCCAATGTCGTGCAGGTACCAGTAATTTTGCAACACTGTCTTTGCCAAGCATTAATGACTTACTGAAGTATTTACCTTTCGTTATGCTGGTAGAATTAATACAGTCAGGTATTGGAAATTCCTGTATGTGAAAATAAGCTAGTTATAATTACATGCCTATTTAGGTAAAATGCTAAGTATTCTACATGAAGCAATCAGAAAAGTGTTGCGCACTGTAAGGAAGGAAAACTTACATTAAACCTGCTTTGAATGTTTAAATAATTTACGAGAATATACATTTCGGCGCATAGGTATCTATATACCTATGGTATAGCATTATTTAGCTTATCTCAGTTTCTTGATCGTACGTACCAAAGTAGTTACAATTGCGTTGCCTTTTGGTAGTCAGGGATCGGCTCCCGCTCGAATTGTTTTCGAAAATTTCGAGTCAACACCTCCTGAGGTTGTTCTGTGGAGGAGCGAAATATATGTCGTGTGATATATTGCATGTTATGTGTGTATTTTTATGTTGCACCTCTGTTGTATGAACATTTAATTGCGAGCGGGATTGGATGCTGCACACGGCATGTTAAAAATACATGTATAAGCAGAATTAAAAACTAAAAATCTGTTGTATTGTTAGTACGTACATGTATTGAGAAAGCCTACCAAGTAGGCTGCGCGACGTTCGACGCGTCTGCGCACGGTGCTCAAGATGAAGAGTCCCTCTGTGACTCGAAACTAGTAGAGTTTTTTTTTCTATTGTAATGTAAACCGTGATTTTTAGTTAATTTTGCATGTCCTATTTGTAGGAGGTCTAGTTTCAGCATATTGTAGCCACAAGAGGTGACTGCTGCCGATGATGGTGCCAACATTTTTTTAACCATTGGAAGGCTCAGTAGCTAACTAATCAATCAACCATTAGGTACTATCTATGTGCAAAGTCAGTCTTTTATTTTCTTACCTGCATACCAAGTACATTGGCTTAATCTGGCCCATGTTTGTACCTATGTACGTCAATAACAGCTCTCTAGTATGAAGTAAGTACGTCATAGTAAAAACCTACAGACTGACTATACAAATGATGACAAGATTGAGTTCACAGATACTCGCAAATTGAATACGGTACTTATTTTTCCCCCCGGAGAAATCTCGTGTACGTAGTTCGCTTTAAATTGAAAATACTTTTCGAATTTCAGAATCGGCTAGAGAATTATAGTCTATACTGATTTCTAGTTGCAAAAGATTGTCCTTGGTAATATTACAAGAACAGAGGAGAGATCTTTATTATGTGAGTAATAGAATTCAAAATCTTTAGGTAGGTAGGTACTGTTAGCTTTTTTTTTTGAGGGGGGAAAATCATCCAATCACTTCTCCCGCCTTGGGCGAGATAGGAGGGAGTATTAGACTCTTACTGACAAATCAAGCATCAGCCCTACTGGACCCCAGCTGTAGTGAAGGTACTGTTAGCTAGTACCTACGTAATTGAACATGCGAGGATAATGAGACCACATAACATAAGATACTAAAATACCTTATACTAGGGTCGATCGGCTGGTAAGTTTGTGAGTACATTTGCCTATAGCAACAGCGTCTAAACAAGCAAAAATAACTTGTAAAAAGTCACACGATCAACACATCAACACATGTATACATACATAAATACTTTTTTTTACAACAAAACCTCTGATTCTTGTTTATTTTTTCTACAACAAAAGTGGATTTCTAACAAAACCTGTTTAACTCTGAATCATAAGGAGCGGAAGATTTGAAGAACTCGTCAATGTACCGTTACATCTGAAGAAGGAAAACCAAATGCTTTGTTATTAAACAATAAATGTTCAGAAACGGTTCTTTCCCATAGAATTCATTTATTAATGCTCTAAGATGAGTGTTCACCATTCAAGGATAATCCAGATTCCTCTTAGGTATAAACAAATAAGTGTAAATTGCAATTCATTGAGGATTTACAATAACAGAAGTGAGTCCGCCACTAATCAATCACAATTTCAAACTCTATGCTATTACTGAGAAATACTATAATTGAAAAACCCAACAATACTAAGTATCACGTGGAGACTCATGCTATGTTGGCTGAGAGCCATCTGATGGATTTGTCCAGCCAAGTACCTAGTTAATAGCTTTAGTATGCTGAGCTATGAGTGGTCTTATAAAATTGTTTCGGGTGATATAAGGTTTTAAACTGATATGGTCACTAACAATAGTATTAGAACTCGAAAAGGGATATTTATCATATTTTTCTATTTCTATGAGTTTCCCATATTTCGGCACTGTTGCAAGCGCCATGATCACGGATGAAGAGTTCATCCGTGATCATGGCGCTTTTATCCCGTTTCGAGTTCTAATACTAGTGTTTCGGGTGAATCGGTCGGCTCCGATGGAGTGATACCACGACCTCACAGAAAATCATGAGTCGTAAAGCAAGGCTTGTCTTAGTTTAACCGTGTGAGTGAGGTTATCAGAGATCGAAAGTCATTTGCAACTTCTCTGATGTTAAGGATGTTCACTTACCGTTAAATGATCTATCTGCTCATTTAACACAATGATGAGTGACAGATGGCGATTCATCGATGCCATACTCGATAGTATCGATAAAACAGTCTATCCAATCACTACATAATATAAAACAAAGTCGCTTTCTCTGTCCCTATGTCCCTTTGTATGCTTAAAAATCTTTAAAGTTACGCAACGGATTTTGATGCGGTTTTTTTAATACATAGTGATTCAAGAGGAAGATTTATATTTATAATACATGCATAGATATCACCATTGCACCGATGCGAAACTGGGGCGGGTCGCTAGTAAATTATAAACAAATATTCCTTACTGAATAAAAAAATTCGATCAATACGTACAAAGACAGCTATTTATCTTTGGTTAGATTAAGATTAATAATTTAAGTTAAAACATAAACTTATATGATAAGCTAATTAATACGACACTAATTAGCATTTTTCATTTTCATATATTGGTATAAAATGCAGATTAGCCAAGATATTTAAAACTAGATCAGATGACGTGATACTGGCTGGCTTATTGACAAGTCATGAACATAATATTACTCTTACTAGAGTTTTTATAATATACGCTGTATGTATATTCTGTGATCTATTTATAGATACTATATTGTATTAAATGCTAATTGAACTTGGAGTACTTAATTTTATTTTCTTACCTCTATTGGAGGTACATTCATTTGTAATACTCGTACGTAGAATTATTACTTGTAGACTTTACCTAAATACCCGTTATATTCGACATTAATGAGACACTAAAGCGTGTTTTATGTAAACAAACATAATTATTATTTTCTATAAAATTATGACTATAAAGCATTTTATAATGAGCCGCACCGTTGCCGTCCATACGTAATACCTATTGGTATAATTACACCGTTTATTACTGATCATCATCCAACTTGTGCACCTAGACCTACATCATAATAAAAAAAACCATTAACCGAATGCAAACCTGGCCGACTGCTTTTATTTAAAAATAATTACATAAACAAAGTATCTGCATAAAACCTTCGGACATTCAGCTTTTGTATTGCACAATCAAAAATCGGTCAATAAATGGGTTTTGATATGAAACGAATTAATTTATCCATTGCAGTTGAGATAAGGTGGGAAAGCTTACTCGTGCCAAGGCAACGGTCAGTCGAGGAACGGTTTGCTCGCTAGAACAGGGAAGTAAATACAAGGTTGACAAACCGCGAAATGCGTATGTCCCTTACCCAGAATTCAACATTTTATTGTCATAAAACATTTAGATAAATCTGACGTCTCCACAAAGGTGAAATCCCGAACTATTTTCTATGTAAATGAGTCATGGTGACAACAGGATAATTCATAACATTATTTATATTATGGTAAGTTGTTCAACAAAATCAGTTTCTCAGAACTACATAGATCTAGCTGAGGACAAGTGCGTTGGCGACACTGTTTTGCACTTCACAGCTAAATACACTGAACTAATTAATTGATAATTTACGCTTTCGAAAACACCGATTTATAGTTACTAGCGTGAATTTAGGTAAACTGCTAAAATAGAATTTATAAATAAACAAACGTTATTGAGACTTAGTTATTTGTTTTCGTCTAGTTAAACATGTTATCTCTGAGAAATATTGCACAATATTATTGTAGTATTTTTTGTATCTTACGTTCGTCTGGTCATCTACATCGCAAGGCCGGTTTTCATAGAGGAAGTAACTACAAAACAGTATTAAAATGTTAATAGCGGTACTTAATGTTATGGAGATCCGTTTTGACTTGTGACGTAGGTACATATTTGACAATTAATGATAACATGTTAAACACACAATATTTGCATACTGTAGTTAGTTGACGAAAATAGTAATTACAGAGCACTGAGTTATGTTCGATTATTGGGAATTCATTAACATTTATAAAAAACCAATGCTGAAACATGCAATTTACAAATACAATATGTCAAATCTATTAATAAAGTTAATGACTCCCAAGGATTAAACGTGGTAACTATTAGCCGAAGGTCACCTCTGCGCTGATACTAATGGAAACTGACTGTACATATCTGTAGTTCTGCACTCATTAGGGCTCCGAGGCTTCTTCAGAGACTTGAAAACAGTTCAAGGCTTCCATCCAATCGGTACTAAGTGGAATAGTGGATTGGACAAGTGAAATGGACTTCGTAGTTGAGTGTTCAAGACTGAAAGCTATTGAGACATTAATTGCTGTTCGTTAGTCTCGCTAAAACTCGAGAATGACTGGACCGATTTGGCAAATTTTGGTCTGGGATTATCTGTGGAAGTCCAGTCCAAAATACATTGAGGCAGTACGAAGTTTACTAGGTCAACGAATGTCTAATATAATTAATTTCCCTTTCTTTCAATAACAATAACTATAATGCAGATTGGACAAGATATTAAAAAAACTAGATCCGATGACGTGATACTGGCTGGCTTCTTGACAAGTCATGTACATAATATTACTCTTACTAGAGTTTTTATACGCCGTGATTTTTTAATAGGTCTGGTCGGCAATATCATATAAATTTTAAACTTATGTATGAAACCACTATCGATCTTTGTTATCCGATTCAATTTTTGAAGTGTGTTGTGTCTACCAACGCTAATGGTTGGAATTTGGCAAAAAAATATTACGTGCAATTATTCTTTTTTTTTTGCTTCAATAAAAATTTACGAAGTGGTATTTAAGTTATACATTTACAATTGAATAATAATGAAATATTGTGTAACATGTTACTTTATTTCGTAATATACTAGAATATTTGGATAAATTAATGAACAAGTGCGAATTATGTGCAAAAAATCGGCAGAAATAGATAGGAATAATTGCACAACTAAAGCGGATTAATCCGGTTAGTTAGTTGGTTCAAAAATTGATCATTTGAATAGATTACTTATAAGTAATATTAAACTGCTAATTTAAATGTGGTACTTATGAATCTACGACGTATACCAATACAGATTAATTATTAATGCTTATAAAATAATTACAAATATAATACCATTTTAAAGGTATATTTATTATTCTAATTAATTATTTATGCTTCGTTCAATGATGCAGTTGGATTTAAAATGCACGTGATCTGCCATACCGTCACAATACCTGATAATAAACGTGATAAGGTTAATGCCAATTTTCTTATAATTTGGTACGTACATAAGTTTTTAAACTGACATGGCCACTAACACTAGTATTAGAACTCGAAACGGGATATTTACCATGTTTTTCTATTTCTATGAGTTTCCTATATTTCGGCACTGTTGCAAGCGCCATGATCACGGATGAACTTTAGTTCATTGGCGCTTGCAACGTTCTTCCCGTTTTTACCGTTTCGAGTTCTAATACTAGGTAGTTGGTACCTACAATTTGGAAAAGTGCAGAACAAAATATTAAGAACGGCTAGAACCAAGAGTGGGTCCATTTTTATAGAAGGATTGCCTGATAATTCTACGGGAACGGGATAGCGCGTATGAAGTCGTGGGCAGAAGCTAGCTTGTTCTAAGCAGAACAAATATTAACAAATTAAAAAACGATTCCAATAAATCTGTGATTAGGTATGTATTTATAAAATTCCGTAATCGATACGAGGAAGTTGATCGAGATACAATTAAACTATATTTATATATAAATGCTATAGTTAGTCTGTTTGTCTGTCCACATTTCAACAAATCGTTGAATCGATTATCAAATCTATTATGTAAAGAGTTAGTTTGACAAGTACCTACGAGTGTAAGAAGACAGAAGCGTGGATAAAAATGTATTTAAAGGTTAGTCAGTAATTTTGGAGGGATACTGTTATAATGTTTTCTTTTGAAAAGATTTGGCATTTTTGCAGTCTTGCCTTTGGGGAAAATAATCCAATGACTTCTCCCGCCTTGGGCGAGGCGAGAGGGAGTGTCAGACTCTTACTGACTAAAACCCATCCCGTTCCTTCTCCTGCTTTTTGAGCCGGAGCCCCGGTAAACCCGCTAGGTAGCCCGCAGTCTTGCCTAAACAAATGAATTTTCCAACGAGATTATTAAGCACTTCGGTACTCGTAAAAGAAAACGGATTGGCCTAATTAAAGAAGTAAAGTCACGGGCTATCATTATAGAAAATATGTAGGTATCTATGGTTATTTTATTACCATGGTAGACTAGACGGATACGGAACCGCTTATTATTATAAAGTCAAACATACAGGATGTAAGCAAGGAGATACTATAGTAGGTGGTGACATGAGGTGACACCATACACGATCAATCTGATTTGAACTCTTTATTTCAATGTCGTTTAAGGTTATTTTACCGTTGCTTATACGTGGGTTTTTCTGCTGCAAGTACCTGATTCGTGTAGTGATGGTAGAGTGGGATAAGTTTATCATCATCTATTCGTCCTATGGGTATCATGAAAGCAAAGGGCTGAGTACGAGTTTGTTTTACGCTTAATGAGATCAAAACAAGGCCGGGTTTGACGCTCTGATTGGATGGTTCATTGGAGCAAACCAATCTGAGTGACAAACGCGGTATTTTGTAAACGTAAAGCAAACTCGTACCAAGCCCTCTTATTACTTGGCTTTATAATGTACAATTGAAAGAAATCGGGCTGCAGGGCTCTCTTATACATTTGACAATTTTGAACTACGATTTGTGATGGTGAATACTTATATGTAGAGGATCACCGAGAGTCTAGCAGTGGACTATGACGGGCTGTTGGCGATATGTTTCTTCCCATAAAAGTTTCAAAGATAAATGACATAAAAGCTACTCAAGAAGTGAATAGAAAAGTCAACACAGGGTTATTGTAAACTTTGACATCCCATAACAATTTTTATGAAATTGAGAGGCAGGCAAAGAAGCGGATGAATCTCTTTATGGCCTGATGGCTTCAATCATGGACACTTATACCACTAGGGGGTTTACAAATGCGTTGTCGGTCTTTTGGGTGTTGTGTCTCCGGTAAGCTCAACCCCATGGTGAGACACTGCGCAAGCGTTGTTTCGCGCCGGTTTCCTGTGAATCCGTGGTGCTTTGTCCTACTTGCTCGGTCCTACATCGACTTTTCTATTCACTCTTATTAGATTTGTAGTATAATATCTATATGGCTTTTGGCTTATGTATTATTATGGTATTGTAATATCTAGGCATAGAGAGCTATGTTTTGTACTTCTCATGGTTATCTTTTTACATTAATAAAAGGTCGGTGAGCTATTTTTATTTCCTTGGGATTTTACTGTTATTAAGATTTCGTGGATTTCCTGTAATACAAATTGTTTATAATAAGTTCCCTATGGGTGGGTTTGAAGTCAAAACATTTATTTTTATTTGACAAAACATAGACAAAAATTAACCACACATATATGTATTTTGTCCACGTGGGTAGCTAGTTATGCACAATTCCAAGTGTAATAAAATAGGTGTGCTTATTATATTATTTATTGATCAAATTAGTAATAATTACATATTTTATACGAATGTAATAAATTCTTCCTCCTATTATTTAGGTAGTACCTAACCGATAATAACTGATTTAATACATTAATAGGAAGCATTAAATTATAATAGATTTTTCCTTTTTAGATAGTTCTGGGAAAGGGTTAAAACTGAAACGAGTTAGCGGTGACGGAGAGTAGAATCCTCGTGGCCAATCCGAATTACCAAAAAATTATGCTATGTACCAAATACGTTTAGTATATTGATCAGTGCACCTGTGCTGGTAAGATTAGGTTATGGAGACACAACGGTGAACAGGTACCTATATAAAGTAAGCCTCCGCAGGCCCGCATCGTACGCAACGCACGCATCGTACACAATGGATTTTAGCTTGTTTTCTATAAAAAACTCATACAACTGCGTTCACTAATCGTACGGACCGCATCATCAGCAATGCCTACATGCAATACATACTGATGACTTCATACGGAATGAGTACGTTGCGTGCGATGCGTACGATGCGGGCCTGTAGACGCTTACTTTTATATATGCACAGCTAGCACGACAAGCCTTCTTAAATAATGTATTTTTTTATTCAATTGCCAATTTTACTGCATAAATATAAGGTAGAAAATTTCGTAACTCGATTAAATAGGATAACTTGACGTGCTGTCAGTAGAATCTATGAAACGATAAATGACTGTTTCATTACAAGCCGGCATTGTATCGTGAATAATATAATCGAGTTATTGATTGCAATTACTGATACAAAGTATAGGTTATATTAATCTTTTGTTTTCTTGCATTGATATCATATTAGAATCGTTTAATATGAAATATTGTTTAGTTGTCCTCTCTTTGTGTTGCAAATTAATCTTATATTGCATTTTATTAGGTCAAGTTTGCCCCATAATGTCCCTCTGACCCAGGATCTAAAGGAGGGAAACAAAACATTATAGAAGCATGCATTTTTAATTAGGGATGTGCTGTAACAGGCTTTGCACCATAACGGCTACGGGGCAGGTGTAGTTAGAGGTCTTGGTGCCTCTTATCGGTGTTGAAGGTGGCCACTCGGTTGGTTTGGTGAGGTTAAAATCCCACACTCCCTAATCTTTCTCTCCAAAAAGCTAGGCGCCTTTTGAAGGTTTCCCAGCATCATAAAAAAAGGTCAAGTATCTATCTCTAGTAGCTAGACTATCGGAACAATGAAACCCGATGCATTTCAATTATAATTAATCCTCTTTCCACGATTCGGAGAATGATTCAATTTTTATATATTTATTTTCAGCCTTGGTCGTCCCACTGCAGAGCAAAGGCCTCCCTACCATCCTTCCACTCGTCTCTTCGTAGTTTTCTGTGGCCAATCCTTGTCATAGGCATCGAGTTCATCCCGCCATCTCCAGTCTGCTGAAATGAAGATAAAAATTGAATAAAATTGTTGTTTTCTTTTACTAGTCTACTTAAGGGATATAAATCTTATTGCAAAGTGGAGCCTTTCAATTTAGCTTTCAGTAGCATTGCAGTAAAGAATTGTTGTAAAGTAATAGACTTTTCTTTTATTTTCTTCACAAATATAATATTTGTTATTAATGTAGGTCAGTTGTTTTAGTCAAAGTTTTTTTAGCAAGTTAAGAAGTCGTCAAAGTCAATGCATTTATTTCAATTATTCCTTAATTTTTATTCTTAAACGAAACGAGAGCGTGTTCGGTGTTCTGATTGGCCGGCGCAAATGACCCAACCAATAAGCACGTCGAACGCGCTCTCGTTTCATTATCGTTCGACGTAAAGCAAACTTGTACTAGGTACAGATTGTCAGGGCACTTCTTGAACTACAAAATAGGTAAAGATGTCCGTATTATTTTCTTAGAGATGCATTTTTATGGGAACAAATTTTCCTCTACCCTTTTTCCTATAACGGTTTGTGGTAAGAACTCATTCATTTTCCTTTTGTGGTTTTATAAGTGTAATTGTTGTTACAGTGCAATTACTTTCAGGAAAACCAGTATGCGTGCAGTTCAACAACCTTCACGCATATTGTGCTTAGTAATGTTTACTTAGTGAATTATTGAGAAATGATTTAATTATAATGACCAGTTTCTACTTCAACAGCTAAGAACAGACAGACTGTGAACTTCCTCTATTTTTATGGTATAATCCGGCAGACGGATCACCCGATAGAAGCAATCGCCGCGGTCCATGGACACCCGATACACCAGAGGCGTTACCTTTTGGAGGTTAGAAATTTAAGGGTTGGCAAAATCGGCAATTGGGAATATTGGGAAGGGGGGTAATTAGGCCTCCGGCAACCTTACTCACAATGACACACAACGCAAGCATTGTCTCACGACGATTTTCTGTGTGGCCCGGCCGTTTACTCCTGTTTAGCCGGCCCATTCGTGCTAAGTTCTACATTCGAAAGGGGTCGTGATATTATTTTATGCCATCATACTACAATAAGCAGAAAAGGTTTTGTACAGGACCAAACTCTTTTGAAACCTACTATAACAATAAAGATTTCTGAAACACCAGGTAACACCGAAGGTCCTAGCAGAACCGCAAGCAGCATGTGTAAATGTAGCCATGTTTCAAGGAATGCGACTGCCTTTATAATCGTATCCCAAGCCATGTCGATGTGAGATTGAATCAGATCGACACACCTGGACTAGCGCAGCATAACGTACATTCTTACGTTAAATAAGTGCAAGCCATTAAAGGCAAATTGCAAAATATACCAGTCGGTCTCGTGCCTTTGTCGTACCACATATAATTACTATTGAAAAACCGCGGAAGTTGATATTTATAACTACCTGCCGTAACTAATATGAAGTTTATATTATTTTCATACATACATATTAATTTGTTGTTATCTATTCATGACACGAAATAGATGAGGCCGGTTAATTAATGCTTTAATTATTTTAACTGTTATGTATTCATTTACTTGTTCCGAAGGTCACACTTTACATTTAATTGTAACGATAATAATAATTATTCAGAACAACAATGTAGGTACACATGTATAGTGTATCGAAGCATGTGGAACAAGTCTGTGTACAACAAAAAACTGATTAAGTGCGAATCGGACACACCCACGAAGGGTTCTGTGCCAAAGTCTATAAAAATGGCAAGCGATCATTGTTGTATAGAGCCCTTTTATAGTTTTGCTTTTATTATTTGTTGTTATAGTTGTAAGAGAATAATATCGTCCTTGAAATTTTTAAACTGGGGCGGCCCGGTGACCGATAAAATGGTAGACAGACGACCGAGTCTTAGTAACAGAATCCTGTTTTTACCATTGGGTATGTAACCTGAAATATGTGATGGGTGTATGTATATCATGTGTGTCATCAACCTGGTAGACGACAACGTGTCTGTTGGTCAAGGTTAAGGCTACTGCTCGCTGAGGAACGCTTTCATTGAAATACAGTCAAATATTAAGATTAAGTAAATAGATCAGATTAGCACAAGTGTCGTGAATGAAGGAAATGTTTGTCTCGTGCCATTGGGAGCTGCAGAGGCGGTGCTCGTGGTCACAGCAAGGACCCTGCACCTTCCGGTCACGAAGCTATATTGTGAACTTATTTCCGACGCCGACCGCAGACGATTTATTGCAAATCGCCTTACAATTTATAAGTCAATTGCTCTCGCCCGCTTTGTTCGTAAATACACTCCTTACATTCAGCTATGTCGTAACTCGTGCCCGCCAAAAGTTTAATAAGCAATTTATTTAATGTTATTAATATAAACTCTCAGGTAATTGAATTAGTAACTAACTATTAATCTCGGTTATGATTATATTAGCCTTGTTGGTCGAGAATATATGGCGCGACTGAAACATTAGCACTTCTGGTGACCAGTCTGTCCTACAAGCTTCGTGGAATGTTACTTGACTTATAGGCATGATGGTATGCGTTATACCTTATGGCGGTGGACGCGAACCTCAGATGATCCAATGTCTAGGCAGCAACAATTATGTTTAACCTTATCTATCGTAATCGCGATTCTAAAAAAGCAAATAATATAAATTGCAGCAATTTAACAATAAAGTTGAACGTGGCAGTCGCCTTGACCCAAGCACTGGGCTGGCAGCAGGCGTGAGTGGCTGCTCAGGAAACATACAGCGCTCGCCTTACCGGTTTGTTCCTTTCATAACTAAAAACAGGACAATTTATTTAGGTTCCTATTGAATTATCAGCTCGACAACGCCAGCAAGGAATATTCTACGTTGTGTTGCAGCGTTTGTAGTGATTACGGTGGTAATTATACTCGTGCTACGGTTTGGTCGTCTTGATCGAGTAGGCTCAAAACATAAACAAAACAAATGGAGTGCGTAAAGATTAATACCCTCTACACAACGCGAAACGAGTTTTTAATGTATTAAAATATTTATTCGGAGCCAAGTGCCTATGGAGACGACCGCTGGGCGTGCCTAAACTATTTTATTGATGGGAGTAATATATTAACACATTACTTTGACGTCCTTCACGGAAGCTTAGTATCAACACGAGTTCAACGAGATCCTTATCTATCTGAAAATAAAACGTTGTTATTTTTAATGAACGTTATTATCTAGAGTCTATTGCACTTCCGAATGGCTGGCTATCAGTAAACCAGTTTCGAATCAGGAAATCGCAAGCCCGCAATACAAGTTAATACGAGATACATTTTTGTCGAGATAAACAAAGAGTTGTATTTAATTTTAATGTACGCTATTTACATTGGTGAATCATTAGATATAGAATTAAAATAATTAGGAATCAAAAAGTTAATTGGTATTTTTAAAATTATATTTGTTATTCTTCCTTGTTTCAAAATTGGTTTTTTACAAAGGATAACTAAAATTTGTTAATCCAACAATGAGAAGCGAAGCAAACAGATAAACGAAGTGTTGGTAATGAGGTGCATTTAATACTTTGTCACTTCGTACTGAGCTATTCTTATGTCGTTTCTGACAAGAATTAGTCTCTGAATACTGTCAAATGCAGTGTGTTTTAGGTAAATTATGAACATGATGATTATGCGTTAGATGCAGCTCGTAAAGTTTTATTTATTTACACAGTGAGTATTAAAGATTATTTGTAATGATCCGAGCACGCACCTTGGTGGAGCGAGAATCTGCGTGGAGGTACCTTAAGACTTTTTATCGACGTCTGGAACATTCGATGTCTTGAATAAGTACGTAGTAAACGCTTAATGAGTAGCTACACACTGCGAAATACTTGTTGTATTTACTTTTGATTACTCAATCTGAGCCATAGTAGAAAGAAATATGCAGACAATTATTTAATTTATTCTTTATCGATCAGAGAACAATAGTAGTTATATTACTAGTTTAAAAATGGACATATCCTATTGTAAACTTCGATTAGTTTTTAGGGTCATAGTCGTAGAGTTTCTTTAACGACTGTTTTATCTATTTTAATTATAGCAGTTGATTAAATAGTCTGAAGGTAACGAAAGCAAAAAGCCGGTGGTCCGAAGTGATCCGACGTTTTTGTATAATTACTTTGTCAATGGTTTTCGTTCTGTCAGTAAAAAGTGTTACAGAAAAAGAATCACGACGACTAAATTACTTACTAGGTAATTGATAATCATTTGCGCATGATTGTCGTTTGAGAATAAGGACTTAAAGTTATAGTTGTCATTAATTTTGGCGGACTAACAGCTGACTTCAATAACCGATCTTAATACAAACCTTTAATTTGAGTTCGAGTTTTGACCTAACTTATTTACAGTTTTAGTCAGAAATGAAGATCGATCCAAAGATTATGGATTAACATCGGTTATTGATATCCTTAGTAAAGGACCTTTAGTCATCAGCAGACGTTTCTAACTCGCGCACTCAGAGTCATTTAATGGTTACATAACCTAGTCCTTAGCAATTGTTTTCCATACAAAGTCGTTACTAAAGAATAGTTTAAGTAAGCATTAAATGACTCTGAGTGTGGCAGTAAGTGATCAAAGTAATGATGACGATGGTAACTGAAGGAACTTAAATATAAGTAATTGTAGATAAAGAGATCAAAAGGATCCAACATTTTTCTATACGTGTAGTGTCCACAAAATCCGGTCACAAGTAACAATTCCGTGTTCTTTGCTACTACTAAGAATTTAGGAATCTGATATCGACATGTCTTGATCCGGGAATTAATTTTGAAATTACATATTCATACATCGCGTTGCTTGACAGCGAGTTCTTAGTATTACATGTAGGTAAGAGACTGACGAGAATTATTTGTTAAATTCTTATTTGTAAAAGGTAGGTTTACTTTTAATGATTTTGTGTACAGCATATTCAAGTAAGGATTAAGCCTACAATGTTAACTTTTAATATTAAATACGACCTATAAACTGATTGTATTGAGAAAAACAGTTATAAGTATAAGGTCACATTATCAGCCTACGTTCATCAAGTGTACCGATTTACTCGAGTAAGGACAATAAGTTTTATAAGGCTTTGTTTGTTTCTCAGTAATAAATAATTATCAGTTAGGAAGTCTGTGAGATCGTATCTGGTGTAGGCTGTGTTGATAATAATCTTAGGCTTAAGCAATATGCAAACGCATTGACGATTTACCTTTATCATTAAGTAACTGTAAGCCGTCTGGACCTTTCCAGACGGCTTAATACGAGTTCGCTTTACGTTAAGCGAGATCAAAACGAGAGCGTGTAGGGCGCTGTGATTGGCTAGTTCATTGGAGCCGACCAATCACAGCGTAAAGCAAACTTTTACTAAGGCTCCTGTTTGTCCAATCCTTGAAGCTGTTAAAAATTAACTATCCAATGGTAAATACTCTATAATGTCATGATGTGCACGACTTGGACGAAAATGTTAGCCCTCATTATGCAGGCGTAATCTCTACGCCAAATCGACATTACGAGCTACGCTTGGGTACACTGTTTTTGGCAAACGTAAGACTATACGGACTACATCATGGCTACGCAACGTAGCGGTTACGCAAATTCAACTCTATGAACTTATTCGTTTGCGTATTTTTGGGTGATTATTTATCATATATTCTAATTAGATGGTTCGTAGTGTGTAGAGTTCAGTACAAACCTCCTCTTTAAAGGAAACTGTATGTAATAAATAGGCAGCGAACAAAATTATGTAAAAACAGTAAAATAAGCAGGCTCAGCGAACAAAATTATGTAAAAACAGTAAAATAAGCAGGCTTTAAGGGATGACCTCGCCAACTAATGGGCCGCACTGCAATAAAAAGCTAAAACACTATTAGTCATTACTTATTTTTATGAAATAGTCAATAATTGTTTGCAAGCAATAAATAAATAATTACCTTCTTTATATCAATAAAGTTTAAGTGCACTAGCAATGAGTCATTTTAAATTGTGCTAAGAGAACAATATTTCGACTGCACGGTTGGTGCACGGTGCATGGTTGGAGGCTGGGCAACCAGCTACCGTGCAACGTGTAGCGGGTTCGATTCCCGCACGGAGCAACTCTTGTGTGATCCACAAATTGTTGGACAGATGGTCATGATACCCAGAACTGGGGTTTCGTGTGTATGTAAACTTGTATATTTGTAAACGCACCCACGTCACAGGAAAAAATCCTAGAGCGAGGATATGCACGAATCTTGTGTTTTGGTGGCGCTGAATTAGAAGACTCTGCGTCAAATTAAAATGAATTATTTATATCTGGTAATAATTAAAATTTCTATATTTAATAATAATTCCTACATATATTAGCAATAATTCGATCCAGTAAATGGGGCAAGTAATAAGAACATTAGGAAACCACAAAACGGTAAGCAGTGTCAACTTACTTTATCTTAGCTTTAAGTCGTAGTAACCTTCACAGTTTAAATGTACACTGTTTTATTACTTAAGTTAAGTTTCTAGTAGCCTTTAAACGGTTGCTTTGTAGTTTTAGTCTTTGTGTATAAGCCGGAGATTTTAATTATTGAATCGCATCAGAATACTTATATTGCTTACGAAATACATGCATTGTTCTTGGTCTTAGTATATAGTCAAAAACCAGGAGAAGGAACGGGGTGGTTTTTAGTCAGTAAGAGTCTGACACTCCCTTTCGCCTCGCCCAAGGCGGGAGAAGCCATTGGATGAATTCCCCACTCAAAAAAAAGTATAATGGGTTTTACTAACGAATTCACGAAGGATATAAACGTATAGGGCATCATCAAATAAATATCTAGAGCATAATGTTACTTAATATAAGTTTACTATAAAGTTCGGAAGAATATAGGATGTTTGCACTCCTATACGCAAAACTACAGAACTTTGAATTAAAAGCAGAAAAATAACAAAAGGATTTGTGGTCTGGAATATCAAATGGACTTTTTAACTTAGCATCACGCGCTATGCTGTTGATAAAAGACAATAAATCATCTAACACCATCCGTAATAAGTACTATTACAATGTCGTAACAATTTCTGATAACTTGTTGATTTCCATCGGTTCCCAAGTCGACAATTATGATACTTATCTCAACAGAGTTCCAATCATCATTTTTTTTAATGATTAAGTGAATTATCTTGTTAGTTTAATTAACATGGACGATGCCTTCAAGTATTTTAATGGCATCTGACATACATACAAAAACTGTATGGTTAGCCAGTGAGGTATTTAGTACTATGTTTATAAATAAATGTACAGATCCGGTATAGATCCGGAACTGAGCTCAACTTTGTATAAAACCTTTGTTCGTGAGAAAGAAAAGTGATAAAGGTAATCGATTTTGTTTATTTTACGTTTGATTTGTTACAAGTGTGATTAGTATAATTCTTTATACCTAAATGGAATAACCAAACAACGAGAGTCATCATTATCGACCCGGAGCTGAGGACTGCCTAGCTATCGATAACCCATCGACGTTCGGCTCAAAAAGCAGAACTAGGAACGGGGTAGTTTTTAGTCATTAAGAGTCTGATATTCCCGAGAAGTCATTCTCAGGAGAAGTCATTGGATGATCTTGAGGGGGGGGGGGGGGGCTCAAAAAGAGTCATTATTATCATCGTCGGCCGGAATAAATCCAGTTGTGCACCTTGGATCCTAGTCCACAGGGTTTCTCGGTATCTACAGAATTTTGGTAGACGTAACTAGATGTCCAAAAATTAGGAAGATGCTGTCACGTAGTTTTCGGTCGCCAGTCTACTGTTTATTTCCATGTTGTCTATCACTTTACGTCTAATTCCTTGTGGTAATTATTTTAAAAATATATCCGGTATTTTTATTATGTTGACGGAAATGTTATGTTTGTATAAATAAATATTTAGTTTGAATCAATTGTACAGTGCAGAATGTTTAATTTATTCTATTCGATACGAACAGGTGTTCACTACCATTAATTTATTTCGCTGCTCAGATTAATAAACTCTAAATGGGATGAATAACTAAAATCAAAACTACAAAATAACAGCGCAGGAAAATAATAACTTTAGTCAAGCTTTCGGTAACGACTTTTTGAAAATATAAAACTCAATTTTGGTTTTTATTTCTTGATCTATAAACAATTTAAAAGATGGTTTAGATTACCTTTGTATATTTCTAGAAGCAATTATAAAGATATAATATTTTTATGGTATAAGCTGGTAAACGAGCAGACGGATCACCTGATGGTTAGCAATCGTCCCTGCCCTTGGACACCAGAAACACCAGAGGCGTTACAAGTGCTTTGCCGGTATTTTGGAGGTCAGGAATTTAAGGTTTGTTGGGGAATCGGGATTGGGCAGGGGGTAATTGGGCCTCCGGTAACCTCACCTACACAACGAAACGACGCAAGCGTTGTTTCACGTCCGTTTTCTGTCAAGCCGTGGTATCACTCCTAATATGGGTAAATGATAAATGATAAATGATATTTATTTTGCAAATAGGTTATAAAATAACACTTTTACACGTCAATCTCTTAAATAACTAGATGAGGCCGGCTACTAGGAGTACTAGGAGTGATATGGTATCTATAAATATAAATTGCAATTTTGAATGTTTTAAACTTTAAGATTCACGTTGCATAGACAAATGTCTGTTACTATGGGACACTTCCAGTGTATGAATAAAATACTTGGCGTAGAGCAATTTTCGCATAACACATGCTAGTGTTAGTTATGTTGCACGGAACTGTATTGGCAATATCGTGACGAATCAATATCACGATCTTATACAACACTGCATATAGAGCTACAGTTCTCATGTGAGTCTAACTTTAAGTTTCCTCATTGTATTTGTATTATTATTTTGTAGTATTGCTGATAAATAAGATTTTTCAGGATAACTTTCTGACTGCACGGTTGTTGCGGTGGCTGGGCAACTGGCTGCCGCGCAACGTGTAGCGGGTTCGATTCCCGCACGGACCAACTCTGTGTGATCCACAAATTGTTGTTTCGGGTCTGGGTGTCATGTGTATGTGAGCTTGTATGTTTGTAAATGCACCCACGACACAGGAGAAAATCCTAACGTGGGGCAAAGCTTTAAAAAAAAAAGAACGCTGTATGAAGGCTTTTTTTAAGGAAAGATCATCCAATGACTTCTCCCGCCCTTGGCGAGGCGAGAGGGAGTGTCATACTCTTACTGACTAAAAACCACCGCGTTCCTACTCCTGCTTGCCGAGCCGGAGCCCCGGTAAAACTGCTAGATAGTCTGCAGCTCCGGGCTGTAAGAAGGCTAAAGAAAGGATATTTCAAGATAATGACAACTAAACAAGACGACTTTAGCTAGAACTTCAGACATAAAATCACAACTTCATAGGTAAGTGGTTCACACGCATTACGCATGCGTGCAGTAGTCATCGAAGGCGTTCGTTGGCCGTTGGTAGTGAGTGCTGTTCACTAAACCACACAGCCTTGGGTAGAGTCAAGGTGGCTACGTAACGTCCCGAATCACGTCGTGTGGCCTGCAAGCCGCGCGGCGCCCGCGCAGCCGCGCACACAATGTCGAAGGTGAAAGTCAAGGTCACACGTAACTCTGATCTAATGGACACCATGCACATTATGTAACCAAACAATTTTCGATAAAAGCTTCAATTGTTACAGCAATTTAAACAATTGTTCACGTTCAACCAATCGTGAACTTGCACGCTTCTTAATTTTATTGTTTTTAAAAAATCTATAAATAATATTATGTAGTTATGTTTTAAATATAGGATCGGGTTGTTTTAAGTTTCGTGGTTTTTTGTGAATGTGGTTTTGTTCTTTCGAATCGTTCTAGAACGTTCGATGCTTCGGCAAGCCTCGGCCTCAGTGCTGTGCAATATTTTCACGTTGTGGTGTTAAATTATATTATTACGATGTACATTATTGATAATAACTTGCTTTAACCGTACGTCGAGGTAACTATAGATGGATACAAGAAGCGAAATTTAATGTAATTATTGTAAGTACCCCGCGCTTAATTACTTGATAACTATCTCACACAATCAAATCGGTCGTTATAATAACACTTAAGAAATCGGCTACTGCTCGTAATTGACCATCGGGATTTTTCACGTATCGTCTCGTTATAGTCTGAGGGCAATGTACCCTAACACCATCACACTGACCCTATTAGTGGGAAAACCAAGGCTTTTATATTAAATATCCTTTGAAGGTGCGTCAAAGGTATCAAATGATACCGTCCACCTTTTCATGCAGTACAGGAAGTTAGGTCAAAATCAATTAGGCTTAGGCTGACTATGGAATGCAATACTCACGAGATTATGGCTCAAGCGAGATTGTACTTTTGTATGTTTTTTTTTTTGCAAATAATCAGTATCTAATACTTGTATCAGTTAGTAAAAACTAATGAGATTATAAGACACACATTTATTTAATTGCCTTTTCTATGAAATTAAGTTACCCGAACGAAGTCGGAGATAGAAGCTAGTGGTTTTTTTTTAATTTTAAGTAGTTTACTACATCTAATTCATCTTTGCCATCATACCAAATAAAAACAACAACCAGCCTTATCTCCTAATATTAAAAAAAAATCCTTTAGTATATCAATCTCGTTAAAGCAAGATCTTACGAGATCGAGATTGCATTCCCTATAACTGAACCTTAAGTTCATGAAATGAAGTTTGATAGCTATTTGTGACAACCAAGGCCATTTACTTGTTAGGTCAATCTTAAATGTGAACTGCGAACGAGAGGTCAAGTAGTTGCAAGACTGTTTAACTTTAGTTGTCAGTTTGAACATAAGCAATGGGTGGTAAAGTTGTATAAAAAATTGGTATAAATAGTTGGGCCCATGTCTGTACGAGGGGTCTTATCAAAGATATCGTTTTCCTATTAATTCTACTACTATTGCTACTACTACTAGGATATGAAGATAGTTAATCTAATTACCATTATGCTAAAGCTGTGTATCTTCTCCAGACTACGTTACGTATGTAATGGACGCATAAAAGTAACATCGGTAATGTGAATAGGAGTCGCTTAGATATGCTAACCTGTTTCCATAACCTTATTCAATAATTTATGCTAATCTTATCCGAGAATTCCTGAAGAATGAGGCCTGAAGTACTCCTAATTGGCTTACTTGTATGACCAGATACATGGATAATGAAGATCGCCAAACAACTATTTAAGAATCATACTAGGTGACACTGAGTATTTTATACTTATTCTCATCGTAGGGGCAAAAACGTGCGAATATCGCAAGGAAATCGAGACCAAATTAATGCAAAAAATGTTGAAAACATTGTAAAAATATCTATTTAGGGCAAGTGACCCGGTTGTGGCCATCGACCCCTTTGTGGCCACTTGGGCCTTCAAATATTTATAACTAAGGCATGGACAAATAAATTACTCTGTGATGTACAGTATTTAAAATATTGAATATTGGAGACAATAATACCGTTGGCAGCTTTAATGTGTCAAACTTCACTTCGATGCAACACGTCATTCTTTTTAGTTGAGGATGAAATTGTTAAGTTCTTAACAAAAAGGCTAAGGCGAGCGGGTGAGGATTTGGTTTTTATTTTTTAAATCTTTGCTTATTGTTTGGATGTTTATGTTAATACTACATTAAGAATATATTGTCTAAGTGAAACTAAAGTTATTTTGTCGCCATATGTTTCAGAAGTGAGGTTTTTAGAAGGTGGCCACTAATGGAGATAAAATTATGAATTTCTCCATCTTTGGCCACATGGCTGGCCAAAACTAATGTACACAGACACCCGACTTCTTCCCCTTTATTTTATCGTGGCTTTTTTTCCTTGGCTTTACATATCAACAAATACATATTTTTCATTTTCAGAGATGCAATAAATTGCCTTCACACAAAGGGAGGTCAGTTTACTTTGCAGCTTTTACCAACGTCATAGAAATGTTGATCTCTTTATTTGTAAGTTAAATTCAAGTGAAGTAATAATATTTCATATTTTCCAAACTAAATGAAAACCATTGTTTATAAAATGTGAAATTTAATTAATAAATTTTGATTACTTTTATTGTATTTTTGATGGCCAGAACTGGCACACGACCGTGGCCAGAAATGGCACGAACCTGGCCAAAAATGGCACAAACTCCCTTTTTTTTTCTTTTTTATACAGTTATTTTTCTATTGGACGTTCTTTAAAAAAAGGGTTTTCTTAGGCAAGGTTAATACATGTTAAATGACTTTTTACAAGAAATATGTTCGTGATAACAAAAACTATAAGTTAAGAAAGCCTCAAAGTCGACAAAATTCTTAAAGTGGCCACAACCGGGTCACTTACGATATTTAACGACTTTACGTGGCTAGCTTGCATCGTGAATGTAGTAATAAGCAAATGATTATTTGTTGAGGTGCCATCTAGGTTTATTACCCATAAGAATATAATGCGAATATGCAGACAGAAAGTTCAATGACCATGCATGGATAATAGTGTTAAAGTAGGTACTCATTTCTACATATTAGGCTAGGCGACGCCTAATGATAAAAAAGAACGCTTTTGAAAATAAATAATGTGGATTCTGTGTATTGTCACTTCACCAAAACTTCTGCTTCTTATTTTTGTGCCTGTTTCCTAAACTATTTGGTGTGGCGTCGGTAGACGCCTAACAGGCCACACCAAATAGTACAGGAAACAGGCGAGGACATGAGGTACCCCTCATGTCCTCTTTCTCCATTCTCCCCTATCAGACTTCATTTTATGTATTACCTACAAATTCCTTTCTCTTAGTAAAACAGTTTAGATTTCCTTGTTTTGAAAAATCTTAGCTTTGTTCTCGTTTTTGTTCACACCATCCAATAAAAACAGTTTTCAATACCGTTTAAAAAGCCGTCTTGTCACCGTTAGCACCAACTATTTATTGTCTACCTTGTATTATAAAACCGTATAAGCAACAAATTCATGCGAAAACAAGAAAATCCTTATGTGCGGTTGTTATTATGCGTGCCTGCAATAATATCAGAGTAATGCTTTGTGTACTTGGTGTAATTGCTTCATGTGTTTACATAATGTATTGTGAGTTTAATTAACGCGTCTACAGAGTATGTGACCCTTTCAAGAACATGCGTCGGTTCCGGCATCGCACAGTTCGACTGCCATCCGGGGCAATGTCGAGGCTCCTATAATTATACCCACTGCTAAATATTCATAGCCAAGCCAGCTGCTACTTGCACAGGCAACGGATTCAAGTAGTTATTATTATTATACTTAATCTATTGTCTTATCTACGTACCGCGTACATTGTTACAGCCATTTACAGCAAAACCGTCATCAAGTCGCGTCAATTAATGTTCCTGGGCTCGCTGGGCAGTGCATTCAATCCCATCTTATAACGAATTCTTCATTGCAGAGCCATAAAATTACTTATAATTGCAAAAGCTGAATAATTACACGGCTGCCACAAATGATTCAGATTGTGATCGTGGCGTGAACTGAAAAGTATAGCCTTGTCCTCTTTGATTCAAGTCGGGGCAAACAGATCAAGGCAAATATGTGCAGTTCGTTAGTGACACGTACCCTCCGACACGCAGACCGTTTCACTTATCATTTTACATTTTCCATTTTATAAGTAAACAATGGGTAAACAATAAAATGTGTACACCGCCTAACTACGTAATCGGTTTACCTCCAACATCAATGTTACTCCGGTCATGTAGCGTAACACTAATGAACGGAGCTATTACGTGAGCCGGCGACTGGCATGTGCTCGCCTAATGTCTGTCACCAAGGTGCCACATCTCGGGTGCGCTCCGCGAGTGTTCGCCGGGTGAGGTCGGCGTCTATTGCAGCACCTTCGTAATCCTCTGAATAAATTCAATGTCAAGTGCGTGAGAGTCGGTGTGGTGTCGTGCAGGGCATGGAGTCAACTCGGAGGACGAGTCGTGTCCAATGCTTACTGGGGCGAGGTTTCTTCGCATAAAAAATCGAGTCATGCACATTCAGGCTAAGGTCTTGAGTGGCGGCTCGTGTCTCCCCCGCGGTCAAGTACGCGCCATCTCGCGGCTCCGGCGGCGCAGCGGCCGCACCGGTTACTTACTGCCGATCTACATTCTACTGTTTGTTGTGTTCCATGCGGAGTTCAGTCACGTACACATTATTTCAACTTGAGTTCAACGGAATCTGGCCTGGTTTAGTGCTAACCTTCGGTCTGCCTTCTTGCCCGGAACCACCTTTTGGATTTATTTGTATCGGTAAAAAGCTCGAAGAGGAGCAGTAAGGACCATTTTTATCACATCCAATGGGATATTTCAATGGGCTGGTCTTTTTGCCACCATCTTAAACTATGAGCCGTCAGCTTCATTGTTTACCTCCTACCTGGACACCACTTCTGGATGTTGAATGGAAAATGTTAGTTTTTTTTTTATTGATCCTTTTTCCTTCTTACGCTTCGTTGAAGTGAATATTACGAAACGAAAGAGGTCAATTGTTTGAAGTAGACAAATCAGTTGCAAGCCAAACAATGCCTGCAATTACATCGACGCTGAGTTTCTGTGCCGCGCCATCCTTGCTGTTAACTCATGAATATCTTTAGATCATTACCATTGTTTGTTATTGGACATCGACTGATTAATTAACCAGTAACCTGGTAGGTACGAATCGCAGAACTTATTAATAATTATTCGCGTTTTTAAACTAACTTGATTTTATACATAGATGACATTATTATATCAGTTTTTGTATTACTGAAAATAGGGGATATGGTTAGGTTATGTATTTCCTAGAAAAATAAATACAGATTCGTATGATGAGTCCATGGTCCAGGAGTAGCTCGCAAATGTTGTGAGAACGGCGCATACGCCCAATGTAGACGCAGCATTTTGCGAGCGTATAAAGTCGCGACCAAAAAGCTTATCCTGGTAGAACATGAACAAAAGATAATTAACTTTATTACCTTTACATTAAATTGACTATTAAACGACAAGAACTATCTTTAGAAAATATCCTGCTTTAAAGGGCATCGAATTACGAAACGAATTCTATTTTTACACAGCGTGTTTTGGTAAGTAGTTTTCTTGTAATAGGGAGAGTATGTACCACAACAAAAAAAGATGCCATGAAGCCAAATCAATGTTCGAGCGAATGGAAACTTCTAGAACACAAAGTTCCTGTTTCGGTAGTGCGTGAAACATGAAGTTTATTTAATTTAAAAATCGAACCGTAATGAAGCTTGAACCTGTAATGAAGCGTGAAGTGTAACTCAAGCGACATTGACACTGAAGGAACACCTCGTTCCACCAAATTAAAATGTTCTAATTACAACAGTAGAGGAACTTTCCTAACAATATTGCACAGAATCATGTCTAGTCATAACAAAAACATTGTTGGGAATTCCTTTATTTATAAAAGCAATTTGATAGACTCAAGTCAAAACATATTAATTTTTTTGCCACTTGTGCCTTTAGGTACAATGTGGTTTTGTGGATTGATAACAAAGGTATCAATTTTAACTTCAATTAGGGTTCTATTCACGACACATAAAACATATACGTATCAATAATATATTTTTGGCTTAGTTCCTAATCGTCAATCAGATTCTTAATAATGGGTAAGCCAAATTCACAAATTAATTTTCTATGACCAATAGCAGAAGTTCTTAAGAAAATTGTTTAAGCCTAGGCTCTAAAGATCCTGATCCAGAGCTGCGGACTACCTAGCGGGTTTACCGGAGCTCCGGGTCGAAAAGCAGGAGAAGGAACCGGGTGGTTTTTAGTCAGTAAAAGTCTGACACTCCCTCTCGCCTCGCCCAAGGCGGGAGAAGTCATTGGATGATTTTCCCCCCTCAAAAAAAAGGCTCTAAAGATCAGCCAGTAAATAATGAATGACCTGTAACACTAATTGTTGCGTCTACCATGATAGTTAGGTATATGTTTATTTAATCAACTTTGGACTCAATTGTTCCTTTTTTAATAAATTAGGCATTTTTTATCGAATTTTTATTATCAAAACTCTACTTACTGTTATTGTGTTATATGTTAATAATTTGTGGTCCTTTGGTACGCACGCACCTACCATCATGGTCCTTCAAGATAACCTTTAGCTAAGAATAGGACCATTACCATGTAAAAGGGTCTAAGATGATAGAGTTACCATGAAGATTATTACTATTTATTACTTAATAGCCGTTCCATAATAGATGGTTCTTTGAAGTAACATTACTTATAATAAAGTTAAGTAAATATTAATTGACTCAATTAGGGAACGATAAACGTTATTTAATTAGTATTAATATTAGTAAATACTATAATAAAAAAGTTATATTTCCCGCATTAATCTGTAGCACGCGTCAATCAAGATAATAAATATTTTAGCGTTTTTTTTATAATAGGTGAATTTCCACTCTAATAGTCATACGTCCCTATTGCTATGCCGTGGTAATACACCCGGGGCACGAATGAAGTTATAAATTGACAGGTTTTCCACACTTTAATCTTGAAACTATGATTACATTTTATAATAATTATGGTCTTATAGTGCCTTGAACTGTGTCGATAGATCGCGTCATTGCTTCTATTAGATCAGAATAATTGTTTAATATAATAATGTGGCTACCGAAATATTTTGCACAATCATCTGATCGTAAATACGAGAAGTTTGTTTTATGTTTTTTTTTACTATTTACAAATTCTTTTAAATCAGAAACCAAAATAAGTGTCAATTGTTTCAATAGGATTCTAGTTCTATAAAAGTTTGTTGATGTCCAAATTTTAGACTTTAATCTTTAATAATAATTACTAAATCAACAAAACGACATTGTCATATGAATAATCAATTAATTTGGAGGTTACATCTTGAGGAGTTATTTGGTAGTTAGACTATGTGTTCATTTTAGTATTATCGAACACCAGACTTAATGAAATCATACTGTGAAATATTTTTTGCGAAGTTTGTATACATGTAATTTGGAAAATAGGTAGAGCACACTGATAATCATAACGAGGAAGAACTAAAATGACTCCACTTTTTCACAATATCCCAAGTCGATGTGTTTATGATTGTGTATGCCCAGTTTACAATACCACTAATTACATCAACAAATAACGGGTTACATAATGACTAACTAAACTGTCTGATAATTAGATAGCTTAGGTTTTTTCTTCTTGGTTAAACCCGCATCATCTTATATCTTTCACAAGTTGTGCAATACCTACCATTTACGGTCTTTCCCTACTGGCAAATATAATCGAGAATAATTTTGATGCAACATGCAAACTTCGAGTCACCGTTTCATTAGTATACAACTAAGCAAAGTGATTATTAAATTCAATTAAAAGTCAGGTTTCGACTGCCGTAATAAGTGTTTAACAACTAGTTATTTAACCTTTTAAGTGTTAATATTATTAAACATTGCCTACTAATAAGCAGTATACTATAGTTTTGCATTTATATTATTACCGTATCTATACCTAATGCTGATAAATTTATTGAGATTTTATTATTGACACAATGCTTAGTAAAGTTGAAATAAGATCCTTCATTATAATCTGGATGGTAGGATCTAGAAATGGTTAGGACCTATGGTTAGATGATGCGGGTATCATAATAAGGTACATACTACGTATTTGAGACCAATTCTCAAACTCTGCGAGGTGGAGATACGGTAATGGAATTTCTAAAGATGGACTTTTAAATATGCTTAAATTAATAGGCACCTGACATCGTAGTAAAAAATAATTTATTACAATTAGACAAGGATGGCACTGCATCGTCAAACAAAATATTAAAAATGTCAGTCTGACAGTCAGTCCACTAGTGAGCCTATTTGCTCGTTCCGAAATTTTGATTCCCAATGGAGGGGAGAGAAAGAGGAAGACATTCCATAGGTTACTCTTTTCCAATCAGGTTCACAATACAACTCTTGGTTACAATATTTCGTTGATGAAAGAGACTCCATTTTGTAAGTAGGAATTATACTTCACATAATAAATTGAATTTTTAAATAATAATAGGCAATGTTACACGTGCTGAATATTTTATTGAGATATTTAAAAATATTTTTTACAATGTATTATTTGCATAATAGTTCAACGCAATACACGAACACTTTATTATTAAAGAATCGTTTGATTTATTATTTATTGAATACTTAGTCATTTAATTGGTTTTAATTATATTATCTACTATGGAACGTAATTACTTCCTTATTATACATTTTTATGTTACCTATTGTTTATTTATTATCTCAAATAAGTAGTTAAAGATGGATGTAGTCTACGTATCCTTGGGAAATCTTAATTAAAGATTTTTATTTTAAGTTTTAACTGATGATTCAAAATGTTCAGTTATAGCATGGATTGTGGAGTTGCGGGCGCATTTCCTATTAAGTACATACCTACATGGTTTTCGTAACATAACTTGTGAAAAATAATTCAATTTTTTTTGTAATGTGTAATGTGAGTATGTGTGAAATGTAGTACTTATTGAATTAATCGTAGGTAGCGATTATTGCAGCCTTGGTTTCAGATCATAGAACACGAATCGAGGCTTGGGCGTCGAGCTGAGACGACATTTGACATGCTGTCATGATTCTACCACTTCGGTCCAAGTGTGTATATGCAGCTACACATTGAAGTATACACAAACCAGTTTATCATGGACTCGCATTATATGATATTTCCCCACTTTCAACGGTCAATTTATAGTGGTTTTGCATAGCTTGATCTATAGCCGTATCTACATAGCCAACTATATATAAAAAACTCGTTATTTTTTTCACACTAAATAATATTCTTTTTTTAAGAAGAAACTGGTTTAAGTAAACTTTAATTAAATACACCACCAGCATCAGTACAGTTAGGTACTAGTAAGATATAAATTATGGGACGAATACGTTTACATGATATTTACATAATAGCATCGGGCGTGTCATTCTGTAGGTAGGTATATACTTTATCTCGTACATAATAATTAATTGAATTCATACATTTTCTTTTATAGCTGCATTTTTTAAAACCGCTGTTATTATTTACGAAAAATCGAAAATCACTGAAAGTTGACACTAATCTTAGTAAAGCTTAGTATCGGTCGCCTATGAGGAAAAAAACAGAATAGGTAGATTTAAACATGACATTTAAAAATATCTTATAATTTAATTCCCAGGTGCTTTCGTACTACCTTCATAGTACCTATCTTAGATACCTGATGCCACTCTTTCCTTGTACCTGTTATGGAGGGTCCTAAGTTACGCGGTTGGACTTTCCCATTCATCCAATTACCTAGGCTTTTAAGTCTTAAGATTTAAGGGAAAACCACTACGCTACCACCATTTATGTTAGTGACCCATCACTACCGCAAAAAGGACTTCCTATCTCGGTTTTTTTCCGACCACAAAATGCGACTACTAATTCTTAAAATGAATAATTATTGTATCTTTAGTAAAATGCATCGATCAGGTTGACTAGCGGCTCTAAGGACCAAAAGCTATGAATTTTGGTCCTTTGGTGTGCACGCGAAAGATCGCTTCCATTTTGGTGAAAAAGACATTAAAAGGATTTAACTAATTTACATTTTATTTTTCCCAAGTGTCAACAATAAATTAAGGTACCATGTTCTAAAATCGAGTCTTTTATTGATTTGTCAGTGCCACTCAGTGCCCTTAGTAGTTTGATTTACTCTCGTACTAAGTGTACAGATGCAAACTTGTACTAAGGCTGGGCCGGTAAAAATACTCAAAATATTTTTGAAAGTCCTCAACCACAAGTAATTTAGAACTCTTCTTCTTATTTAGGTAGACGTCATATAATCTGTAAATAAATGTACTATTTTGTTATTTTATTTCGTCTTGTGTTTCGAACCGTGGCAATATAAAAAGGATCGTTAAAATTAAATTGCTGTCAAGTGCATGTAACCACTGTCTGTCTCCAGTGCATGATTCCGGTGGACAAAAATAGGATTATTAAGAGCCTAATATTGTCGAAAAACACAATAGCTTCATTTGAAAACGTATTTTTGTATGTAATTTACTTGTTTGTCTGACAGACTGACATTTTAATCAAGCTTGTTCAACACGTGGACTTTATTTGTCCAAATCTTCAACGTTATGTCTGAATCTATTTTATGAAAAGGCACTCTGACCTACAAGTGGTGGATTAAGCTACCTTTCGCTAGGTACTAACGTTATTATTAGCGAAAATAATATAATATATCTACTCTATGAGTAACATTTAAATTCAAAAATAAATCCCAATTCCCCAGCCAGAAAATCTTTTTTAATTAAGACCCTAATCTATTCTTATTAATAAAAAAAAAACAAGGATGGATATTATAAGGATTTGCTAATAAAATCCAATAATTTCTCTATCAAATAGGCTTCTTCGCTGGTAACGACTTCTCTTTTTACTGGATTCGAATAATGTATGTTGGTATGGTACCTATACATAATATAATAAGCCACTTAGGTAATTCCTTTATTGGAGGATTTTTATGGAATAGGTGGCAAACGAGCAGAACAGTCACCTGATGGCATGCGATCAGCGCCGCCCATGGTCACTAGATGTTATACAAAACTGGCAGTAAGCGAGATGTTGGTCAAACGCAGACTTATCAACGCTAAAAAAAAAAACATAATAAACCCAGCAGCGGTCGAAGCCTGGGCTTGCTGTCATTGCAGCTGTAAGTCTTTGAGGAGTGGCTAGAGAGGCGCCACGGCGTCCTCACCTTTTTTTTTTTTTTTTGGTGACGGGGGGAAACCTTCAAAAGGCGCCTAGCTTTTTGGGGATAAAAAACTAGGGAGTGTGGGATTTTTACCTCACTAAAACCACCCCGGTGGCCACCCTTAAGGGGCACCGGGTCCTCTCAATAGACCTGCTCCGGAGCCCCACGGTGCAACGCCTGTTACGGCACTTCCCTAGGGAGACGTGTGTCTCCCATGAGCCTTGCTGTGCAAGTTGCACGGCAGCACGTGACCACTGTGCCGCCGTCTTCCCTGAGGTCACTGGGTGGGCGCCTAGAGTCCCCACTCTATGCGCCCGTGGCCCCAAAGGACCGCTTGCAGTTATACAAGCGGAATTTCGGCGTATTAGGCGTCAAGGCGGTTGCCTCCTCGACGCCTTCTACGAACGGGATCGGCCCTCTCGCGATCCCGCTCAGCAGCCTCCTTTTGGGACATTACAGTCTCACAAAAGGAAGCCACTTCCCTCCAATTTTCTGTCTCTGCCAACATAGCCCTAACTACTGCTGACAGAGACAAATCTCGCCCGATCCTGGCGACCAGGATCCGCCGCTCAGAGGTCCACGCTGGGCACTCTTCGAGCGTGTGCTGTGCGGAATCCAGGTCACCTCCACAGTGATGACAATTCGTCGTAGCTTCTCGCCCAATCCTGTTCAGGTACTCACCGCTCCTCTCTCTTAAGCCAGGCTTCGAAGTGCGGCAGAATGGCTTCGACAACGCGCTTGCGTGAGTACTCCGGCTGTTCAAGCCGCTCACGCCACCGCTCGAGCGCGTGTCGCCTTTCTTGCCGCCTCAGCCTTACGAACGCCACTCCTGGCACGCTACCGCCATTTCGGCGGGCAGTGCGGATTTGGTCATACACCTTCGCGTCCATATCCGCCAGGATGTCCAACGGCGGAAAGCGAGCCAGGAGAGTTGCCGCCTCAAAGGACACCGTTCGGTATCCTCGTGCGATACGGATGGCTATTTTCCGCTGCAAGCGATATATTTTCGTCCTACAGCGTCGGACGCCTGATAGTCGAGCTGACCAAACAGGCGCCCCGTAAAGAACCATCGATCGCACGACACCCGCGTAGAGGCGGCGAACTTCTTCTCGAGGTCCCCCAATGTTAGGCAGCAGTCTGTGCAGAGCACCCACTGCCTTCTCGACTCGGGGGACCAGGCGTTCGAAATGCTCTTCGAAGCCCCACCGACCATCCAAGGTTAGGCCTAGATACTTTATGTATCGCCCAACCTGGACATGCGCATCTCCAACGTAGACAATGACGAACTGGGTGGCTCCCTGGTCTTCGGGAGCTTATGGAACCATAGAGCCTCAGTTTTATGAGGCGCTATTTCCAGGCCCAGTCCGCGAATAGAAGCCACGACTTTTGCCACCCCGAGCTCTGAAAGCCGGATAGTGTCCTCAAAGTTAGTCCCACTAGCCATGACCAACGTGTCATCTGCATAGCAAATGACATGGACATCAGCAGGAAGTTCGACACGCAGGACCGCATCATAAGCGAGGTTCCACAATAAAGGACCCAGCACAGATCCCTGTGGAACCCCACACGTAATCCCCCTCCGCTGAACGCTACCGCCCCGGCCCACATAGCGAATGTGCCGGTCGCATAGGTAGGCCCCGATAATGTTTTGCAAATAGGGAGGAATTCTGTGATAAACAAGAGCCTCCCTGATTGCCTTCCAGGGTAGGGAATTAAAAGCGTTGACGATATCTAGACTTATCGCCAACGCAACCCTACCCTGGGACACTGCCTGATCCGACAGCGAGCGGACGGCGTCCTCACCTACCGCCTGACGCAGGTGCTTACCGGACATGGAAGCTTCGGTAGGTTTCTGTTTCTGATTGGGCGGGAGGAAACGCCCGGGTGTCATCACTGCGAAGACCGCCCGGAGGACACGGTGGAACATACGCTTGCGGTCTGCCCTGTAGCTCGCCGCCCGACCAGAACCAGACCAGTGCGTGCGGGCGTCGCGTTCTGCGCGCGCCTCAAAGAGCCATCAGACCACCACAGATGGGGCCCAGTAGGGCTGATGCCTAATCCGGAGCTGCGGACTACCTAGCGGGTTTACCGGGGCTCCGACTCAACGGGCAGGAGTAGGAACGGGGTGGTTTTTAGTCAGTAAGAGTCTGACACTCCGTCTCGCCTCGCCCAGGGCGGGAGAAGTCATTGGATGATTTTCCAACCTCAAAAAAAAAAGGGGTCGAAACCGAGACTGTTTTGTCACACTTGCGGCCACTCGATCAACAACACTTTTACAACATGACAACTAACAATCTACTAAAACATTAAAATGATAACCATAATACAATTACTATAACAATCTACGGTAATTTTCCTCTGTAAAAAAAAAAATATATGCGATGACACTATTCTATGAGATTTCAAAAGAAAAAAAAAACATCCTGTTTATAAATAAAACATTTACGTTGCAGTACGGTCTAAAACGATACCTACTCGTTATTATGGAAATAGTCAATTATTTAATTTGAAATATTATATACTCGTAGCTAGCTGGTCGGATCCCAATTAAAATGAGCGGACATCCTCTAACTAAAGGCAAAATTGAAAGGAGGGCGAATCACCACGGTCTGGCGATCCCCGGCATATTGCTGTACCATCGTCATTAATTTACAAATATTACAATCTTTAATATAGAAATAACAAATATGTTTCTCAATAAGACTTTGAAATATGGTGCAGCAGATATGATCACTGATTAAAATGCATATTAGAATACATTGTTCGACCAGTTTCAATATCATTCAGTTTGGAAAGTTATACCCCTTTTAAGACGATCGGGAATCCTTGAAGATGCGCCTAGAGTTTTGGGAAGAAAGAATACGGAGTGTAGGATTCCTTCCTCACTAAAACCACCCTATGGTCACCATCTGCAACGAATACCTAATTTATGATGTTTCAATTTGTGAAGTAAGTAGTAAGAACTTCGTTCGTTCGACTACCGAGCAAGGGACTTCAAAAGAGAGGCGGTAATTAAATCTTTTGTCAGAAATATAGAGAGCTGAATATCTGCATAGAGGTAGACACTGTATAGTTAGTTAATATGTAGATAAGTTAGCAAAAATACAAAGCAGTCTCCAATGACCTTCGAGCTTCATTACCTCTGGTTGTATCTCGTAACTGACTGTAAAACAAAACTAATTAATTAATTACATTAAGATTAATAATAATTGCAAAAGGTTTTTTGTTATGAATAAAGTTACTTCTATCCTTAACGAGTACCCAAGGACCACAATCATGCCTAATTAAAGCCAAGTCTATTTTAAGTTTTATACATGTAATAAAAAAAGTAATTAAATTTTCATAATATGACTTACTTGACGTTCCCTTGTGATACTTAAAGTGTGTTACAAAAAAAAAACGTAAATGGATTGACCTTTTTTTGCAAAGGGACGGTAACGTGTTACATAATCCGCGACTAGTACATACCATACTTATGTATCGACATTATATTATGTCTGTATCTACACCCACAATCAACCAGTTCTATCAGACCCATTTTTTAGAGGACGTTATTGTTACCGAGGGTTCTTATACAGCTGGACACCTGTATTTTAATATGCCAATATCATTGATCGATCTATGCAATATTTTTTTTATGTCGTTTAAGTAAGCTAAGTAAGAACATTATGTCAAACAGTGACTGCTTGGCCTAAAATCTAGTCTAACAGCATACTAAAGGCGAATTATTTTTACGTAATACATAATAAGGGTGCTTTACACCATAGATGTGCTATGTAGATATGCTACGAAGATGTATTAATAAGCTAAGCTATAAAACTATGTGACCATTTCCATCGATACTAAACTATGTAGCTGTGCGTGTAAGATGTGCTATGAAAATGCGCTGCTGCAAAGTAGCTGTGCGAGGTAGACGCGTAGCTCGAGTATGTATGTGATGTATCTATAGAACGGAAGCCATCGTACACATCCACAGCACGATTCCATAGTACGCATCCATAGTACGCATAAACAACAGGTTAGTCGAGTCCGTTTTCACCAGTGGTAAGCTAGGCCCTCAGCTCCTTTACATATGTAGGAATGTATATAAATAGCCAGTATCTCTGTACCTGTACCTCCTGTTGCCAGCATTTACAGGCAAGTGTAGTGTAGGGTGCAGATCACCACGGATGGGATGCAGTAGGACCCGACCCGGAGCTGCGGACTGCCCATCGGGTTTACCGGGTTACGTGGTAGTTTTTAGTCAGTAAGAGATTAACACTCCCTCTAGCTTCGCTTTATGTATAACACATCCTTAATAAACACATGCTTTTAAATGAATAAATCTCACTTTTTACGTTACTATTTTTCCATCGATAACAACGGTGATAATTATGACGTATCGTGTGTTACAATGCAACCGCGCAGTGACGTCACGACCCCTTTTATTTTCGTTATCGATTTTCACCGCCATCTCCTGTTAACCGGTAAGCCATGATAACCAGCGAACAACTCCCCCATACAAAGAGCCCGCTCACCAAAATAGGGTATTGGGGTACTATGCGGATGTTTCCATTAACATATGAGTAGTTTGTGCCGCGACTTCACTCGTGTTTTCAAAGCATTTATTTATAACTACTTTAATAATGGAAATAGGTTATACTATTATGACGCCCGTTTTTTCGCTGTTATTTTATATTTGCTAATACAACAGCTGGCACGCCTCTTAGCTACTCTAGGTATACAAATAATACTCGTACAGGTGCTAAAGGTGGCCACCAGGATTTAGTGAGGTAAAACTCCAACACCCCTAGTCTTTTATCCCCAAAAAGCTAGGAGACTTTTGAAGGTTACCCCCGACACCAAAAAAAAGTAGGTATCCAAATAATAAATTGCTTTTTATATTCAAAATTTTGTACAATAGAAAAAATAATTCTTCACGTAGGCGTTAGTCTTTATCTTAAAATTATAGCCAATTTGGAAAAAGCTTACCTAAAAATAATTGTTCCAAAATTAATCTTAGAGGGTCTTAATTAAAAAGAGGGATCATCTTCAATTACTTTCTATTGGTACGTCTCTAGAGATTTTGGAATTAAAAATAGTACCTAATATACGACCAAATAGGTACCAGTGTCTCGATTGAGACCTGTTGAGAAGACAGTCGCGTTACCGATAGTCACAAGTGCAATTGCTGAACGAAGAAGACCTCTCGTGTTTGATTCAAATTCTCTTCGGAAATGTCATTAAATTTTTTAAATTCAAATTCGGCATACTAATTTTCTCGCCCAAAACACGAAACCTGAATGAAATATTAAGCAAAAAATAAATATTCACCATCGGGGATTAAAATACCAGATATCATAAGACTAATTGGACTGGATTCTAATCAAATGTTAATGCATAAAGCAACTAGTTTTAATTTAAGGGGAAATAAATTTAAATAAAATTTGTGCAAATGAAAACGTTAGACAAGCCTATGACGCAGTAAATACTGTCGTTTGTATATCCGGTTTGCGAACCTACGGCGATCGTTCAACAAATCAAACTAAAAGGTAGTTACACTGGCAATTTAATGAGTAATCAATCAATACTAATTTATTAACAGGTGTCGCTTAAAAACTATAGAAGTTTTCGCTTTTGAAGTACGTACTATAAAACAATTTTCGGTTGCTCGCATAAAGCATCCATCATCAAAGACCAACGAATTACTACGTATTACTAATCTATTTCCACCTCTAGTACATAATATTTTTTTGGAATAAGTAGGTCATCAAACGAACAGACGAATCCGCTGGTGGTAAGCAATCGGCACCGCTCATGAAAAACCGCATCACCAGAAGAGTTATTTACAAAGAGGGTCTTTGCCATAATCTCCACGTTTGGCAGGCGGGCTGAAAATCCGGAGCGGCGGCGGACTACCTAGCGGCTTTACCGAAGCTCCGACTCGCAGGGAACGCAGGAGTAGGTACGGGGTGGTTTTTAGTCAGTAAGAGTCTGACACTCCCTCTCGCCACGGCCAAGGCTGGACGTTGAGGGATTTTCCCCCAAAAAAAGGCGGTTTTGCGGATTTTAACATGTAATTTTAAAGATTCAGATGTATGACCAGAGAGCGCTACTGCCCGGTCTCTGTCAAATGTGTAGACAGTAAAAGTTTAAAAGAAGACGCAACTTATACGCTAAACTCAGCCACGATAGAAGCATTTACACATTGTACACCCACGAAAAAAACACTTACTCATTGTAGGAAGAAAATGCAAATAATACGCCTACGACTAGTATTATATAAGTTCAAGTAATGTATTGGTGATTTTCGTGAATCTACACTATTTGTATTCAAGAGAGAAAAGGCCACCGATGGAGGTCGGATGGACCCGTAAAACGGCAAGAAAGCATTTTGCCGTAACTGTATAAAGATATTATATTTTAGGTCTAAATGTAACTGATGTTAAGTAATTTAATTAACATTGAAACAAAAAAAAATGTACCGCTAATCCTTACGTCATTTGTAATTTCAACAAAGTTACAAATGTTTGTTCGTTTGGTTGGTCTCCATTTTCTATTTTTTTCAGTAGGTACATATATTTTTTTTACTAAGTACTACATGTATAATAGGTCTGTACTCAAGACCTTTTATTGTATAATCCACAGGATTACGCTTACATATTTTTTTTATGATGGGTTTGTTGATCGGGTGTAAGAATTATTTAAATTACTTTGTAGGTATTTAGGTGAACACTAGATGTCCTCCAAAATTTGATCATTTATCTATTGTTTTGATGTTTGCTTTGAGAAGACTAGAAGTTAATGCAAAGAGTAACAAATGTGTGCCGCAACTCGCGCATCAACTAAGCTGTCAAAATAAAACCTTAGACAAATTATTGGTCCAAATCCTTGTGTCAATATTCGCATTTGCGAATATCTTTGGCAGATATTCGCAATCGCGAATGTCTAAAATATGACATTCGTTACATCACTAGTACTAGTACTATATTATACTTGCGTTTGAATAATTCACACATCAAAACCACACGCAAAAGCTATAGCGGAAAAAATATTTTTATTTACAAATTATCATTCTCCCACGAATCTTTATTTGGAGTAAGTAGCGCTAAGTAATTTTTCTAGATCAAGAGATAATTTGTTTATTTTGGATGCAAATTCTAAGTTGATTATAAAAAAGAACAATGTTCAATTAAGAGATTAACTGTTGTGATATCATTTAGAGTCTGAGAAGACATACTTATATGTACTCATCCTAGACATGTAGATGTCACAACATTTCATGCCTGCATTGCATTGAGACTCGCTCGTTACAACTAATGTGTTCATATGTAACAATCGTAGTAAACTCTTCGATTCATATTTGCGGTGTGTAACCTAATTATTCTATTAAATTATATAATTAATTGGTGAAAACAGTGATAACATTGTAGGGATAGTTTGTGTGGATGTCTTCCTTACAGGGAGAAGATATCTTCCTACCCTTAAGTGTGGGAGAGGTTCGACCGCAGAGATACCAAGGCCTTTCAGAAAATCGACGTGAAACAACGCTTGCAATGAGTTTCGTTGTGTAAGTGAGGTTACCGGAAGCCCAACTACACTCCTTCCCAGTCCCCGATTCCCCAACAAACCTTAAAATCCTAATCCCCGAAAAGCCGGTAAGGCACTTGTAACGCCTCTGGCGTTTCGAGTGTCAATGGCGGCGGCGAATGCTTACCATCAGGATCACCTAAATCATAAAAACAGGGATAATAAGGAATTGTATGTTACGTCGGTCAACTTTAATCAAATACGCGCATCTAATCATACAAGCACGCTACTGGTAACAAGATCTCCGCACCTAGTCTTTAAACGAACATAATTATCAACTTCTAATCTAACCTGTTAACCGGTTAACTTTTTGCAAAATAGCCGTGAGATATTTATATACTCACTCAGTTACATATTTTGAATTGTTTGACAACTAAAGCTTACAAGACAAGATCATATTACAGTGATATATTAATTAGATAAGAAACTGCTTTTTGTGATCCTTTGCTCGTAGACGTAAATAGAATATAGTTAGACACTTATCATACGGATATGGATACGGAACATGATAATCGAGACATGAAAAAAGCCGGAACCACATTCTGACTCACTCTCGGTCACAAATTTTATTTTTTGTTTTATTAAATTGACCACCGCACGCAAAGCAAAACTATAATCATTTTAATTAAATTAACTAGTAGCTTGGCTGGATATAAATAAACACAACATTTGTAGGTATAAATTAATTCTGATATGTAATGTCAAGGCTCGAACTTGGCCAGTCATCAGTGCTATACAGCAGCAGCTCGGCCAAGGGAATTATTACGCTATAACTTCAAAAATTATCTACGATCTAAGGAAATCACGATGCGGACAAAGCCGACCGCTCGTATCAGATAGGAAATTGTGTCAATCATTGTCTCTATATTTCCGATAATCTAGTGCCTACGTGATTGGCCACAGGTTTCCAGGAACAACGTCGGAGGGTTGACCTTCGGCCCGAAGATCTGGCGGTTCCAGAGCATGCTTTCTGGCGCAATACTTGGCATTGGTGTCGACAGATCAGGAAATATTTAAATGTAACCTTCAAAGAAAAAAGTTTGCAAGGCGAATTTAGTTCAGTACCGACTTTGTGCGACTTTGGTCACAAGCACTATGAGGTCACATTTGAGTCGACGCAAATAGATTAGCAAGAAGATGCAAATACTGAATTGCTGGTATAATAAAAGTAAATTATGGTCATTCACCGGTTTCTGGTTGACATAGTTTTTTAACCTAATTATAGTTTGCAAGCTAATAAAAATGTCTGGTACATCTCGATTTCTAGGTAGAAGATCACATTACTATTTATTGATACCACGTGATTGTAGTTTTGAAGAAAGCAAAAGTACAATTAAAATGAAAGTACCTTTCTACGAGTGAAACGCGATGGAGGATTTCCATAATCACCTTCTGTATGGGTTATTAATGTTCTTTAACTAAAACGAAGCTATGCTTTTTGTGCCTGGTTATTTCATTGTACTAGGACGAGAGGTAAGCCAGACTGAGAGTCTTATCGAGTGATATACAAAAAGCCTAGCAAGGCATTTATCTTAACGTAATAATGA